>NC_091147.1:15964315-16329314 GCF_041381155.1 Argopecten irradians | reverse complement strand
GGGGCATGGCTATATATATATATATACAGACCAACCACAAGATGATTGCATGGTCAGTTCCTAAAATATGTTGAAATGAAAGGTTTAAAAAACATTTTAATTTCTACAAGAGGTCGTTTTTTGCTTTATTTCTATCAAGGCCATTGTCACATGGATAAGATTTTTTCCAATAAAATATGGTCCTGGTTTATTACAAGTCTCATGGTGGTGAATATCAAAGGGAACTATAGGGGTCTCCATCTGTCTGTTTATGTTTTTAGGTCACCTGAGACGAAGTCTCAAGTGACCTATTCTAATCGCCTTTTGTCCGTCGTCGTGCGTCGTCCGTCGTGCGTCGTACGTCGTCCGTCGTATGGCGATAAACAATTTACTTTTTCGACTTCTTCTCCAAAACTCCCGAACCAAATTTGTTGAAATTTTGCAGAAACCTTTCATAGCCAAAGATCAAGCAAAATTGTGAATTATATGGTCCCAGCCCCCCAGGGGCCTGAGGGGTGGGGCCAAAATGGGTCAAATAGGCTAAAACTTCAAATATCTTCTTCTGAAATTCCTGAAATGGTAGAATCAAATCCTCTTCATAGATTAAAAGGTCTTGAGGTCCTTTACAAAAATTGTGGATTATATGACCCTGGGGTCTCACGTTCCCCCTGGGGAGGGGGGGGGTCAATTTTACTATAGTTGTTTATACAGGGAAAAGGACATTTTTGAGCATTATTTCTTGAGTCATTTGTATAGGAAATGAGTCAAATGTTGTCAGAATTATCAGTATCGTAGAAGGCCATTGAATCCTATTAACAATTTTTCTACAACTGACCCCCAGGGCCTGAGGGGTGGGGCCAAAAGGGGTCGAATAGGCTAAAACTTCAAAAATCTTCTTGTGAAATTCCTGAAATGGTAGAATCAAATACACTTCATAGATTAAAAGGTCTTTAGGTCCTTTACAAAAATTGTGAATTATATGACCCTGGGGTCTCACGTTGCCCCCATTGAAACCTGGAGGAGGGGGTCAAAATTTCAAACTACTATAGTTTATATAGGGAAAAGGTCTTTACATTTTTGAGCATTATTTGGTCATTCGTAATAGGAAATGAGTCAAATTTTGTTCAGAATTATTAGCCTGAGATAGTATTTTAACAACATCATATCCATATTGGTCCTGGCCGACCCCCATGGGCCAGAGGGTGGTGCCAAAATTGGTCAAAATGGCTAAAATTTCAAAAGTCTCCTTCTGAATTAAAAATTTGATGGAACCAAATACTATTCATAAATTAGAAGGTCTTTTTAAGGTTCTATACAAAAATTGTGAATTTCATGGCCCTGGCATCTCAGACTTTCCCCTGATTAGGGGTCAAATCTATTTTAATTGATATTGGAAAAACACATTTATGAGCATTATTTGCTTAAGTTTCAATAGGTCAAACTTGTTTAGAATTATTACCCTATGATAGCATTTTAGCATCATATCCATATTGGTCCTGGCCAACCTCCAGGGGTAGATGGGCGGGGCCAAAAGGGGTCAAAATGACTAAAATAAGGAAAAAAAATCTTCTGAATTCACAGATTTGATGGAACCAGATACTCTTCATAGATTGAAAAGTCAGTTATAAAATCACTGACTGGTTTCAAGGGCCTGATGGGCCAATATATAGTTTTTTTTAGTGTCTTTGTTTCATTCTGTATCTGAACTCAGGTGACCGCTAAGGCCCATGGGCCTCTTGTTCTGTCTACCTGTTTGTCTGTCCATTTGTCTGTCTACCTGTTTGTTTGTCTATTTGTCTATCCATTTGTCTGTCTGTCTGTCTGTCTATCTGTTTGTACATTTGTCTGACTGTCCATGTGTCTTTCTGTCTGTCTGTGTATATATCTGTCTGTCTGTCTTTTTGTCTGTATGTCTGTCTGTCTGTCTGTCTGTCTGTCAGTCTGTCTGTCTGTCTGTTTGTTTGTCTGCCCAGATATTGGTTTCCAGAGAATAACTTGAGAAGAGATCAATGATGGATTTTATTGAAAATTTGTACAATGGTAACTTAAGTAATACAGTTTTGGGGTTAAAAATTAATTAAAAAGATCTATGTTACTTAAAATAGGTTAAGGTCACTGTAATTACTTGTCCGGTTCAGCAGTGGACACAATAGAATGCTGGTTTGTCAGGGCGATCTTTATATAGTCTTCAGATATGTTCTCAGTTATGCTGTTATATTTTGATAAAAACCAAATGGGCAATATAGTAATAAAACTATAGAACTTGTGATGAGGGTATAAATGTACTGTTGGTGACATTATGTCTAACCTCGGATGTAGAGAGGAATGTGGGAGGAATGTAAGTGATGTGGAAGGAACCGTAAACCTTAACAACATCCAAAAATAGCCTCCAAAAACAATAGCTGTCAAAGTTCTGGTGGGAAAAATCACAAGAATTATACAACAAAAATGTTTTCAGAATTTATATACCACTTTTACATATAAAAAAAATTATGCAGGAAAATAAGGTAGTGCTGGAATAGAGGAATTGGGTCAGGTTTTTTTCTGGCATTATAGAATGCGAGACATTCCTAAGATGTTTGTAACTTGTATGTCGTATTCTTGTCTAGTTAGCGTTGTTGTACTGGCACTGAAGGGTGGCACTCCGTCGTTGTACAGGGCATCCGTTGGGGTTACAGAGAGGAAACGGCTAGGGGGAGATGATAGATGTGGAGATAACACCTCATAGATTATAATGAATAGTTAATGTTTATGTGACTCAAGTTGTCATCACCGTCGTGCTTAGTACGTATTTCACAAAAACAACACAATAACCGTCTCTGCTCCGTTCCTCACAACTTTGCAGATTTTCTGATTATGCTTGTAAAAATAGATAAGAAGAAAAACAACCCCACTGTTATCAACATAGTCTGTCTTTTACATCATTCTTTTATTCCATATTGTCCCGATGCTCTTTAGTAATTTTATGAATCGTTATTTAGTTCTGCTAGATTTTCTTCTGATGTCCTGCACTGAAACTGTTTCCTAACATTACAAAATAAATTTCAAATTTTTTTTCCCACTTTTTCATATAGACAATACCAGTTTTTTTGTTCTTTTTATAACAAATTCTTCAAAGAACAATAAAGCACTGACTTAATGTAACAAGGATATAGCTAATAACTGGTTCATCTTTATGAAAAAGGTGGATGACAGTTAAATAGTCATTAAAATTCACTTTTTTTCAAAATAGCCTCCAAAAACAATAGCTGTCAAAGTTCTGGTGGGAAAAATCACAAGAATTATACAACAAAAATGTTTTCAGAATTTATATACCACTTTTACATATAAAAAAAATTATGCAGGAAAATAAGGTCGTGCTGGAATAGAGGAATTGGGTCAGTTTTTTTTCTGGCATTATAGAATGCGAGACATTCCTAAGATGTTTGTAACTTGTATGTCGTATTCTTGTCTAGTTAGCGTTGTTGTACATGCACTGAAGGGTGGCACTCCGTCGTTGTACAGGGCATCCATTGGGGTTACAGAGAGGAAACGGCTAGGGGGAGATGATAGATGTGGAGATTACACCTCATAGATTATAATGAATAGTTAATGTTTATGTGACTCAAGTTGTCATCACCGTCGTGCTTAGTACGTATTTCACAAAAACAACACAAAAACCGTCTCTGCTCCGTTCCTCACAACTTTGCAGATTTTCTGATTATGCTTGTAAAAATAGATAAGAAGAAAAACAACCCCACTGTTATCAACATAGTCTGTCTTTTACATCATTCTTTTATTCCATATTGTCCCGATGCTCTTTAGTAATTTTATGAATCGTTATTTAGTTCTGCTAGATTTTCTTCTGATGTCCTGCACTGAAACTGTTTCCTAACATTACAAAATAAATTTCAAATTTTTTTTCCCACTTTTTCATATAGACAATACCAGTTTTTTTGTTCTTTTTATAACAAATCTTCAAAGAACAATAAAGCACTGACTTAATGTAACAAGGATATAGCTAATAACTGGTTCATCTTTATGAAAAAGGTGGATGACAGTTGAATAGTCATTAAAATTCACTTATTCGAATAAAGTAAGGTTTTTCAAAAACTGTTTTTTTGAGTGAAGGTGCGGCCTTAAAAATCGCCACCAAGTCTTTATATAATCTTTAACATAAATATATGAAGCTGTCATCACCATTTTATGTTAATGTATCTGGTAGACCAAAATATCAGTAGCATATTTACTTGTGACTCAGCTCAGTGAACAAACTAAAAACTGTGAAACAGGGATATTTTTGTCTGTGGATATTTTCGCTAAGTCGGTTTTCAAACTGTTTGCTTTTTTTTTTTTTAAATATATTTTTTTTTATATGTTTACTGTAAGTTAAGTTTTTTTTGCAACAAGCAGCTATAAAAAAATTACATCTAAAATTTACACTTGTTTATATGTTCCCACGTGAATATGAATTTCCGGAGGTTTAGCGAAAATTGCTGCACAAGAATAGTTCCACTTTTACAGTAACTCGTATAAGCTCAAGATCAGATTTATAGTTTCTTTTTCAAGCATCGTTCTTGGTATGTTCCTGCGGTGAAATATATTAATTTGGACCCAGCAGTTCTGATGCAGGAGTTTTATATTAATCTTTGTGTCTTGGTGTACCTTGTCAACAATTAGTTTCTATATACATGTATTTTCTTGAGAAAAATTACATATTGTAAGAACCTAAGGATATTGCATTACTTTTTTCCCGTTTTTACAATAAAAATTAGAAATAATAGAAAAATTAAAAAAATGACATCTTTATATATCTTCTTTTTGTTATTAAATTGGGAAAATGTAAGTTTAAGAAAAGAAAAGCAGTGATAGAGGTGGTCATTTGACTTTATGTAGATTTTACAATGGAAAGTCCTTATACAGATCAAGAGTTCTGAGTCCTCTTATCAAGTTACGTTTCAAGTTTTTAATAACTGTGGCTTACAATGATATTAAAAGTCTATAAAAATGATAGCACCCTTAAATTAAAAGTTGATGGTGGTAATGCTTTTACTCTTGTCTGTATCATAAAATGATTAAATGGCTTCAAGACATAATTTCGCATCCTGCATGTCCATTCCCAGACAGAAAGTAGAAATAGATTTGTTACAATCCATTCATTGGATCGAGTGATTTACCTGCTACTAGATGGGATTTGTATTGTTTTGCATGATGCATTGTTATTTCCATGATTCATAGAAAAATCCCCTTTCAAAAGAATCACGACTTTATATTTTTTCGTATTCCATGTTTTTAATTACGTAGCTCTGTGGCTGCTGAATCATCAGCTGGTTGTTTTGACGGCTTTCCGATAAATCTATTTTTAGTATCGGCAGACATTTGTTAATTAGTTAACTGCCGTGATAGACTAATGACTTAACTGCATGACATGTAAACTCCGGAGAATGATTCATACCCTATTTTGATTGGTCAAAATCAACCTACTTACGTCCAATGAAATTAAAAAAAAAATGCTTTGGCAATCTCATGAAAAATAAATTTACTATAATCAAAATTGAAGATTCTTAATTTGTTAAAACTATTCGATGAATGGGATCACTAGTAAAGTCATCCACCAGGTGACCGATATTAGAACAACTCCAGCTCACCGTTTAAGTCGGGTAGTATTAACTTAATCTCATTATAACAAAAATCAGAAAGTTATTCCCCTTGGTATTCCATTTTTATGTAGAAATACTTATTCCTTAAATAGCGAATATCTGTATCGAGCAGTCACTGTACAGATTGACAAGAATTAGCTGCTTAAAGCAGGTTTAAAATATATAGTGATGCTGCAAGCTTTCTTTATAATAAATTAAAATGTACTTTGAATGATAACATCATTATGTTATGTGAAGTAAATAGACAATAATTAATAGTATCTTAGTCAATATTCAAACATGCATTGTACGTGAACGTGACACTTATAGTTGCTATTGTAAAAAAATAACATGACTGTAACAAAAGCATAATGTTTAAGCCACAATATCACAAGGTCTAAGTTCTAGACAAATTGACGACCAAAATGAAGGTCAGGATGACGAATGGTGGCTGTTATTAGGCAAGAATCGTAATTGGAACATGATTTTAGTGGCCACATATAAGACTGTACTAAACTCTTTAACCAAAGTTCAATTTTGTAAACTTTTTTTTGCCCAATATTGAAAACACTTTTTCATATGCCAACCTTGAATACTGTAAACCATCTTTTGTTCCTGTGTGATTTACTTTTGTGAATTTCCTGATCAACTGCACTATGTGAAAGTTAAGTGGAGAAAAAGAAGAGTACCAAGAGAAAAACATTACCTGGCAACTGCCCCTGTGGGTTTTGAAATTAGGGGTTACCTTAACCATGTGATCGCTGCAACCCGAAATACAAAATAGGAATGACATAAAAGGGGGGGGGGGAGGGGAAGTGTTGGGGGTTGGGGATGTTAATGAAATAGGGTGTTAATGAAGAGTTAAAATCTAGAGCATGTATACATTGGAGTGAAGGGCATATCTTAGGTATGGGAGAGGCATTGTAGCTAGCATATGGATATATGGATAAGAAGGTTTTATGCATGGGATTAATGGAAGAAACAGAACAGAGGGGCATTCATCTCCATAAACCATGTGCTTTATTGAATATGAAGGGACATGGATGGGGTTGACAAGTTGAGGGTGGAGGGATAGGACTATGGCATATTAAGGAATATGGGAAATGGAGGAAGGGAGTAAAAGATAGGGGGAGGGGGAGAAGATAGAAGTAAAAAAATGCTGTATGAATCATGAGACTGTCTGGCTGAACAGGTATTTTTAAGTATTGATCTATTGATTAAACGTCAAGACAATTTCAATGGCGGCTTTTCTCCCTCAGGTACAGCAGGCATCTTCAGCCGCTCCGCCGTCTGACAGCTAGTCAGCTTCATATTACACGATATTAGTATGGTATATTATTATTACTTTGTTTATGAACTCGGGCATCAGAAATAAACAGAGCATATTATTAAATCCTCAAAACACCAGGTCTTTAACGTTTAGATCATTGATGGATTATTTTCGTAGACAATTAAGTGTTAACCTGTGTGGTTAAGATGACAGGTGGTTGCCACGATGACTTTGATCACCTGACCCAGTATTACCTGATTAGTCACCTCACGACTACCACCGCGAGCACTGTAGGTTAGTCCTTCACAGCATTGCATGCTGTGGACACATTCCATTGAACATCCAAAGATGTTTTCAGTAGATACACGAGGCATGCTGGGCTTTTTTACATTGAACCGCTGCCTGTTACATAAACAGTAGTCAGCCTAATGCTGTAACATATAGCAAGATTTCAATTAAGGAACCTTCATTATCACTAATACGCCCGGGGAAAAATAGTCTTAACACAAACATTAGATTCAGATATTGATTAGGGACAGATATCGAGTTCAAGCTGGAGAAATTGCAATGATTAATTTTCTGTGCACATGCATCAGGATATAATTTAGAAATGTTAAAAAAAAACAAAAAAACGATGCTGCAAGAATCTTAGAGGATTATGGTTGAGGTAATGGATGTCTCGGCCCCATCGATTGGCTGAGTTCTTGTTGTGTCTGCATCTCCAGGAATTCCTGTCAGTCATGTGATTCTAGGGTCATGTAAAGGTCAGACAGAGGTTACACAAAGGTCAGATGTGATTTATTGGTTATGTGTTGAGGACTGATGATATTCCTGGACTTTATTTTCCAATATACACAATATGGTACATACATTTGTAATGGGAAGCAGAGGTACTGAGACACAACTAAATAATTAGCAAACACCTAACAAAATCATACAGGTATCACTAAAAGACAAGAGTACCACTATTCAAAGGAGACACAACATGAATATGGTGTACTGCAGCCTCCCAAAACATACAGACATTCACACACACACATCACATTGCATACAACAACAATTGTGTTGTTTGTTTGTCCATTAATTTATCTTTCCCAATGAATAACCTTGACATTCATCTAGGTCTAATATATATATATACTTTTAAAAGGTTTTTTTATCAGTTCGAAGGAAATACATTTTGTCCTTTATGTATATATTTAGCATTGACTGCTCTTCCTGCTTTGCATTAGCCCATGACCTTGTGCCAAGGCCTTTAGTTTATGACCTTGAGCCATGGCCTGAAGTTTATGACCTTGATACAAGGTCTTGAACTCATGAACTTAACCCAAGGCCTTTAGCCTTTGACATTTGGTTAAGGTTCATGCCTATAAGTTCATGACCTTAAGCCAAGGCCTTTGCCCTTTGACCTTGAGTCAAGGATCATGCCTATAAGTTCATGACATTGAGCCAAGGTATTTAGCTTATAACATTGAGCCAAGGCCTTTAGTCATTGATCTTTTTGAGTCAAGTTCAAGGCCTTTAAGCTCTTGACATTGAACTAAATCCTTTTACTAAAAACACAACCTTGAGCCAAGACCTTTAACTTGTGACCTTGATTCCATGCCATTGGCTCAGTATATGAAGGAGACAAACACTTTTGCTCCCCTGGCTACAGCAATCCTTTTATATCTTTTGGATTGCTGGAATAGAATAAATGTAGTTGAATCTCCTTGGCTCTCTAATGTGAAATTTGGTACCATACTCTGTTCAGGAAATTGTTAGTTTTGTACTTTTGATTCAGGATTATGCCCCTTTAATGAGATTGTGTTGTCTAGACTATATACTTATCTCACAGTTCTTGCTTACATTCTGAGTGCCATCCTATCAGTTTTTGGGTACTTCCATTGTCCATGATTGTCTGACAAATACTTTTGGTTGCCATAGTAATGGCATGTGTCTGTCATAGCCTTGTTAGTGAATGGTTATTTTGGCACCGATTAAGAATGTCCATTACTTGGCAGGTCATAGCAGTTATCCATCTCCCCTATCAGATACCACAATACAATTGTCTGATAAACCCCTGCATCTTACGTAACTATCAAAGTCAGAAATTAAAGATTAAATATATAACCAGAATTGCAAAAAACCTTGATTTGGAATGTACACAGAATGAGGTAATGGTCGAGGAATGATATTCTCTCCCGGAATTCTAATGATTGTTGTATTGCATGTACTACTCTATATACGTAACAGACAGGTTCTTGACTGTTGTAGAAACAACATCAAGTACATGAAACCTGCATAAGGGACCACCTCTCTATAAAGACCACCTCCTTAATAAGACCATATTCTTTCAGTCTCAAAAGGCCAATTTCAACACAATTTTTTCTGTGTATTAAGACCAACTGTTCAATAAAATTACCTTACACAGGTACCAAAAGACCTATTGAACACAATTTTGACTTTTTTATAAAGACCACTTGCTTAAAGACAGTCTTTCTATTGGTTCCTTAGGATCCATTTAATACAATACTGACCTGTGTATAAAGACCATCTACTTTGTAAGACTATTTTCTTCAAGACTCAAATGGCCAATTTTAACCACAATTTGACCTGCGTATGAAAATAACTTTGCCATGTTGACTTCAAAAAAATTATTTCTTTGTGTCTTGGGTGGTATACTATTTATAGACTAAAGTTTGACTGCATTTATAAGATGTATGAACTGATTGTTTGGGATTAACAATAAGATTAAGAATATGATTATTTCATATCTGTATCTTTGAGGGCCAGAATAAAAAAATTTGTGTGAGTGATTTTTTTTTAAATTTGTCTGACAAGAATAAATCTGGATGTTTAGTTTCTAAGGTTTGGTTGATGTTATATGCAAAAATAATTTGGAATGTTTTGATATAAATATTACTGAATATTTGGTTGTTTTTGGTTGGATGATTTCAGAATAATAGCTTTACAATTTTGATGATTGCGAAAATTTGATCTGCAAAAATATTGGGAAATGGTTGCAACATATGTACCCTGAAAGCCAGCTTGTCACAAACATTTAAAACCACTTGAATTTAATTTCCTGGTTTTAAGTTAAAATTGCAAAAATTTAAACCCTTATAATTAACACGCTTTACAGTATCTCGTCATGGTCTTATATTTACTTTTCACATATCACAAGTAAGTAAATTACAATATTCACAATTATTTCAGAATTTTAAAATAACTCCATTTGCATTTAGAAAATTGAGACAAAAGCATCAGCTGGTATTTGTGAAAACTGGTTCTGTAGATATATTAAAAGTCTTTAGATTGAATTTTGTGTAAGAGCTAGCTACTCATGCCTGAGATATATACAAAGAACGTACTTTTTTGCTGGTGAAAAGCTGAGAAATATTGGAAAAGTTTCGTGTGGCATGGTAATACATACTGGGATCTATCGGAACGTCTTGCAGAACGCTTTCTAGATAGAATCAGTTGTAACGAGTTATACATATTTACATACAAATGCATACTCTCAGACAAATATGCAAATTATCAGGATATAATTAATTTTGTATACGAGACTATTGTGTGCCGTTGCTCTATAAGACCAGAAGGCTTCATCTTGAAATGTCAAGTTTTTTGTTACATTGACTACTATATAGAGTTACATCTTCAAGAGTATAATGTCCCAAGACCTTGTCAGCTTGATCTTCTTCATAAGCTGATGATAAAAGATGAACCAAGCCTTAAAATTCCACATAGACAATTTTCTATCAAGCAATTATCTTTTAATTATTTGACGAACATCCCAATTAGAGTTCAGTTTCCACAAGTTTGATTTTAAATGCCTCGGAAGACCATATTTTAATTGAATTCTGGATCAGCAAACTAACCACACTTTTTGTAATAAACCTGTTTTACATTGTAAATGGCTTCTGATTGAGTCGCAGATTCGACAGAAAGCATGGTGAGAATCCCTGTTATACTTGTCTGCCTTATTTGCATCTGTGAAAATTGGTTCTCCTTTTCATTCCAATCAGCTATAATTTAAAATCCTCAATGTGTTGATGTTGTGGAATTGGAGATATGGAAGATGTTTATTTTTTGTCTGCTGCATTCTTATATTACATCTGTACATTCCCTTGCATTTACTATTGAATACACACCAACAATTGTAGCAGACTTTATATCATAGAACCTGCTATGGACAGATTTGATTATAAACTATTTGCTGGAGTATTTTATGCTTTTGGTGATCTGCAATCCCTGTGAATTGTCAGTAATTAATCCTCATTGTAAAGATGACCTTGTGCACACATATATGATTTACATGCACCATGCAGTGGTCAAGTATTGAAGGTTACTGACAATACTTCTGCCATCAACCTTTCATCCGTGGTTGGTCAAGTGGTGAAGGCTGTTCTGCCACTGGCCTTCCACTTCTGGGTCAAGGTGATTGTCAGCTGTTATGTTGACTGGGTCAACATGACTGAGCAATTAATCTGTAGGAAATTCTATCATTTCCTGGTCAAGGTGGCTGAGTGGTTAAGGGAGGGGCCGCGGTGGCCTAGTGGTTAAGATGTCCCGACATATTACCACAAGCCCTCCACCTCTGGGATGCAGGTTCGAATCCCATGTGGGGCAGTTGCCAGGTACTGACCGCTGGCTGGTGGTTTTTCTCCGGGTACTCCAGCTTTCCTCCACCAACAAACCTGGCACGTCCTTACATGACCCTGGCTGTTAATAGGACGTAAAACTAAACAAACCAAACCAGAGTGGTTAAGGTGTCTGACTGGGGCGATATGGCTGAGTGATTTAGGTGTTTGTCTAGGGTGACATGGCTGAGTGGTTAAGGTGTCTGACTGGGTCGACATGGCTGAGTGGTTAAGGTGTCTGACTGGGGCAATATGGCTGAGTGGTTAAGGTATCTGACTGGGTGGTTAAGGTGTCTGACTGGGTCTACATGGCTGAGTGGTTAAGGTGTCTGACTGGGTCGACATGGCTGAGTGGTTAAGGTGTCTGACTGGGTCGACATGGCTGAGTGGTTAAGGTGTCTGACTGGGTCTACATGGCTGAGTGGTTAAGGTGTCTGACTGGGTCGACATGGCTGAGTGGTTAAGGTGTCTGACTAGGGCGACATGGCTGAGTGGTTAAGGTGTCTGACTAGGGCGACATGGCTGAGTGGTTAAGGTGTCTGACTGGGTCGACATGGCTGAGTGGTTAAGGTGTCTGACTAGGGCGACATGGCTGAGTGGTTAAGGTGTCTGACTAGGGCGACATGGATGAGTGGTTAGGTCTGACTAGGGCGACATGGCTGAGTGGTTAAGGTGTCTGACTAGGGCGACATTAAGGTGTCTGACTAGGGTGACATGGCTGAGTGGTTAAGGTGTCTGACTAGGGCGACATGGCTGAGTGGTTAAGGTGTCTGACTAGGGCGACATGGCTGAGTGGTTAAGGTGTCTGACTAGGGCGACATGGCTGAGTGGTTAAGGTGTCTGACTAGGGCGACATGGCTGAGTGGTTAAGGTGTCTGACTAGGGCGACATGGCTGAGTGGTTAAGGTGTCTGATTGGGTCGACATGGCTGAGTGGTTAAGGTGTCTGACTAGGGTGACATGGCTGAGTGGTTAAGGTGTCTGACTAGGTCTGAAATTCTATTACAAGTCCTTTACCTCAGGGCTGAGTTGGATGTAAATTCTTGTACAAAAATTAACAATCCTTTAAAAATCTAATCTATTCATTAATTATGTGCGAAAATAATCTTTGGGAAATTAAGCACTTTACTTACAAATCTAAAAAATTATTATAGAAAAAACATTCTTTGCCACGTTCCATGAATAAAAATCCTGCAAAAAGCAAATCTATAATTGAAATGTTGAAAGGAATATTCTGTGTATTAGTTACAATATAAAACAATAATGAAAATGAAATTATCCTCACTTTTTACCAAAATCAGTAACCAATACAATTCAATCACTTAGTGTCTAGACACAGGTTATCTTGACTAGAAATCAGTTTGATTGCTATGTAAGCAGTATAGACATTCTTATTTATGGGTGACATAAAGTTTAGTTTGGTCCAGGCAACAAAGAACTTGTAATCGGAATAGTAAAACAGTCAGTATAATTTGTACAAACTACTAATTTTAATTATTTTATTAACTCATTTACCTCTACAGACACATGAGGGCTCTTCTAAATCAAGGACTAGACCAGTCCATTATGAAATCTCGGGAGGGGGGGGGGGGTGTCCAGTCAATATTATTTCCAGGAAACAATTATATATTTGAAACAATTAAAACATTCCATGTGACTTGTAGATATGATCGAGGCCCATTCTGTTTTCTCCCATATCATTGTGGCCCTCTCAATGAATGCAGGTTTTACTTAATTAGTTCAGATGGATTAACGGATATATGTGAAGAATGATCACTGGTAACAAAACACTATAGTGAAATATCCAGACAAGTCGTTGTGTTGACAGGGATGTCATTGATGTATATTGTAATATTGTCTGGTCAGGTTAAGGTTAACAACTAAGGCCACTGGTACCAGTAACGACCCCCTAAACAAGACATATTCTCAAACGATTTACGGGGACTTCCAGATTTGTGTCGCGGGCGTTAATTTTCGATGAAGGATCATGTCTAACAAAGATAAGAGCTGATCCATATAAAGACTGGGCGCTGTAGTTGGTGACCGCATCACCAGACACTATTAAATTCACACAAACCTCTGTTCGTCTTCCTATACCCTAGTGGCCGGAGTGTCGTTGGAGCTATCGGCAATAAATCTGGTCTATTATTAGTCCTGGTTACGTCAAATCCTGTGCCTTTCATCTTATAATTAGTAGTTTTGAGTGACTGCAGGAAGGTTTACATTGATTGTATGACATAAAATACTCTCTAAACGGAACAAAAATGTAATTTGTCTCTAACAGCTGAGAGATTATGACATATTGCCCGTGAGATTACCACATATTGCTCTCAGAACAGATCATGTATGTGAGGCATTTGATTAGAAAAAAAGGACTTTCGAGGCACATACTTCTGGGTTAGAATATTTGTGACATTTTCTATATAGGAAATGTCACTGGTGAATTGTAGAAAGACTAAAACTTGTAATCAGGAATGCATTCAAATGTCATGTTACCATGGAAACCACGCTTCTTTTGGAGAATTATGGAAATAAAAAATAAATGAAGAATGGAAGTATAGTCAATAAGACTTTTTACATAGATACATTGCAATATTGAAATTGGTCTGTATAGATGGTACAACTTTGATTCTTTCATGTTGACCTGAAAATATTTTGAAGATAAGATTAACTGTACTTTATAGTAATGTAACACCTTTTAATGGAAGCTAGATTAAATTTTTGTTTTAAATCCATTATTCACTATGATTAAATAACAGAGTATTTTTCATTAATGCCATTTTTGTTTGCAAACTAGATGATACCACTAGTAGCATTAGGTTAGATTTTGTTCATATTCTGCCTTCTCATATTACAGAGTTGTCTGTCCTTGTGAGTAGGTATCAATATGTGTCATCATTATTTTGTGAACAAAAATGACGTCATTTTCACTGAAAAACATGTCGCACTCATAAAAACATGATTTAACAATCAACGCCTGTACTGCTAAATAAGATAAAAGACAAAATATACACAGCAGGCAACAATAGATATAAACAATTTATCCTGCATGCAACAGTAGATATATCAATTTTACCCAGCATGCAACAGCAGATTTCATATGAGATTTTGATAAGCTCAGTCAACACGGAGATAAAGTCTATCAAACTGCCAACAACTGTCTGCTGCTTTAATGTCTATTGTGAAAAAAATTTAAAAAAAGATCAGCCATTTTCATCAAACAGAATAAAGCCGTCCATTAAAATCTTATCATAATAATGCAGTCCATAAAATTACTCAAGTGGAAAGGAACGGCCCATAAACTACAACAATTAATACTCGTTGATCAGAAATCTGCTATGCTTGACAGATTCACGTTTTCATTTTGCGTAATTTTCACTTCAGTTTTCCATGATGAGTTGAATACAAAGCAGTTGCAAAATGCATCAAACATTGCTATCACTACTGATTGAAAAGTAATCAGTGAATTTAAGCCAGTGTGTCCCCTGATAGTGTTGAAACACCGATAGAGAAATCAGACAAAAACTGAATGTGAATGCCGACAGATGACGGGGATGACTCAAACATTGCAGCACAGATAAGGTTTTCAGGTAGCATTTTGCTCTGGTTTTACAAGGGAAAGACACTTAAAAAAAACAATACATGCACACAAATATAGCATGGTAAACTTAGATAAGAGACTATATAGATGCAATGGGCTTGTCAACGTTAAAAATACATGTTTATGACTTTGATAAGATAAAAATTGATTTGCAATCAACTTAAACTTGGGAAGTAGAAATTGTTCGCTTTCATTTTTGCATGCTTTTGAAAATTTTGAAAATGATTAACATGATATTGAAAATGAAAAAAGGAAAATATCCTTTTTAACTCTTAGTGTAACCATATTAGGAAAGAAAACTTTTTTTCATATCTGAGGTGAATTAGGGTCTGAAAAACTAATTTTACAATCTTTTGAGATCTAGCCCTTGGCAGGACATGCTGAATAAGGTAATTGCACACAAGAAAATATCACTTAAAATAACCAGGTGTATGAAAATCATTTGGCCTTAAGTCATTTGAAAAAATAATAAAAAGATGGTGACATTTTGAATTTGAATACTACATGTATTAATAGTAGATTAATGAAGAATGTGGTAGAAATCCACCAGCACGTAATTATACTGTAATGATACAGATTGGATGTAAAAAGATGTGTACATTAAAAGATGCTCCATCGCTGACAAATGGTATTTTTTCACTATAAAAAATACGAGCAAACAATTTCTTTATTTTTCTTCAGTTACAAAAGTTACTTGCTTTACACCATTACCACCATTGAAAAGTTTGAGCTTCTAATTTTACTTTAGGTTAAAAATATAAAGAAATAATTAATTGCATCCCGAAAAAATTCCGTGTCACTATACCCTATATGGAATGAAGTACTGATAGCGCATGCACCAAAGGCAAAATAAATTATGTTATGACAGTTTTTGTGTTAATTAGACATAAATATATACGATTAAACATCAATTATTGTTCAAATGATGAATGTCATTTATACTCTGTCGGCGATGGAGCATCTTTAAGTTATAGCGTATATAACTTTGATATAAATTTTTTACCTTGACTTTATGTTTTACTTACATGTCTGCATTGAAAAAAACAGGGGATTTCGAGATAACAAAACGTCTTGAGTAAAGTTTAATTTAGTATGTATATAAATCCCACCTTGTGTGATTGTGATTTCATATTTTGACAAAAATTTTGTGACGTAACAATCAATCACCGAAACATTAGACTAGGTAATGGAAAATAAATCTTTCACCCCTAAAAATTAATAATGCACTCTTCATGTCGTAGATAAGGAGAGTCCATATCTGTAAATAGGAGTGAATTGCACCAGCTCAAGTACACCTACATGTACCACTGCTTTCTTTTATGATGTCAAAAAATTAAAAGCTAAAAAAAGGCTAAAAAGATTTTTAGTTGAACTATTTTGTGTTAAATAATTTTAACCAAAATTTATGACCAACGTATTAAGCAATATTCAAAATCACACAATGAAATAATGGTTTCAAACAGTATATTGGGTCTATTTGAACTTTGACCTTTATTCTTGTTCAAAATTAAACAGATACATGCAGTAATGTTTTATTTGACCTTTTCTATAGCCATTAAATATTTATGATGATTTTTCACACTCTGAAAGTGTATTGAATATTTCTTAATGAGACCGTTTCAAAATGATATGTCTGGAGTAAAGGTCAAATTTGAACAGTGTCAGGAGATGTGTTAAACGCACCAGCCAACCTGAAAATAGCCCATCACTCTGATGCAGATGGGTCTGGGACATTACGTAATGTGTCATAAAACCTCCACCCTCCTCCTCAATCTGTTTTGATATCCAATCAAGATCTGTCATCCCGATGAAGACTTACGATGTTTCGATCTTTTGAAGTAAGGTCATGTTCATGTTTGACAGTAACGCTCTCTCTTCACGTGTAAAATTTGTATTTATTGAAATGGACAAAATATTGGCCATAAAAGATTTGAACTGAAATGAAGCACGGGAGATTGTCACACTTGGGTTTGTCCACGACTGAGATGTCAATAAAACAACAATCAAATCATCTGAAAACAGTTTCTTTCCTGACAATCACTCTTGGTCGTCACAGTAACCAGTGATTATGAAAATAACACCAGTACGCTGGCTGCTGAAACTCGACTCCTAAAGACCATATAAGGGACCCTTAAGATCCTGAATTCAGCCGCAGTCATTTATAGTGGACAAATAAACTCCAGATTTACAATTCTGTTTTGGTGTTCGAGGTTGGCTGGCTCTGAGGTCCACAATAATATCTGGGGAATACATCAAGTCTTGTTACATTGGATATTTAGGTGGTACATTGCTTATACAATTTTATTCCTGGGTTTTAAAGATAATTGTACTGCCCTAAAAACTAAAGCAAATAAAGAAACAAACAAACATTGATTACAGTCTAACTTGCCTTAGTAACCATCTCTGTATAAGGACCACCTCTGTATAAAGCCCATCTCTGTATAAAGCCCATCTCTGTATAAAGACCACCTCTATATAGAGACCACCTGCATAACAAGACCATTTATTTGGGTTCCAAATGGTTAATTTGAACATAATTAAATTAACTTTGCATGATGACCACTTGGCTAAAAAGACCATATTTTCTGGATTCCTTGGGTGGTCTTTATAGACAGGTTTGAATGTGAAGTCAAATCTATCTATAAAGATCACACAAGAAGATAGGAGAAAATGGTCATTACAGGCAGACTTCTTCCAATAGCCATCTTCCTTTGAGCTTTGATAGCCGAGCAGTTCACCACTAGCCTTGTTTTCATCTCTTGTCCATAGTAGTTTGCAACTAGAAGTGGCGTAGTGGTTAAGGTGTCTGATGTTTTTTCACTAGCCTTGTACATTTGGGCTTTGGAAGTCAGACAGTTAAGGACATACAACATTTCAACACTATATATAGCCTCAATGCTTCCATCCCTTGTCCACAGTATTTGATTCTTTATAGGGACCACATATTGAAATGATTTTCCAAAAACAACAATGTTAATATTTAACACTGTCCAGGTTAAATGGAGTTTTCAACTCTGGTCATTTAGCGCTTATGTTGAAAAAGGCCATCTGGCACACCTGTAAATAAATCGTTTTTCAAAATCTACTACATGGAAAACTTCCATCTTGAATTGGATTTCACATCAAAACATGACCAACATTTTCAACAAATTCCATCTTGTTTGGATTTCACATCAAAACATGACCAACATTTTCAACAAATTGCACTGTTTGATTATCAGCCCAGGCGCTGACAAAAAACAGACTTGAAAGAATTCTAAAATTTCTTTATAATGCACATTTTATATCTACAAAGTATTCTATCTATCTTGTATTGCCAAACCCAAACATTAAAATATTTAAACTGATGCTTTCCTTCCAGCAGCCTCTGATCTGCTGCCCAAAAGGGGATTCCCAGGAATCTATTTTTGGATTGGTTCTGCGGTCCTTTATACTCTTTGTAACTTAACTCATGTGCACCAACATAGACCCTATCTAGCTTCCTTTGAAATCATTGTCAATTTTGAGTGTCTATTTAGAAATAAGAACAGTGTAAAACATATAGTAGAGCGGTTTTTGCCATTCCTTTGGGAAACGGTTTTGAAATAGATTGTAAATTTTAGCACCAAGAGATAATTTAATGTACAGGAAATAATCTTTGACAACATGGAAATTGCTCTTATGCATCCTAGTAGACTTAACCCTCAATGCATATCACTTACAGTTTCGGCTGTCACACTTCAAGCGTCTTGATGATCCAGAATTAGATCATGGCAATGAAGGCTTAACATTAACATCTCTTATCGGATGTGGCAAGTTACCAACAAATATTTCAAAAAGCTTGAAAATGTGGAGAATTTCTCAAATATTCTCGAATATTTCAAGTAGATATGCTATCTGCAGAGTTTTAATTTACAAACATTGCTCTGACCAAGATATGGTTGCGACTGTAATGAAATCGGACAGATTGACTGTTATCAGATGTTTACACAGTAAAAACGGCATGCTTTCGAGACAGGGACAAACTTTGGTAAAACTTTTAAAATTTCACCGATAACAAATCTTTGTTTTTCTTGACCTCTTTTATAACTGCATCCATAGATTATAATGTGGAAAAGGCAAAACCACATAAAAGTAACACACAGAAATAGATTACAGGAGAGATCTAATGTAGACATCTGTAGTGAGGAAATGTAAATCAATCGTAGAACACAACAATTAGAGGATGGGCTTAGTAAACGAAATAACAACATATTAGTGATGCCAAGAAGGTCTACAACAAGTAGCTAAGGTTTTTGGAATTTTGGTACCTTTTCTATATATGGAAAAAGAGACAAAATGCAAGATTTACGATACCTTCAAACAGACAAGGGTACATGTAGGATTTCATTTTTTTTCTGTCAAACTAAAAGGACACCCATTCTTATTTAGCAATACAGACAACAGGACACTTGATTATTAATTAATATAAGACACTAATTTGTCTTCTAATCCAAAAAACAATTAATTATGTAATACTGACAACAGGACACTTAGTTATAAGACACTTGTGTCTATACAAACAACAGGACACTTGATTATATGACACTGATAAATAGACATTTGTGTAATATGTACAACAAGACATTTGATTATAAGACACATGTGTCTATAAACAGACAACATAACACTTAGTTATAAGACACTTGTGTCTATACACAGACAACAGACACTTGATTATAGACACTGATAAAGACATTTGTGTAATATGTACAACAAGACATTTGATTATAAGACATGTGTCTACAAACATACAACAGATACTTAGTTATAGACACTTGTGTCTATACAAACAACAGGACACTTGATTATAAGACACTTGATTGATAACAAGGCACTTAGTTAAAAGTCATTTGTGTGTAAAAAAAACAGCAAACTTAATTATAAGACACTTAGTTATAAGACACTTGTGCCCTGAGATGAGTGTTACACTTTTGCCTGAGATGAGTGTTACACTTGTGCCTGAGATGAGTGTTACACTTGTGCCCTGAGATGAGTGTTACACTTTTGCCTGAGATGAGTGTTACACTTGTGCCCTGAGATGAGTGTTACACTTTTGCCTGAGATGAGTGTTACACTTTTGCCTGAGATGAGTGTTACACTTGTGCCCTGAGATGAGTGTTACACTTTTGCCTGAGATGAGTGTTACACTTTTGCCTGAGATGAGTGTTACACTTTTGCCTGAGATGAGTGTTACACTTGTGCCTGAGATGAGTGTTACACTTGTGCCCTGAGATGAGTGTTACACTTGTGCCCTGAGATGAGTGTTACACTTTTGCCTGAGATGAGTGTTACACTTTTGCCTGAGATGAGTGTTACACTTTTGCCTGAGATGAGTGTTACACTTGTGCCCTGAGATGAGTGTTACACTTGTGCCCTGAGATGAGTGTTACACTTGTGCCCTGAGATGAGTGTTACACTTTTGCCCTGAGATGAGTGTTACACTTTTGCCTGAGATGAGTGTTACACCTTTGCCTGAGATGAGTGTTACACTTGTGCCCTGAGATGAGTGTTACACTTTTGTGTTCAGACAGAAAAGAACACAATAAAGCGTGTGTGCAGTGACAAACAAGTATAAAGACACATTAGTGTAAATATTGGGAAGGCCATCTGTAGAACACTGACAGATATCCAGCGTAGTCCTGCATCTATGCTGATGACATATAGCTCCTACATTACAGTAGAGTCCATTTTGACACAATCTTTAAATATCAGCTAAAAGTAAATCTTTTTTTCTGTTTTATGTCAGGATTCATAAAAATGTCTGAACACTTCCAAATGAGTTCCTGACGAATTACGTCCCCGGAGATAGCTATTGGTGCTCAGTAAACAATATGTCTGGTACAGTAATTCTGTCAGGGTATGGACAACTGTCGGAAAGATCAGTCGGAAGAACCGGACGGGAAGGAGGCTGTAAAGATATCGTTGAAGTATCTCAGCATTCTATCTCAACAGGTTTTTGATTTGTCTGTCTGACGAGATTGATCTGCACCGAGCTGTTTGTGTAGTACACACTGGAGCTGTTGAAGGGTGCAAAAAGGCAATGTACCATTAGGCCGTCACCGTAGCGATCACAAGTCTGAGTGACGACTACCAATAGCTACGGCCCAGAAACCCATTACACGGTGTAGCAATTTGACTTTAGATTCTGTATGTATACTATAGAGAATTCACCATTTACGGCCATTGTTTTCAGCGATAATACTAATTTCTTTCTCTTTTGCTTTTAGTGTTATAAATGTTTAAAGATTATTTTTCATGAAAACTTTTTTTTTAAGTGAAATTTACATTTTAGAATTCAATTTGGTTTTGGATTTTCATAAAATGATTATTATAACACTTTTAGAAACTCATTGCACTCACTTTGTCTCCCCATCTACCAAGTGATATACTATGCTCAATTGTAAGTAGGTAATGGTATTGGCCATTTATCAAAGTCAGTTATTTACCAGTAAAGAGATAGTGTACCTGCTATAAAGAATAGAAGGTAAAATCAAGTAAATTCTTCGGGTTTAAAGAAGTTAATTGTGTTTATCATCTTTAACAGGGATTGGCTATAACAAGGAAAACTTGAATACTAACAAAAGTGTCTCCTCATTACACAAACTGTTTAAAATGTTTTTATTCTAACAAAGTTCTAAAATCTCAAGGTTCAAAACCCTGGCATTCCTCTGATTTGCTGGGTAATATAATCAATTTGAAACCTGAAAAAAATATCTCTGCCTATCCCTATAGGCTTGTCCAACTGACTTATGACCTTGGATACCAAAAGACCTTGGAGTAAATAGCTAACATTGTGTCTAGTGTCTGTCGTACCAATTTCAATCTCAGTATAATTGGATTGTTGTTACGTCATATGTTTTATTTTATTTCTGTCATTGTACATATTAAATCACAAACCACTTTGCAGTGAGATTTAATCAAAATGGAAAGCTTTGTGTCAACCTAGTTTCAGAACCAGGGGGCGCCAGTAGCTGATTCAAATGCTCGACTTCTAAATTAAGCTTAATTAAAGCTTCAAACCCTTGTATCAAATACTTGTATATATACATATATATTTTGTTTTACTCTTATGGTTTCATTACCACTCTCATCCATGACACAAAAATCTAGACAAACCAATTCTAGCATGATGAATTTTATTTCCTCAACATTTCCATAGTATATGGCAGCATATGAATAGAACCATATTACAAAATTCAATTTATCAGAGGCTTACATTGAGAAGCAGGAGTTCCCTACACATTATTTCTCTGGTGCATCCTGTCCCCATCCTCGTACCCCACCCCCAACCCCACCCCAGAGGATCAAGGATGCCTTTTTTGTTGTCATTTTCAGGGCTTCTCATCAAGTCAGAGCTATTATAGTGTCTTATACATCTGCTAGTAGCTAGCTTCGTGCTTCTCAGTCATGAATTTGAAACAAAATTATTTGGGCAGGTACCAGGTATTGACAATAAAGATCAGGTGATGGTTTTTCTCCTGGCATTCTGGTTTATCTCTTCTGGCATGCATGTAAAGCGACCATAGTTGTTACTGAAGGAATACCAGAAATGTATCTCCTCCTGAAACCCAAGTCCATGACCATCAGTTTACGTACCAGGCTATTGAATAACCAGCAATAAAAAACTAATGGGAAATTCCTTCTAGTATGATGCATGAAAATGAGTAGACCTTTGTCTTTGCTGTTAAAATGTCTTGAACAATATCATAGAGTTATTCTACTTGTTGTTACGGTAATTTGTAAATTGGATTTTGTTTGATATATGTAAAAGGAGAGGGTCGTTTAGGTTTGTACATATTGTTAACTACCATCTCTGTCACTCAGCTGATGGAACTTGCTTCTTTGGCTCTGTTTAGTCGGTTAAGAGCCATTGCTTTTCACACTGGAGACCCTGGTTCGATTCCTGGTCAGGGCATTGACAGGGATGTGAATTTACTCCTGTTCTTCTACATATGTTTTTTGTCATGCTAACCGAGATTCAGGTGTTGACTTAGCGAAAATTGTGCAAATGCTTGGAATAATGTGATAGTTTTGATGGCTGGACATGATAATCTGTGCCATAGACAGACATAGACACTAACTGTTACAAATGGAGTCTTCAAGTAGAAAGAAAATGAGAGCCCTGGTAGGAATCTGGGGACTCAAAACATATGGCAATGGACACACCAAGTAATTTTGTAGCTGACAATAGGTTCATTCGTCTTACAAGACCACTGTTCAGATGTAAGTTTAGTTTAACTAATGTATGCAACAAATGATAGTATATTGGCTTTACAACAAAAGTATCATCCAAAACATAATATAAACAGTCCAAAAAATCAGTGGCCCAGTGGGTCCTTGGCCCGTCAAAAAATCTAGGGGCCTCAAGCTTCTTGTCTAGCTTTACTGTCCATAGCTGATCAAACAGAATCAAACAAAACTCGGGTCACAGGAACTCGTCCATTCGCTAATAGCATTAGTCAGTAGAGTTTTGTATTCCTGTAAGTCATGTGTAGAATACCAATAATGGGACCAGGTTATGTACCAGCAAGGCCTTGTCACAAATGTAATGCTTATTTTATGATGGAGACATATCCACACTGTCTGGAAACAAAGGTTTATTGTCTGACGGTAAAACAACAAAGACACAGTCAAATCATGTAAAGACCAAAAGTACAGCAATATCATCCTCCAACAATTTAAGGATGAAGTCAGGGTCAACGTGGCAAAGATAGGTTTATAGTCTGAGGGCGAAAGTACCAAGGGTTAGGGCTTATATAGGTGAAACAGAAGACATTCGAGTCGTCAGCGGAGGAGAAAAGGCAAAAGATATTGCCATTGTCTGAGTAATCTGACTTGCAAAGGTCAGATTATTGGTTATCATCTGAAGGGCAAAGGTCAAAGATTAATGGTTATTGTCTTAGGGTTAAAGGTCAGATTATTAAGTATCATCTGACTGGCAGAGGTAAGATTATTGGTTATTGGTTTAAGGGGCAATTATTATTCTGATTGTCATATTTAAGACAAAGGTAAAACGTTATGGGCATAATTTGAGGAGCATAGGTCAAAGTTAACTGATCATCATATGAGGGGTAAAGTTTAAAAGATTAAGGATCATCTGAAATCTGAGGTGCAAAGGTCAAAGGTGTATGTCAGTAATCAAGGATTTTCCAAAGTTTAAACTTTGTCCTATAATTTTGTGTAAATGAATGGTTAATGGAATCCCATTGAATCACTACAGAATTAATACAGTTAGAATTATTTCTCCTGATAATGGTATTATCTGCAAGTATTTTTGCTCTTTGTAATGTATAAATTAACAAAAAATCTGGAAATGTGTCAAAAGTCTTTGAAGTTGTACTTGTAATAAATGTATTATGATTAACAGTACAGTTCATAATAGGTTGATCTTGTTAAAAGAGATTTAATGTAAGATAGAAATTACTAGAAATTGATTAATGATTAATTAATTAGATGACAATGTGACCTTTGTATGCTACTGTGATGTCAACAAAGATAAAACTGTCATTAAGGTCACTATGCAAAGGTCATCACTAAGGTTACTGGTTTCCAAGATGACTGATTCCCCAGTTGTGGAATAACCAACAGAAAAATATGATCACCTCCATATTAGTTTAATTTGCCTGACCTCTATTCTATATGACATATTGTAGACGTCTCTGCTCTGTTGAAGAATCATATATTGATAAGCCAGAGTCTGCAGCAGGTCACTTACATGTTTAGTGGATCTCAATACGGCAATTTTGAGATCCCAAAATGACTTTGATAAAATACAATCTACCATCGATTAGTCCCACCTTTTGGTGATTGTGATGTCATCATTTGACTTGCATTTTGTGACGTCATAATCACCAAATGTGTGTCTAATCGACAGTAATTTGTATTTTTACCCACATAGTTGGATCTCGAAACCCCCATATTTCATTTTTAACTATTTTCCATTACTGGTATTTTGCGATATTCAAAAACAAAACGAAATTATCTATTTATCACAGAATTTAAAAAAAAAAATTATGAAAATCTTCAAAATCTCCATTCAAGTATCAAAGAATTTGTTTAAATGGATAGAAAAAGCTACACTAAATCTATACCAATGTTTTGATAAACATTTTCAAAGAATCAAATTGATTTGAAAACCCTTCTGTCAAGAAGGTATAAAAATCTGCACTTACAAGAAATTTAAAAAAAAAAAAAATGAAAAGACAAAAAATTCAGAAAAATAATGGAAAGAAGTATGTGAAGAATTTTATCCGTCCTATAACTAAACAAGATTAGACTTGGTTGTGGAGAAATGTTTGAATTTCCTTAATGTATGATTATAACCATAGAAATGTATTTCCCAATATTTCATGGAATATGTTACTGATCAAACCTCATTTTAATCTGCTTTCGGTCTAGCCTTTTACACTCAGTTCCAGCCTGTAGCTAAATAGGTTAATGTTGAAGCAGGCTGATAGAGCTAAATGCATCGCAGAAAGTCGGTTAAATATTTTTATAGCCATTGACACATGTTTCGCGATAACTACTCCGAGTTTGTGCGAATTTGTGTGGTGGAATCACAGGAAGGTCTGTCGAGGAAATGGTTTATTTCCAGATTATTAGTTTTATTTTCATGTTGGCCTATCAACATAGAAAGGCTCGTTAAAAGACTAATTACAAATGGAGGATTTGATTCCTTTAAAGTTGAAATAAAATACGGTATTCATTATTTCTTCCATAAGAGTTTGGAGATTTTCCAACAGAAATTTGGCCGGATACCTTTACTGATGTTGTTGGCTAAGAGAACATTTTCGATAATTAATCTATGAATAATTTAAAAAATAATTGGATATTGCAGTCTTTTAAACTTATTAAAAACTTATCTTTAGAACTTTTTAAAAATGGTGGTAGTCTTTTGAAATTATTAAAAAAATCATCTTTTGAACTTTCTGAAAAACATTAATCATTAATCATTGCTGTAATTTCTTTTTACAATCTTCAAGTGTATTAAAATCTTTAGTTTTTAAAGAATTTATGAAAACACTTATTCTAACTTTAATATATTTATTAAATATGATTAACTTCAATAGTTTAGAATGATAATAAAAACGCTTTATTGACTTGTTTGGGTTTCATATATTGATTTTGTGTAAAAATATATTTTGGAATAAAATAAAGTGTTGATAAAATACTACAGAATAATTATTTTTTTCAGGGTGCAATTTTAATATGATGTATATCCAAGGATCTTTTTCAGGATCTTTAATATCACACTGTCAAACCAGACAGTGTTTAACATATCCTATTAACAGACAAGGTCGTTTAAGGATGTGCCAAGCTGGAGTGCCCAGAGAACAACCACCAACCAGTGATCTGGAATTGGCAACTGCTCCACATGGGATTCAAACTCACAACTCAGAGGTGATGGGCATGTGGTAATATCTTTGAAACACTCAGGCACCACAGCCCTTACAATCATAAAATTAGATATGAAAATGTATATACATTGGTTATCAGTGATAATTTTTAATAGATTTGGAACTTTCAAGCTCATAGATCTGTAACTTATTCAAGTATAATCTTAATAATTAATTTTTTTAAAGTCTGTGACAAATTGTTGTTTATTTTTCTGTCAATATCAAAAGTTATTTGTAAATTCTATTAGGTATTGGCTCTTGATATACTAATTTCTACCAGTTATGCTGAATAAGAGAAACACTAACTTTAAAAAATCACGATTTTTTTTTATTATTTCGACATTGTTGTAGTTTTTCAATGGGTATATTGGATCTGCGTTCTAATCATATTCATATGATATTATCTCGCGGCTCTATTATCGGTGAATTTTGTGAGTCAGACATGCCTATTGTTATCATCGCACAGGTTATTCAACTATTGACATCAATCAAAATCTAGTTTCAATTCCAACTCAGATTTTCATTGATAATACAAATGAGTGTTAGGAAACATGCCTTCTTCATGCATTCATAACAAATCCACCTCATTGGCAATATTGAAATAGGACACTTGTCAATATGAGCGTTTTATTTTTTTTCATGTAATTTTAGACAAAATTAAGTCATTTATATTTTAAAGGAATGAAATATAAAATTATTTCCCAAACAGAGTTTTTTCAAAATTTTCAATTACCTTGAGCTTTAATATATATTTTTTATCTGGCAAAAATATTCCATACAAATATATATAGAATATTAGAATGACAATGGCATATTCACTGGTGTGGGGATTACTGCTTTGAATCCTTGTCAGTCATTTTTGTTTGTATAGAGGGTGACGGTGGTCGAGTGGTTAAGATGTCCCGACATATAACCACAAGTCGTCCATATCACGGTTGTGAGTTTGAATCCCATAAGGGGTTGGTTGTAAGGTACTGACCAGCTACTGACCGCTGGTTGATGGTTTTTCTACTGGGACATACCATGGCTTTTCTCCACCACCAATCCT
This sequence comes from Argopecten irradians, assembly GCF_041381155.1. NCBI lineage: Eukaryota > Metazoa > Mollusca > Bivalvia > Pectinida > Pectinidae > Argopecten > Argopecten irradians. The sequence continues at coordinate 16,301,757 of NC_091147.1, read as the reverse complement.
GGCTTGTCCTTCAATGGCTGTTAATAGGATGTTAAACTAATAAAACTATAAACCGAACAAAATGGTAAGGAAGCGTGAATATTTCTTTGCATTGTAATCTATTAATAAACTCACACACCCTCCCCATCTTTCATCAACTAGAATGATAATGTAATCTCTCAACATAAAATTCTGAATTCTTTTATTGTTTGATAAAAAAACCAAATTTGTTATGACAAAATCGCCATGTAATATCATTGTGTACATGGAGAAAAGCTCAAGGTTCTTCATGAAATTTGACATAAAAAATACAAAAGAGAACTTTGAAGGAAGACTTTTTATAACAAATAAAAAAATTTCATTATAATTACATTTAATAAAACACATTTCTTCAGATCTTTTATTTTCCTGACAAGGAAATGAAGAAATACTGAAAAAAAACCCCAGAGTTTTATTTAGCGATTTTCACGGTGGTCGACTTTACAGTCTTTTGATGTTGGGCTGCAATGTGTCAGCTACTGAAGCATGATTAATGACACTTAATGACGAGGGTATTGGCCAATATCTATACCTGCATACCTGATCAAGTCGGGGATGATTTGAGTTGATTGTCGTTAAGTTCATTGTGATTTGCTTTGATAAGGAGGCTCTCTGTCCATTAGAAAATCGGCCAGCCATGGGGATTCCTTTGTATTTTGATATTTTCGGCCCGAGGCAGGACAGGTACAGAGTAAATTGCCCTTTAGTTATCTCCCATAAAATTTAATATGCAGTGCATTGATGATGCAGCGCTGCTGCACCGTATGTTTGCGGCATTTTGTATCGATCCGTGCCACGCTGCACCTGTCTCCTTCACTGAGTCCTCATCGTCTCAATGATTGCCATAAATGGCTTTATAATGTTAAGGAGATTCTAAATAACGCCTATTATCTGTGAAAATACGTCTTGGTCCTAAATTAGAAATCCAGTAGGTTTAAACATAGATATTAAGCTAAAAATGAATGCTGAGATTGAGGTCACTAAGTGATGCACGATTTTTCAAAAGAACTTCATAAAAACAGATTTCTATACCAAAAAACGATTTTCAAAGTTTTTTAAAGAGACTTAGGAGAGATGGACTTGATTAAAGCAGTGTTTGTTGATTTTTAAAGTTATTGTGTTAATTTTTTAAAAAAGGCTACCAAGGGGGTAGTTGCCAGGTTCTGGTATTCTGTATTTGCATATTACAGAGTGATCTGTCCTTGCGGGTTTAAGGTATTGATTGTGATGTCATGTGTTAACGAGCAGAATGTCATACTGTTCGGAGAAAATGACGTGAATTGTGCCCATAAAGTAATGATGTCACAATGATACCTGCCTGCAAGGGAGTTATACCTGCCTGCAAGGGAGCTATAGCTCTGTAATATGCAAAGACGGAATTAGGTCTGTGCTTATATCTCCAGGAACTCTGCTTTTACTTGCAGCAAAATTAGTTACATTAATTCATTAAAACACAATAAAACTGACAAACTTTTTATACCAAATTTCTAAAGATCAGCAAAAGAGAAGATCTTGCCTATTTTATTTAGAAGAGGAATGTGTTTTGGTTATGATAATAATTGGAGTTATAAGTACACTTTAATCTTACTATATTGGTGACTCCTCATTCCTTAATTAAACCAGACTTTGTGTCGTCTAGACAATGGCACCATCGGCATTGTTGTGGACAACATTCTATCTACTGTAAGAATGGTGCTAGACTCGATAATGATTGTCTTTCGTGTATCACTTCTGAGGCCTGAGGGGGCTCGTCAGTGCACCATATGCTTCAAGTACGACACCTTGTTGATGCTTTGATAGAAACATGTGGAGAGTTATCTGTCACGGTGGAATCTGAAATGTACTGGAGTTTTAATTGTTTCACAGGAAAATATAACAAAAAAAAATAGAAATATATTGTGTTGATTCATTTCGAGCCTTTAATTATTAACATGTATTTGTCTTATAGAATACCGTATTCGACCCAATATGCGCCCATGTCCCTATAAGCGCCCCTCCCCCTTTTTGAGGCCTCGATTTCAATTGTGCACGCATAAATAAATACCAAAACTACACAAAACTGTCTAGATTTGCAATAATTTCGTCTTATTAGCACCTTTTCATTTTTTCAATTTTTTAAACACCCTAGGCGCTTATTGGGTCGAATATGGTATATGTGATATCAAGGAGTAAGTTTAAACATTTGAATCAAAACAAAATACCAATTAGACTTACATAAATTCAAAGAATTTGTTTTTCTGGTGAGATTTTATTTTCAACTTTATTTTTGGCGATCTTTGGTGGCTTAGTGGTTAAAAAGGCCTGACATATTACCACAAGTTCTCCACCTCTAGGTCATGGGTTCGAGTCCCATTTGGGCCAGTTCCCAGGTTAGTTCCAAGAGTTTTTATCACCAAGTTCAAATCCAGTGTCAAGTTAAAAATTTTCACTGGAATGATATTATGCCTTCTTACAGCAAAAAAAGTATCTCATTAATGAATGAACACTTGCTCATGCAAGAACATACAATATAATAATATTGAACTTTACTGGAAGAAATTTTACAAAGCATCAGGCGCTTAAAGTTAAAAGAGGCAAGGTTATAACCAACAAATCATAGGAGAGGAACTTAAAAATTCAATTTTGATAAAATTTCATGAAAATCTATGAAGACGTTCTATAAAAAGATTTGCCTTTTAATATGACTTTTACATCGCCTATAGTAGTTAATGCACAAATCAAGATATATTAGTTTATTGTCAATTTCCAATAAATCTAATTCTATCATAAATTTCTTTTTTAATTAGATGTCATATGGCTCGCAGGCAAATAGGTATTTCATAAGTATCATATTTCAGTATTAACAAGTGAATAAAAACCTATTGAAGTATGTGTTAATTGAGTGATTTAGCTGCATATCAAATAACTACCGTCACTTCAATGACTCGGAAGAAAATGGAGATATTTGGAAATTTTTCAATATTTGAATTCAACACATCGTATTGCTGTTAGTCATCGGGGGATTTATACTACGATTAAACCTGACAATCAAAATTACAGGAATCGTTTGATATAGGAACAAGCGTTAAGTAATTAATTTCACTGTTCAAAGGTGGAAAACATTGAACGTTTATTGTTGGAACGACTTTTGATATTGGAGACATTATAAAACAAACAATTATTCAGGGTAGACAGACAGTGACCGTAAACTGTGATTAAGACGGGGAGGGAGAAGACAGAAGGCCACAAACATCACAACGGAGGAAGTGATGTGACGGGTTAGACATGGCAGTAAGTTCCACGTTAGGGAGATGTACCTATGATCGTTTCTGTTTCCCTGGGTGACTGATCTCCAGATATAAGGCGACTAAGGGATGTAGGCATTAACTGTCAGACTCACAGTCCATTTCATATGTCAGAGAACAGTCGTCTCATTACGATATATGGCAGGTCTTGATCAACTGATTTCGGCAAGGATTCATTACAGTTGTCTTGAGTTTATTGTAGTTGCCTTGAGTCTATTTTGCAAATGGTAATGCTACTACATATCAAGGTATATGATATTTCTTATATTACAATATCTCTGAGGAATTAACACTTTTGGTTTGGAAACAAGTTTGTATCATGTTGTGGTACATTCAATGATCCTTCTTGTGTGAGTTTAGACCAGCAATATGTTGTAGTGAATGACATCCAAGGCTGTTGAATAAATAAACTTGACCTTCATTTAAAGATAGCCATGTCCTTTATTTAATACCATAGGGGTCAAAAGACATAAAATATATGATGACATCATTTGAAACAATCTTCTATGTCAACAAGCTTGAATCTCAATTGCTGTTGGTCTATACGTTATTTAACAATGAATTAAGGGCTTCCAAATTTTATGAATGGATGACCTTTAAGTCTTTTTGCAAAGTCACAGGTACTTGGACTCAATCATTCCAAATCTTCAAAATTGTTAAGCATGTTTGTCCCAGGTTCTTATAAACTTGATATATGTAGGTTTGCATAGGCAGCTGAAGTTTGACTGTAGAGGTGCAATAGCTTGTGTTTTTCAAAGAGCTTCTTAGTTATGGTGAGGAGCAGAAAATCAAAACATGTGATATCAGGTCAAATGGACAAATCAAGACATGTGATATCAGGTCAATTGGACAAATCAAGACATGTGATATCAAGTCGATTGGACAAATCAAGACATGTGATATTATGTCAATTGGACAAATCAAGACATGTGATATCAAGTCAATTGGACAAATCAAGACATGTGATATCAGGTCAATTGGACAAATCAAGACATGTGATATCAGGTCAATTGGACAAATCAAGACATGTGATATCAAGTCAATTGGACAAATCAAGACATGTGATATCAAGTCAATTGGACAAATTAAGACATGAGATATCAAGTCAATTGGACAAATCAAGACATGTGATATCAGGTCAATTGAACAAACCAAGACATGTGATATCAGGTCAATTGGACAAACCAAGACATGTGATATCAGGTCAATTGGACAAACCAAGACATGTGATATCAAGTCAATTGGACAAATTAAGACATGAGATATCAAGTCAATTGGACAAATCAAGACATGTGATATCAGTTCAATTGGAAAAAATCAAGACATGTGATATCAGGTCATTTGGACAAATAAAGACAGGTGATATCAGGTCAATGGGGTAAATAAAAGATGTGATGTCTGGTCAATTAGGCCCTTCTGTATTTTGCTTGATTTGTTTTCTCCAAGTTTCTTCAAAACAGGAAATTCAACATCTATGTAATCTATTGGTAAACAGTGACAGTTTGTCTGTCAGCCATCATACACTTCCTCATGGGAGATCCAATTGCCTGTAAGTCGTATACCAGACTTTGTCAGGGGATGTACCATTCCTACAAGATTTCTGACATTTTGTTTATTTACACATTTGATGCAACAGACAAATTCTCAATTGTTTTTATTAAAAGTGTTTATATATAGAAACAGCTGCCAGAGTGAGCAACAAGAAAGGTACATAACTAGCATATCTGTCGAGTGATATCAACATCATCTCTTCTTTTGTTTTGATTATTTGTTCCTCTCTGTCTTGACAATCCCATCTTCAATTTACCTTATGGTGATATTGGTAGCAGCACAGGTGTTTGAGAAGCCAGATCATCCTGTTGTTTTCAGGGTAATATTTCTGAAATTTCAAACTCAAACCTTTTGCAGATCTTTGTTGGTCAAAGGTTTTTTAATGTGATTACTTATTATCATTGTCACTAAAATTCAATCCAGTTTCCAAGCTGACTTTCCCAGCCAAACTTCATTTTCATATCTTGATTACTAAAAAGTGCTTGCTTAAGAAGTAAATACAGATATTTTATTTCAAAACATTTTTTTAGGTCACCTGAGACGAAGTCTCAAGTGACCTATTCTCATCGCCTTTTGTCCGTCGTCGTCCGTCGTCCGTCGTGCGTCGTGCGTCGTCCGTCGTGCGTCGTCCGTCGTGCGTCGTATGTCCGTAAACAATTTACATTTTCGACTTCTTCTCCAAAACTGCTGAAGCAATTTCAATGAAATTTTGCACAAACCTTCTAAGGCATAAGGCCAATCAAAATTGTGAATTATATGGTCCCCACCCCCCAGGGGGCTGTGGGAGGGGCCAGAAGGGGTAAAATTGAGTAAAATTTCAAAAATCTTCTTCTCCACTCACAGATGTGGTAGAATCAAATACTCTTCATAGATAGAAAGGTCTTAAGGTCCTTTACAAAAATTGTGAATTATATGACCCTGGGGTCTCTAGTTTCCCCCTGGGGAGGGGGTTAAGTTTACTATACTTTATATTGAGAAAACACATTTTTGCGCATTATTTGGTCATTTGTAATAGGAAATGAGTCAAATGTTGTCAGAATTATCAGTATGAGATGGCCATTTAATCCTATTAACAAATTTTCTATGACTGACCCCCAGGGGCCTTAGGGGCGGGGTCAAAAGGGGTCAAATAGGCTAAAACTTCAAAAATCTTCTTCTGAAATTCTGGAAATGGTAGAATCAAATACTTTTCATAAATAGAAAGGTCTTAAGGTCCTTTACAAAAATTGTGAATTATATGACCCTGGGGTCTCACGTTTCCCCCTGGGGAGGGGGTCAAGTTTACTATAGTTTATATAGGGAAAACACATTTATGAGCATTTTTTGCTCAATTTTCATTGGAAATGAGTCAAACTTGGTTAGAATTATTAGCCTGAGATAGCATTTTAATATCATATCCACAGTGATTCTGGCCGATCCCCTGGGGGCAGAGGGGCGGGGCTAAAAATGGGTCAAATAGGCTAAAACTTCAAAAATCTTCTTCCGAAATTCTGGAAATGGTAGAAACAAATACTGTTCATAAATAGAAAGGTCTTAAGGTCCTTTACAAAAATTGTGAATTATATGACCCTGGGGTCTCACATTTCCCCCTGGGGAGGGGGTCAAGTTTACTATAGTTTATATAAGGAAAACACATTTATGAGCATTTTTTGCTCAATTTTCATTGGAAACGAGTCAAACTTGGTTAGAATTATTAGCCTGAGATAACATTTTAATATCATATCCATATTGGTCCAGGCCGACCCCCTGGGGGCAGAGGGGCGTGGCCAAAAAAGGTCAAATAGGCTAAAACTTCAAAAATCTTCTTTAAAATTCTGGAAATGGTATAATCAAATACACTTTATAGATGAAAAGGTCTTAAAGTTTGTTTATAAAAATTGTAAATTATATGACCCTGGGATCTCCTGTTTCCCCTTGGGGAGGGGGTCAAGTATACTATAGTTTATATAGGAAAAAAACATTAATGAGCATTTTTTGCTCAATTTTCATAGGAAATGAGTCAAACTTGGTTAGAATTATTAGCCTGAGATAGCATTTTAATATCATATCCACATTGGTCCTGGCCGACCCCCTGGGGGCAGAGGGGCGGGGCTAAAAAAGGGTCAAATAGGCTAAAACTTCAAAAATCTTCTAAAATTCTGGATATAGTAGAATCAAATAATTATAGATGGAAAGGTCTTCAGGTGTTTTATAAAGACTGTGAATTATATGACCTTGGGGTCTCACGTTACCCCCTGGGGAGGGGTTAAGTTTACTTAAGTTTATATAGGAAAAACATATTTGTGAACATTATTTGCCCAATTTTCGTAGGAAATTAGTCAAACTTGATTAGAATTATTAGCCTAAGATATAGCATTTTAACATCCATATCCGTCCTCGATGATCCCCTGGGGGACCAGAGGGGCAGGACCAAATTTAACAGGGTCAAATTGATTAAAATTTCAAAAAATACCTCTAAGTTCACAGGTTTGATGGAAGCAAATACTCTTCATAGTCTAAAAAGGTCAAATTTATAAATCACTGACCAACTTCAAGGCCCAGCATATAGTGTTTATATGTCTTTATAAAATTTGTTTCATTATTTGTTTCATTATATATTCTAACTCAGGTGACCGTTAAGGCCCATGGGCCTCTTGTTTTTATTGGTTGCCTTTAAAACATGAAGGTCAAACATCTTGGTCACTGTTACTATAAATTGATAATCGTTTGTTGTGCAAATACTGTTCATCCAGCTCTGGATCTGTTGCTGAATTCTTACTTGTTATTAAATGCTGGTTTTCCTTATCAGGTTGCAGTGTTATTCTTGTTGTGTATTGATTATAAAAAGGAACATTTCATTAGGAAACATTTTTCTTATTTTGACCTTTCACCTTTTGTTATCAAAGATCATGACCTGATTTTTTATGCTAGGAGTTTAAATAGTTTTAACTCATTCTCGGTAAAAGATATGGTCAACAAGTATTCCTTATGGAATCTATTAAAAGTTGTATAGAACAAGAATTTATACACTATTTTGACACTATGAATAGAAATATTGCTGCTTGATGTTTTGTTTTACATTAAAAAAATGTTAATACATGATGACTGGGGGAAACCTGAGTTCTCTGAGAACAAACAATAATCATGATCGACAAGTCCATGCAATCAACTACTTTACAGGTCTCAAACTCTGTCAAATGAAAACAGATTGATTGCAATATGGCAGTTAAGATTGGCAAAACAAAATTGGCCTGTGCCAATTGATCTAAAAGAATATAGAATAGAGAATAAATAGATAGAGGATATAATTTCACAGAACAAACAAACCTGTTTATAAAAGACACCGTCAAACCTGTCTATAATGGACACATTCCAACCTGTCTATAAAGGACACAGTCAAACCTGTCTATAAAGGACACATTCCAACCTGTCTATAAAGGACACAGTCAAACCTGTCTATAAAGGAAACAGTCAAACCTGTCTATAATGGACACATTCCAACCTGTCTATAAAGGACACAGTCAAACCTGTCTATAGGAGATTTCAGAAAAGATGGCGATGACGTCACACAAAGGTACATCCGGGCGCTCAAAGGTACAACTCCGTATATCTGTACACATTAACATGGTGGGAACACAGCCGCTTGCGATGTTTGTTTACATTTTATTGTAATAAATAGTACGACAAACCGAGAACTATTGCGTTATTTTAATTTAAAAAAGTGTAAATAAAAATATTTTACAATAATGCACTAATTTAAACATATGGTATTCATATATTTTACTCTGTTTATACTCCATTTTCGACCGCTACGAGAAAACACGGTCGCCATTACGTATAACATTGACAGACATATTGCAAATATCAACTTGAAATTACAAATTAAATTCAAAGTCCCCCAAAATATTATTATAAGTTATTACTGTTTTCGAAGTGTTACTTGATAAAACACCTTACAATGTATGATTAGTGCAAAATTAAACATTTGCTTTCGTAGATTACCCCAAGCCCACGGCAGCCATTACAGTACAGCCGAGAACCCGAATTTCGTCCATTTTCAGTGTCAAAAAAATACGTATTCTGGTTAATTTTTTTTCATCAATTTTGGGAATTAGTTTATAACATACAAATGAGTCAGTTTGTAGGTTCATTTTATCACATTTTTAAACAAAACTAGAGTATTTATGATTCTCGAAGCCGTGCGCAATGTATCCTGGTCGGCATTTACAGTACTACGATCTGTAATTTATATCAATTTAAATGAAGTCTAACTAATATGTTTTCAAATTTTCTAAAAGTAATATCACTTCAATTTGAGACTTAACATAGCAGTCTATGGGATAAAAGCGGCTGAAAATGAAATATTAAAAATGAAATCTGCAGCATTAAAACTGAACGATTTCACCATTTTATTTTTCGAGATCGGCAGCCATACGTGTACGTGTAACACAGTAGTTTAATTACTATTCGTCATTTTGTTACGATACAAGAGCATTCCATTAAAACAACATGTACATATTAAATAACAAAATATATATCTTAAACAAGTCCTTATTGAGATAAAAGTGTTGGTAATTATTAATATGATTTATTTTCCAAACAATGCTGTGGCCTGCGGTGATCTACCAGCGACGAAGCCATGCACGAGCGGCCGTGGTCTAGCCAGATATGGTCCACCTTTCGTTATGTTATATAGTGTTGTGAGCAGCTTTTTCATGTACAACAGAAACATGACAATAAAATCAATTATCTGTTCATAACTTTTTCACAACATGGATTTCTACGTGTGAACAAAAAAACGGGTTCGTGTGATGTGACGACCCGGCACCGCTTCGCAAGCTGGCTTAACACTAAATCTACAGAAATATATTTAGCAATTAACAATTGTAAATATCAAAATATAAATGTCTGTAGCCTCTTAAACAATAAGAAACCATTTTAAAATCAGAATTTGCAAGTATGAAAGTGTATACTTTTGCCACAGTATCGATTGTGTAGCAGGGCTGTACGTATCTGTTATTGTTTTCATTAGTCGACATACAGTGTTTGTACCTTTGAGGACCCGGATGTAAATTTTCTGTGACGTCACGCCATCTTTTCTGAAATCTCCTATACAGGACACAGTCAAACCTCTCTATAAAGGACATAGTCAAACCTGTCTATACAGGACACAGTCAAACTTTTCTATCAAGGATGCAATTAAACCTGTCTATAAAGGACACAGTCAAACCTGTCTATAAAGGACACATGTAAGTCTATAAAGGACAGTCAAACCTGTCTATAAAGGAAACAGTCAAACCTGTCTATAAAGGACACAGTCAAACCTGTCTATAAAGGACACAGTCAAACCTGTCTATACAGGACACAGTCAAACCTGTCTATAAAGGACACAGTCAAACCTGTCTATAAAGGACACAGTCAAACTTGTCTATAAAGGACACAGTCAAACCTGTCTATAAAGGACACAGTCAAACCTGTCTATAAAGGACACAGTCAAACCTGTCTATAAAGGACACAGTCAAACCTGTCTATAAAGGACACAGTCAAACCTGTCTATAAAGGACACAGTCAAACCTGTCTATAAAGGACACAGTCAAACCTGTCTATAAAGGACACAGTCAACCCTGTTTTTAAAGGACACAATCAAACCTGTCTATAAAGGACACGGTCAAACCTGTCTATAAAGGACACAGTCAAACCTGTCTTTAAAGGACACAATGAAACCTGTCTTTAAAGGACACAATCAAACATGTCTATAAAGGACACGGTCAAACCTGTCTATTAAGGATACAGTCAAACCGGTTTATAAAGGACACAATCAAACCTGTCTTTAAAGGACACAATCAAACCTGTCTATATAGGACACTGTTCTTTATTGAAATTTTACCTCAGACGGAGTCAATTATATAATAGATTGTGCCAAATTGACATATCCTTTACAGACAATTAACTATGGACCAGGTTTGACTGTATATTTACAATTATTTGATGCTGTGTGAAAATGAAGTTTACATTTGAAGTGTTCATTTTCAACTGATGCAAAAGTTGAAGCTACTAATGGCATCAATATTAGTTGATTTTGCTTATATAAACGTGTGTTAAAACCTTAGGGAAATCAATCCACATTTTAAAAACTTTTTTGTACATTTAAAACTGAAAAACACACAATAATCTGTGGCTATAATACCACTGAAAACGAGCTACAAAAACCATGATTGTTCTCACAATCAAAGTAGAAAACAGCAGGTACATTTTTTTTGTCGCTAAGGAGCTTGAGACGAGGATCGTCAAGGTCAAGAACATTTAACTCAAGGTCATTTCTATGAATGTAATGTACTTACTTGTTATTTATTTATATCTTGTAATCCAAGGACAAAGTCATTAAAATATATATTATGTATATCTGTCTGAGTTATGTTTATATTTTTCCTGGTTATATTTGTTTAGCATTTATATATATGTGTGTTTATCTTGATCTTGATAACAGTTCAATGTTTAAACTCAGATGCCAGAATCAATGCTGTAATGTAGGTCTCCTGCCAATATAAATTGTCACTAGCCACAAGTTTAATGAAATTCTTGGTAAACTGACAAGACATTGAGGGTTTGATTACACATTCAAATTGATATGCTCATCGGATGATTCACACTTTCTCTTTATCAAGCCATTTCTCAGTTTGTGGGAGTTACTTCCCTTTGTTATTGAATAACAAAGATAATAGAGTTTGCATTGAAATGAAGTATTTTTTTAAGTGCACTTTTTCAGCACGCCAGCTATTACTTAATTATACCCCAGGTTTGGAGTTGTCAATATGGCGCTGCAGACATCTGACAGATGATTGTCTGCAAGTATTTCAACGACGGAAAGAACTCCAATTTCTCTAATCCACAGAGATCTTTTACATTGATAATTATTAATGCATAAATGCATACATAATGACGCTGTCATGAATGTTTTAATTGAAGGTATCTGAATATTTTACAAGCGTTGAGTATTTTCGGCCCGATCACTGATTATTTGGAATTGTTTTGTTTTTAAACAGTTGTCGATTACATTGTCTCAATCATTACTTTAATTGAAATAATTGTGTTTCATGGACCAGTAAGCTTATAGAGTAAGATAAACCTTCAGTGTTAATTGGTATTGACCTGCAAATTGATTCAGATAAGCAAACCAAATTACTGGATGACTAGTGATGATTTTTACACCAAACTTCTAACTATATATATATTTTTTACGAATTTAGTTCAAAAGAGGAATTAAATATTTCCTATTGAATTTTTACATATGTTTGGTCTATAAGGAAAAGATTATGAACAGAAAAATATTTTTCTATAAATTCTAATATATTTATGTTTTTCTCAAAATATTTGAGAGATATTAATTTTCTCAGTGATCAGGAACTCCCATTTGTTTATTAAGATAATCTATTTATGAGAAAATAATTTCTTTATAGGTTTCTTGGATTGGTTTCTTGATGTATTTTTCTAATCAGAGTTTAGTTTCTAAACTTATAAACTTTCCTTACATTATAGTAAAATAGGTATCTGATTTTGAAATCCAGTCTAAAAATATAACTCGTCAGAGATTCATTTCTGAAAATTAAAATTTTACTATTCTGAAAATTAAAATTTTACTAAAGTTCATGGTAAATGTCTGCTTTTGAAAATCTTTTCTGAGATTGATTTCTGGAATTTTAAAAACATCTGAAACAGGGTTTTGAATTTTCAAAAACTTCACTCGCATCTTGGTATTGATTCTGTATGTTATGAGAAGTATAATAATCCCCTCCAGATTAGAATTCAGATTAGTCTGGTTTTGAAATGTTAGCAATCATATAGATGTTCTCTTCAAAAATGTGTTTATTTGTGTTTTAAAATGTGTCAGATTTGTACATTACTGTTATGACAGAAACTGGTAATGCTATTGTATACCATCTTACTTCCGCGAGATATTAAATTTTGTGTATTTCTGTGAGAGATCTTGAATGTGAATTCAAATATTTGGTGACATGATTGTATAAAATGTATATGTGATTGCACAATTTTCAGTAAGAGCTATTGATTGTGAATTTATATATTAGGGAATATGTTGTAAATAACAAAGACACCAATTATTGTACACACAAAAAAAAAAAAGATTTACAAAATCTAATGATGAGCTTCGCGCTTTAATGTTAAGGAATTTCAGGATGTCTTTAATACTTCCTGTTGTGTAGTTTGGAGTGGAAAAATGTATTAATTGGCAGATCAGGGTTCCAACCTGGACCTCGGAACAGAAGTCTGATTATCTTCACCAATTAAGCCACCTACGTGGTTGCCACTGAATCACCCAATCCAAACATGCTCCATTTTTCCTTCCTTTAATTAACCCAAAGACTTGACAAAATTAACCCTGATTTCAATATCCCCTTCCTTAAAACAAGATTTGGCCACAGGAACAAAAATGAAAGTTTAGTGGAAAAATGCACCGCTAGACTTGGGTTAAAACCTTAAGGACCTCTAAATATTAATCTTGAAACAAGATTTGATGACAAGGACACAATGAAAGATAACTATAAAAATGCTGCGCCAGACAGGTTCAAACTTTGGACCACAACCAAACATTAACTGACCTATACTCTAAACCAACTTTGCGACCGTCAAATTTCTCAAATGTATTTGGATCATGAAATTCGCGAAAATAATTTCCACATGAAAGAAAGGTGGTTAACAGTAACTGATCGTTGGAGATGAACCATATGACAGATCCCTAACTTCTTCAATATTACCTGTACTATATACATGAGTCACTTAAAGTGCATACAGAGTGTATCCCTGTCTATACCCAGTATGATGGTACATGGTGTAGCAAAGATAGAGAGAGGCCTGTAAGATTACAGTACACTCAGCTTTTGTTTTTCAAAGGCTAATAACAATATCTGATTAAGTGTACAAAAGAAAAACTCCATAATCTGATAAGATGTGTGAATATTTGATCTGTAGCTACCTTGATTTCCCTTGTCAATATATTTCAATTATCTCCCCTTAATACCAAAAGCAAATCAACAGACAAAAAACACAACTAATGCTGCAAAGTCAAGAATCATGCACATCTGTTGAACTCTCCTGTGCATGGAGTTAGAAAAGTATTACCTCTGTATACGCGAAGGGTTCTTGAAGGGGTGAACTGACACGCTATTGACATGGTACAGCTATAATTGTTAAGCTGATCGTGATCATAGAGCTAGGTAGATTCTTTAAATCATTAGTTAGGAATTACAAAAAAATAAAATTCTTGTACATTCATCTTAACAGGAAAGATGCCATTAGTGTTTGTCTTGAGGTCAATGGTCAAAGTCACTTCAGGGTTAATTACATATTTTTCAATAAGTAATAAATTTTGTTTTCAAACTTTTGTGAGAATCTTATACGTGGATTCACACAGTTTGCAAACAAAATTTCTTTCATACCGGATAAATTAAAAAAAAAAATAGTGACATCAATGCTTAAATGAGAAAAATTAATTGATATCAGTTTGAAACAATACATTTGAAAAATTGTTCAGATTTCAGTACATAGCAGAAGTAAAGTAGGTTGTGATTATGTAGTTGTCATGTACTTTTAAAATGAAGTCTAGGTTGCCATGGTGATCATTTTGTTACCAAGGTAATGATTGGATAACAATGTACAGCTAAGACAGATTCAATCGAGTCTGTCAGGCATCCTGCTGTGGTCAATGGAAAAAGGAAGTTTTAACAGAAACGACATGTTGTGTTGTCATATTCAATTATTGCTTTTAAATAGAAATATGTAAAATAAGCAGAAAAAATAATGTGTATGCCATTTACAATTAACAGCAGTGTGCTTTAGATAAAGTATCATGTCACGGAAATTTAAAACAGTTTTTCTTCTAAAATCTTAGGGTGGAAAAATGATAAAAAAAATTGACATTATGAAAAGAATACAGTCACACCTGTGTATAAAGACCACACAAATACAGTCACACCTGTCTTTAAAGACCACACAATGGACTAAAGGAAATGATCATTATAGCAAGGTGATCTTTATACACAGGTTAAATTGAATGGAAATTGGCCATGTGGGGGGACCTCTAGCAAGAGGTCTTATTGAGCAGGTGTTTTTTGTATAGAGGTGGTCAATATGATAGGTTTTAGTGTTTGAAGCTATAAATGTTTGTGGTTAGATTATCAGGATATAAGTGTTAATTGTTTGTGTGTAAAAATATAATTAATATCATCAGTCAGACTTGTGAGGCAGTGGGATAAATGTATAAATCTCTGCTGGAGAAGTGCATTCTCCTGTTGTAGTGAATGCCATTTAAAACAAACGCAGTGGTGATCCATCTTATTTTTTAATATGTCTTTTTCTTTTGAATTAGTTCCTTTCATTTCCTGTGTAGTACGATGTCTCGGCCAGACCACTCCCCGTCTCCGGGAAACGACGGTATGCAAATGAACCTCTAAGCTTTCGTCTTCGGTGTGGCGGGTGAAATGCGAGTATATCAACAATAGCCAGCCGACTCTGAGGAATACCCTGATAGGCTCTTGATTCCATTTTATTTGCATATTACACAAGAAAATCGAACTTTTGTGAGACATGCATTGGAGGGCTTAGGAAGTGATTTAGTGGATATCCTTTATAGTCTATACTCTCAGGTGTCTCATGACACCGCCGCTCATTCTGTTGTCGTCTGCCGCGGTGATAAACAGTTTACCTTTTGACATTGCTGCCAGAAAAGCTATCCCGTTTGCACTTTGCCTGAATGGAGTGTAAAGTGTTAAGGGGAGGTAATTTGATCTCCTGCCCATCTAATACACCATGCTACCTTAAGTACTTTGATTGTCATGGAAATACTTTCACTTTTACCCAAATGTAGATTTTTCAGAGAAAATGGTTTGATGGTAATTAAATGTGATATGTTGAAAAGTACATAGACACAATTTGTCTTAATTTACTCAACACATGTATTTGATATTAAAATTTTATTTCATTTTCTTCCAGACAAGGTCCATCAACTTGCAATAACTGTAGAGCTGGTACATGTAGATAAACCTAGGCGGAGTACCATATTCTATAGGAAAGAAATATAGTTTTCAATGAGAACAGAAGGAGTAGGAATTCTGATGTTTGAATGAAACAAAATGAGGGACACTGGACTGGTCATCAGACCCGAAGTTATTGATAAGATTTTCTCAACAGAATTTTAATATTAGATTATCCTCCCAATTTCAAAACCTAGGAAACAGACATGGTACAGACACAAAATTATCCAGCCAAATTTTGATGATTTTAGATACTGATGGTTTAGGGGGACACTAGTAAACAACTCTATTTATCTGTTACCCAAACTGCATTCATATCACTTAAACTACGATTTGAGAACAGTGTATTGCTTAAACATTTTCTCTACAAATTGATTTCAGTTGAATAAAACTCCAATTGCAAACTTCATCAAAACCGTTCTTTGTGACATATGATATATGATGGACCTATGTTATTCAGTTAGAGCGCAACCAGCTGAAACACCATCTCAAAATAACACTAGAGGTCCCAGGATTTGTGCTGGGTTTTCCATGAATTTGAGCTCTTCTCAGATAAAATGCAGACTCTATCTGGGTAATTGGAATAGACTTTCGGAGAAAATGTGGTGCCTTTTTTTGCTGAAAAAGGATATGGGGACAGCAAAAATGCAAACTCTTGATTTCTTTTGAGGCCAAAAAGCCCAGCATCTCTAATACTCTCAGAAAACCAAGATGAAAAAAAATCAGCTTCCAGACAAATGTACCTATACGATTACTGAGTAGTCATATATTCTTGTGACATGAACTGCCCATTCCTGTACAGACTGGGTCCTGAAGGGCTATTACAGCTGTGATATAACAGACAGTTCTGGTCAAATGTCTTGTAAGATAAGTCTGAAGTTATGGCAGTTAGAATGGTCTGGCTGGAAACAGAATCCTGAAAAATGGTGGCATTCACGGAGCCCTTTACAATTTGCATGGGCATCGAAAAATTTTTTTTAATGAATTGAATTATATATATTGCCTAATACAATCCATAGAGAATTGAATGCATATACAATATACAATCGAATACTGTCTAGGATTGAAAATATCTTCTGCATGGCTTGGACAGCTCCTGTCCATATATAGTAATGATAGAAATGCTGTAAATAAGAGACATCTTATAGACTTGTTACAGAAAGAAAAAAATCATTGAAAACGTGAAATTCTATCGTCTAGACTACATTATGTATAGGTCTGTGACAGGAAGTTGATCAGAGTATCAATGCGAGCCATAATTGCGTTATTACACTGCGAGGCATGTCTTCCCAGCAGCCACTTGCCTGTCATAATTTGCTTTTTTTGCCCGTCCACGTTACGATATAAATGGTTACAGATTTGTCCTGCAGTATTGGGTTGTCTAACTGCCAGTGACATCTACCAGTGATAAATGCCCCGTCGTCACGACAACCGTTTGCTGTCTGGACAGTCCAATGTGGAGTTCAGTGTTTGTGAACGACAAGGAACTGGAACATGTCATATCAGTCTCGGACTCCATATCTACCTAGTATTGACATATCACTGTATCTATCCTGTAGCAACTGAGGGGTATTCTATAAATAAAGGCATATGGTATCAAATTTCTCAGAAACGGGCATCTGCATGCATTGCAAACACCTTGGGTCGACCTCCCTGGTCAGTTTAATGTCATAAAAGGTATGATAAGTGGGTATGGCTTGGAGTCTGAGGTTTTGCTGTTTGGTTTGTGAGGGGCTGCAGTGGCCGAGTGGTTAAGATGTTTCGACATATTACCACAAGCCTTTCCCCTCTCAGTTGTGAATGTGAATCCTATGTGAGGCAGTTGCCAGGTACCTACCACTGGTTATTAGTTTTCTTCAAGTACTTTGGGTTTCCTCTTCCTTACTTTACCCTAGCTGGCTGTTAATAGGACATAAAATTAATAATGTTTAGGTTGTGTTTTATTGTGGTAGTACAGTTATAACGTTGATGGCTTTTTATAGTGTTGTCATACTGAATCATTCTTTAGAAGGCAACCACCAGGCTACCCCACCCTGTCGTTTTACTAAAGAGGGCAACAAAACAGATTTCTTAATTTCTACTAAACTTTGAAAAAAAATGAGAAAACAAAGAAAACACAATACGCTTTGTAGATAAAGAATTGACTCCAGCATTTGATTGGACCATTGACATGAGTGACATCCAGTTTTGATGGAGACGATAAACCCGTAGGACACTGCTAGGATTTCATTAGAAGGTGCAGCGATACTTAAGATAGCAGTTTAGATTGGAAGCCAAAATACCATGGAAATTTCGCAAGCTTTTAAATAAATCAGGATCTTATCCAAACAACTCCAAATTGGTTTTGTCAAAAGCAATCATGTTTCTCTACCTCCATTATACAGTTTTTTTTTATTCTACAGATGATAACCATCTCTTCAGGACAAAAATGATTTCTATAGATTGAGCTATTTTTATTTGTGTTGCATAGAAAATTGCTGTCTTTTTAAAAAAATTAGCTTCCAATTGAGTTGGTTTTATTTCTGTTTCCCAGAAAATTGTCATCTTTTTAAGCATGTCTAGCGACAAGACGTGATTATATTTGTAGTACACCTAATAGACTCTTTGGCTGGTCGGCATTGTTGTTTTCTAAATATACATTTCCATATTATTGATTACAAGGCAGTGGAAGGAAATTGGTTTTCTCTATCACATGCACAATCAGTGTTGTGTGGGGTGAATAGTCCAGACTTAGCAAGTTGTGCTTAGACATGTCTTCCTGTGACAGCTCATGTGTCTTATGTGTTTCATGTGTCTTATGTGTCTGATGTGTCTTACTGTATTGTGAATAGTCCAGACATAACAGCTTTCACTGAGACATGTCTTCCTGTGACAGCTCATGTGTCTTATGTGTGTCATGTGTCTTATGTGTCTGATGTGTCTTACTGTAATGTGAATAGTCCAGACATAACAGCTTTCACTGAGACATGTCTGTTCCTGTGACAGCTCATATGTCTCATTTGTCTTACGGTAACGTAAATAGTCCAGTCATAACAGCTTCTGCTGAGACATGTCTGTTCCTGTGACAGTTCATATGTCTCATTTGTCTTACGGTAACGTAAATAGTCCAGTCATAACAGCTTCTGCTGAGACATGTCTGTTCCTGTGACAGCTCATATGTCTCATTTGTCTTACGGTAACGTAAATAGTCCAGTCATAACAGCTTCTGCTGAGACATGTCTGTTCCTGTGACAGCTCATATGTCTCATTTGTCTTACGGTAACGTAAATAGTCCAGTCATAACAGCTTCTGCTGAGACATGTCTGTTCCTGTGACAGCTCATATGTCTCATTTGTCTTACGGTAACGTAAATAGTCCAGTCATAACAGCTTCTGCTGAGACATGTCTGTTCCTGTGACAGCTCATATGTCTCATTTGTCTTACGGTAACGTAAATAGTCCAGTCATAACAGCTTCTGCTGAGACATGTCTGTTCCTGTGACAGCTCATATGTCTCATTTATCTTACGGTAACGTATGTGTGTCATGTGTCTTGCTTGTCTCACACACCTTATACTGTCCTGTTTTCTTCTGTCTTTTAGACCTTTATCATAATTTGATAAGATTTTGTGACTTTACTGAAGTTAAAAATCCTTCCGATGTACTGACTCAAAACTTGATCATGACCAGATCATGTGACCTATTTGCTTTGATCAGAATCAGTGACCTAGACATTGCGGACTGAATCCTTTCCTTTGGCTGGTGATAGCAGTCTAAGTTGACTATACAAGGTGTGGTTAGAGTGAGATATATATGTGATCCTAGTACTGTACATGTACACTAGGCCACTCTGTATTGATTTTGAGATTTACATACAATTATAGGTAATATTCCACAGATGGCCCATCACATCTACAGGGACATTAAAGATCCACATTCCGATCCCAACACAAAAAAAGTGATGGAATAAGTAACAGCCGGTGACGGATGAAGCTTCGAGGTTAGGTAGAGGACAAAACGGTTTATGTAGTTTTGTAATTTCTGTAACCATTTGAATTCACATGTTTGACTTGGTAGATATAATGACAGTGATCAGATAGCTCAATTGGTAGAGCATCCGGCTAGTGTTCAGGCGTCATGGGTTCGAATCCCATTATGTACCTTACATAGCCTTGTGTTATTGGTCCATTTCTGTTAAATAATCCTAGAAATAACTCTGGTCAAGCTCTCATTTTCGTTTGGTGGTGTCATCAACATTAACTTTCAATGTCGTCTGCAAGAAGCCTTTCTTAGCCGCCATCTTTGTTGCTGTATTATGCCATTGGGGGCAAAGAATAATTGCCTATTGTCCAAATCTAGTAACAGCTTATATTAAAGTAAAATATGGCTATAACTTAAGGTATATACCGTATTTTCCGGAGTATAAGCCGCTACTTTTTTCCCTGAAAATCGGGAGTGCGGCATATACACCAGTGCGGCTTATCCGTGGACGAAAACCAAAATCTGATGATGTTTTTGCATCATTACGTCGTGATTCACATGTGAAAATCGTTAGTTTTTCTCGCCAGTTTTGTTAAGTTATACATCGACAAAATCACTGTAAAAGTGTTTAAAAGATAAAATATGCAATGAAAATATAGTAAAGATGAAAATAATTACGTATCAGATGCATGTTCATTCGTAAAATTGTTTAATTCACGGAAAATTGGCCGACTGAAGCGTGGAAGTTTCCAGTCACAACACAATGGCGGATTATTAAAGTTATACATCGAAAAAATCACTGTAAAAGTGTTTAAACTATATAATATGTGATGAATATATAATAAAGATAAAAATAATCGCGTACCAGATACATGTTCAATCGTAAAATTGTTCAATTCACGGAAAATCGGCCGACTGAAGCGTGGTTGTTTACAGTCACAACAAAATGGCGGACAGATTTCGCTATCGATTTGCTGCAGGATTGTTACCAAGAAAATAATAACCGAAACGTCAAAAATCATCAAATATCAAACAATAAGTTAAAAATATTATTTAGATATTATGTGTGTGCAAAAGATATTCGCAGACAGCAAGAAAACGATCTTTGAATGACTGCTAACTTGCACACGTGTTACACTCGGTCAACATGTGTATTTCTCAGAATCCTGTCGCTGTGATTTCAATGAAATAATCAGCAATCAAGTTGATTCGCGTGTTTTACATGTTATATAGAACATTATAGCAATGTTATAAGCATCAAGCAGTCTATAAAACATCATTTTATCGATCTATGCAGCGGCAAACACCACGAGGTCATAATCCGGAAGTTTACAAAAATAAGGCTGCGGTGAATTGCATCTTGGGATACTTAACACTCTAAACGAAGTCGATTGATACAGTAACTCTTTTCACAAAGATATATTTAACACATAAAATATATCAAAAAGGATATATAATCCATTCCTATGCATAACGTTACCGAAGAAAGTATTTTACTGGCGTACTGAAATATGAGCGAGAGTAAGCATGAACTTACACACATATTTCACATATGTCGGTCAACACGGGAATTTCCCGGAATCCTGTCGCCGTGATTTTAATGAAATAATCAGCAATCAAGTTTATACACGTAAATCACATGTAATTTAGAACATTATACCGAGTGTAAAACATCGTACAGTCATATTAAAATCATTTAATCGATCTCTGTAGCGGCAAACACCACGAAATAATATCCGGAAGTTTACAAAAATAAGGCTTCGGTGAATTGCATCATGGGATGGCAAATTGACCGAGAACACTCTAAACGAAGTCAGTTTTAGGTTAATGATACAAGCCTTGATAATACAGTAATCCTTTACACATCAATATAATAAATACGCGAAATATATCAAAATAGAGATAAAATAAAATCATATGCATACTGAAGAAAGTATTTTAACCGGCATGCTGAAATATGAGAGAGAGAGAGAGAGAGAGAGAGAGAGAGAGAGAGAGAGAGAGAGAGAGAGAGAGAGAGAGAGAGAGAGAGAGAGAGAAGAGAGAGAGAGAGAGAGAGAGAGAGAGTAAGCGTGAATTCGTACGGCCGCCATGTTTGTTTACACACATAAAGTAGGCTTACGTAATGGCAGAATAAACAACGAACAGAAACATGACCAAGTCCATTTTGCTAAAGATGTTTACATCATAGTGAGTTTTATTTTTATTTGTTATATAAATAGTACAAGTTTACAGACAGTTTTCGTGATTCTAAACGATCGATAAGCATTACTGTATACTTCAATAGAGATTGATCGTATGTTTCTGATCGTATACACAGATGGTTGCGTGGGTGCATGGGCCTAACTTTTGGGTGCTTATCTAACGGTGCGTCTTATACGTGTACAAAACCTGAAAAATCCGTAAAAAAGGCCTCTGCGGCTTATACACAGGTGCGGTTTATTGTCCGGAAAATAACTTATATATGTCAATTAACTCATCCACCCCTGAAATTTTTAATGGGCTGGTCTAGTCTTTGATTTACAAAAGTCTAAAAGTGTCTTCAGGGGTGAAAGAGTTGTGTTTGTGACTCTGGATTAAAGAGCTAATAGTAAAATATATGAACAGCTGAGGCAATTGTCACTGCGATTCCCTATGTAAGTACATTATCTTATCAAAGAGTGTTTAATTTCATGATGCATGATTCACGAAGTTTATAACGGTGTGATTAACTATAATTTCTTCAAAATGAACAATCCATCAATCATTTTTGTATCAAGATATTTAGGTAAATTAATCAAAGGTTAAAGTCATTTATGCATTTCATAGATTGAATTAGAAAATAACATCATCAGATGATTTCATTAATTTATATAAGAAATCGCTGATCATCATTTTATACAAATCCAGAAGGTTAATTGTGAGGTTCAAGGTCATCATCATTAGTAGAGACAAGATGACGATCTATCATTTCAAAATAAACTACTGGTGTCAGAAACAACTAAAATATTTTTTTTCGTGGAGAATTCATTTCACTAAAAGCCTGTAATATTGATTTCACTGTGTGTAATCTTTCATCTCTTGTTATTTTCCTATACGTTTTGTCACAATTGTCTACAATCGTTTCTCAATTGATTACAGAAAAAATAAACGTGATGATTGTCTACAAGCTTTTTCACTTAGCTTGATAAATGGAGACACATCTATACAGTGCTGCTTTAACATGATAGACAGTGGAAATGGCAGATGTGGAATATCGGATAGAAATCTCGCTGGATCTGATCGCTGATTGATGCTAGAAATATCCATTACATATTTAGGTTATGGTGTCACCAGACGGTCGTATATTGCTCTTTTTTTTTTCAATTTTGATTTTGGTTTTTTTTCACGTTGTTTGAATTTTATATTGCTGTAATATTAAGACACAAGCTTTTAAGCTGAAGCTTATAAGCCATAAACCATATGTGACCTTGCGATGAAGGGCTAGTGGTAGAGGGTCTGAATCCACTCGACCATCATACATATAAAGACGAAGAAGATACTGGTAAAATCTCTAATACATCAGTACAAAGTCAAACACCTTATGGTAGAGTTGGAGAGCTCATGGTAGAGTATGAGGGTTCATGGTAGAGTTGAAGGGCTCATGGTAGAGTTGTTGAAAGGATTGTAGAGTTGGAGGGCTCATGGTAGAGTTGGAGGGCAGGGCTCAAAGTGGAGGGTTCATGGTAGAGTTGAAGGGCTCATGGTAGAGTTGTTGAAAGGATTGTAGAGTTGGAGGGCTCATGGTAGAGTTGGAGGGCTCATGGTAGAGTTGGAGGGCTCGTGTTTGAGTTTGAGGGATTGTGGTACAGTTAGAGGGCTTGTAGTAGAGTTGGAGGGCTCATGGTAGAGTTGGAAGGCTAATGGTAGAGTTGGAAGGCTCATAGTAGAGTTAGAGGGCTCATGGTAGAGTTGGAGGGCCCGTGTTTGAGTTTGATGGATTGTGGTAGAGTTGGAGGGCTTGTGGTAGAGTTGGAAGAATTATGGTTGAGTTAAAGGGCTTGTTGTAGAGTTTGAGGTGTTGTGGTGGAAGTAAAAGGTTTGTGATAGAGTTGAAGGTTTGTGGTTGATTCGAAAAGCTTGTGATAGATTTTAAGGGAATGTGGATGAGGTGGAGGGCTTATGATAGAGTGAAAGGGCTTTGGAGGTATTTTGTAATGAGTTTTAACATGTCTTTCACCATGACTAAGAGGTAAAGGTCAAGTAGTAGAATGTCAGACACCTTAACCACTAAACCACTGGGACAAGGTGAAGGAAAAGTGGTAGAATGTCAGACACCTTAACCACTACACCACTTGGACAAGGTGAAGGAAAAGTGGTAGAATGTCAGACACCTTAACCACTACACCACTTGGACAAGGTAAAGGAAAAGTGGTAGAATGTCAGACACCTTAACCACTAAACCACTGGGACAAGGTGAAGGAAAAGTGGTAGGAAAAGTGGTAGAATGTCAGACACCTTGACCACTAAATCACTGAGACAAGGTGAAGGTCAAGTGGTAGAATGTCAGACACCTTAACCACTAAATCACTGAGACAAAATGAATGTCAAGTGGTAGAATGTCAGACTCCTAAACCACTAAACCAGTGAGCCAAGGTGAAGGTCAAATGGCAGAACGTCAAATACCTTAATCACTAAACCACTGAGACAAGGTGAAGGAAAAGTGGTAGAATGTCAGACACATTAACCACTATACCTCTGGAACAAGGTGAAGGACGAGTGGTATAATGTCAAGACACCTTAACCACTTAACCACTGAGACAAAGTGAAGGATACCTTAACCTTTAAACCACTGAGACAAGGTGAAGGACAAGTGGTAGAATGTCAGACACCTTAACGACTAAATCACTGACCTAAACCAACCACTAAACCAGTGAGCCAAGGTGAAGGTCAAATGGCAGAACATCAAATACCTTAATCACTACTAACCACTGAGACAAGGTGAAGGGCGAGTATAATGTCAAGACACCTTAACCACTAAACCACTGAGACAAGATGAAGGGCGAGTGGTAGAATATAAGACACCTTAACCACTAAACCACTGAGACAAGGTGAAGGACAAGTGTCAGACACCTTATCCTCTCAGCCACCATGACTTTAGAAGTAGTTGTATGTAAAGACTAAAATCATTTTTACATCTATAGTGTTTTATCATGTTATACAGATTTTGTACTTAGGATCCAATAAACACGTTCTGTTTTACGTTGTTGTTTTGGGCATGTATAACAATCTGTTTCAAGGCCACTAGTTAAAGCATATGGTAAGTTACCTAATGTATCATATGTATATTGATACTTACAAACATATTGTAACACTCACAAATGATTCCTCATCATACACAAACAAATCCTTCTCCAAAAACATTAACAGTTGTTATATAATTGTTCAGACATTTGGAGATGTTTTAGGGCATCAATATGATGCATGATATGCACAAATTAGTCTAGGTCATCTGCACAAAGGTCAAGGTCATATCGTTTTTTTTCTGTCTAGAAAATCACCATCTGTTCTAGTTATGTTATTTCTGAGAATTCATATGTTAGCTGTAGAATCACATGCAGTATCAAAAGGATATGTGAACAAATGTTTCCTAATTATTTACAAGATTTAAATGTACATTTGAACAAAAATGTTTTTGATTTTGACATTAATGCTGAGCTTTGGATGAAATAAGATCTTCTACATAGGGAAAACGTCTCCAAACAGTTTTCCTAGAGTAATTGGGCAGACAGTAATTCAGAACTTTTTTGAAAGTTTGTGTTAAAGACTGAGATCCTAAGCACAGCTTTTTAGCAAGGTCATGTTAAAGTCATGATCTGACTGGCCATAATATACTTAAAACATGTTTATCAAGGTCATGTCAAGGTCAAAGATTCTGACAGCTAGGCCTTAAAGAACTGATGAGATATTTATCACAGCCATGTCAAGATTAGTGTTTTAAAAAGGCTTCAAAGAACTCATAAGATGTTCACCAAGATCATGTCAAGGTCAGAGTCTGACAAAGGCCTCATAGAACTGATGAGATGTTCACCAAGGTCATGTCAAGGTCAGAGTCTGACAAAGGCCTCAAAGAACTGATGAGATGTTCACCAAGGTCATGTCAAGGTCAGAGTCTGACAAAGGCCTCAAAGAACTGATGAGATGTTCACCAAGGTCATGTCAAGGTCAGAGTCTGACAAAGGCCTCAAAGAACTGATGAGATGTTCACCAAGGTCATGTCTAGGTCAGAGTCTGACAAAGGCCTCAAAGAACTGATGAGATGTTCACCAAGGTCAGAGTCTGACAAAGGCCTCAAAGAACTGATGAGATGTTCACCAAGGTCATGTCAAGGTCAGAGTCTGACAAAGGCCTCAAAGAACTGATGAGATGTTCACCAAGGTCATGTCAAGGTCAGAGTCTGACAAAGGCCTCAAAGAACTGATGAGATGTTCACCAAGGTCATGTCTAGATCAGAGTCTGACAAAGGCCTCAAAGAACTGATGAGATGTTCACCAAGGTCATGTCAAGGTCAGAGTCTGACAAAGGCCTCAAAGAACTGATGAGATGTTCACCAAGGTCATGTCAAGGTCAGAGTCTGACAAAGGCCTCAAAGAACTGATGAGATGTTCACCAAGGTCATGTCTAGATCAGAGTCTGACAAAGGCCTAAGAACTGATGAGATTTACTCAAGAACTCAAGATGATGATGTTCACCAAGGTCATGTCAGATCAGAGTCTGACAAAGGCCTCAAAGAACTGATGAGATTTCACCAGTCATGTCTAGATCAGAGTCTGACAAAGGCCTCAAAGAACTGATGAGATGTTCACCAAGGTCATGTCTAGTCAGAGTCTGACAAAGGCCTCAAAGAACTGATGAGATATTCACCAAGGTCATGTCTAGATCAGAGTCTGACAAAGGCCTCAAAGAACTGATGAGATGTTCACCAAGGTCATGTCAGATCAGAGTCTGACAAAGGCCTCAAAGAACTGATGAGATGTTCACCAAGGTCATGTCTAGTCAGAGTCTGACAAAGGCCTCAAAGAACTGATGAGATGTTCACCAGGTCATGTCAGTCAGAGTCTGACAAAGGCCTCAAAGAACTGATGAGATTTCACCAAGGTCATGTCTAGATCAGAGTCTGACAAAGGCCTCAAAGAACTGATGAGATGTTCACCAAGGTCATGTCTAAGTCAGAGTCTGACAAAGGCCTCAAAAAACTGATGAGATATTCACCAAGGTCATGTCTAGATCAGAGTCTGACAAAGGCCTCAAAGAACTGAGGAGATGTTAACCAAGGTCATGTCTAGGTCAGAGTCTGACAAAGGCCTCAAAGAACTGATGAGATATTCACCAAGGTCATGTCTAGATCAGAGTCTGACAAAGGCCTCAAAGAACTGATGAGATATTCACCAAGGTCATGTCTAAGTCAGAGTCTGACAAAGGCCTCAAAGAACTGATGAGATGTTCACCAAGGTCATGTCTAGATCAGAGTCTGACAAAGGCCTCAAAGAACTGATGAGATATTCACCAAGGTCATGTCTAGGTCAGAGTCTGACAAAGGCCTCAAAGAACTGATGAGATGTTCACCAAGGTCATGTCTAGGTCAGAGTCTGACAAAGGCCTCAAAGAACTGATGAGATGTTCACCAAGGTCATGTCTAGGTCAGAGTCTGACAAAGGCCTCAAAGAACTGATGAGATATTCACCAAGGTCATGTCTAGGTCAGAGTCTGACAAAGGCCTCAAAGAACTGATGAGATGTTCACCAAGGTCATGTCAAGGTCAGAGTCTGACAAAAGCCTCAAAGAACTGATGAGATGTTCACCAAGGTCATGTCTAGATCAGAGTCTGACAAAGGCCTCAAAGAACTGATGAGATATTCACCAAGGTCATGTCTAGATCAGAGTCTGACAAAGGCCTCAAAGAACTGATGAGATATTCACCAAGGTCATATCTAGATCAGAGTCTGACAAAGGCCTCAAAGAACTGATGAGATATTCACCAAGGTCATGTCAAGGTCAGAGTCTGACAAAGGCCTCAAAGAACTGATGAGATATTCACCAAGGTCATGTCTAGGTCAGAGTCTGACAAAGGCCTCAAAGAACTGATGAGATGTTCACCAAGGTCATGTCTAGATCAGAGTCTGACAAAGGCCTCAAAGAACTGATGAGATATTCACCAAGGTCATGTCTAGGTCAGAGTCTGACAAAGGCCTCAAAGAACTGATGAGATATTCACCAAGGTCATGTCTAGATCAGAGTCTGACAAAGGCCTCAAAGAACTGATGAGATATTCACCAAGGTCATGTCAAGGTCAGAGTCTGACAAAGGCCTCAAAGAACTGATGAGATGTTCACCAAGGTCATGTCTAGGTCAGAGTCTGACAAAGGCCTCAAAGAACTGATGAGATATTCACCAAGGTCATGTCAAGGTCAGAGTCTGACAAAGGCCTCAAAGAACTGATGAGATATTCACCAAGGTCATGTCTAGGTCAGAGTCTGACAAAGGCCTCAAGAAACTGATGAGATATTCACCAAGGTCATGTCTAGATCAGAGAGTCTGACAAAGGCCTCAAAGAACTGATGAGATGTTCACCAAGGTCATGTCTAGATCAGAGTCTGACAAAGGCCTCAAAGAACTGATGAGATGTTCACCAAGGTCATGTCTAGATCAGAGTCTGACAAAGGCCTCAAAGAACTGATGAGATGTTCACCAAGGTCATGTCTAGATCAGAGTCTGACAAAGGCCTCAAAGAACTGATGAGATGTTCACCAAGGTCATGTCTAGGTCAGAGTCTGACAAAGGCCTCAAAGAACTGATGAGATGTTCACCAAGGTCATGTCTAGATCAGAGTCTGACAAAGGCCTCAAAGAACTGATGAGATATTCACCAAGGTCATGTCAAGGTCAGAGTCTGACAAAGGCCTCAAAGAACTGATGAGATGTTCACCAAGGTCATGTCAGTCAGAGTAGATGATTGAAAAGGCCTCAAAGAACTGAGGAGTGTCAAGGTCAGAGGTCTGACAAAGGCCTCAAAGAACTGAGGAGATGTTAACCAAGGTCATGTCAAGGTCAAGGTAGGGTATGACAAAGACCTCAAAAAACTTACGAGATGTTAACCAAGGTCATGTCAAGCCTATCTAATGTCGACTGGAGCTTCAACAAACACAAAATAGTGTTTTATAAAATGGTCATGGCTTTGTGTCAAGATGGAAACAATGTGATGTTTTATTTATCATGAAATGTTGAAATAGGCATTGTTCATCAAAATTCAAGGTTGAGTCAAGATCCTTTGTGTTTATGGTCAGGGTTGAGAGAAAGTCTTAAAATATTGAATTAGGCTTTATTTTTAAACATTTAGGTTTAGTCAACATTATGTAATGTTAAATAGGCTTCCTTGATCAAAAGTTTAAGGTTGGGTCAAGGTCATGAACTGTTGAATTCTGCTTTGTTTATCCAAAATACTAAGTTGACTTCAGGCTTTTAATTGTTTGGTAAATCTGAATCAGTACAGAGAGGTAACAAAATACACTTTATAGGTAATGACCAGAGTTATTTCCATCTTTGACTTGCAATGTCTGAAGCCTAGAATTGATAGGGTATTTATTAGTCTGACATTCAGATCCACTGTGGCACATGTAATCCCTACTGGCTACTTAATAGGATTCTACCTCCCATTCCAGTCCATGTTATCCCCAATATTAATGTCTTATATCGTATGATGGCACTCTTACACAGCTTGGCATTTATGTAAGTCTAGAGCTCAGAATCACTGTAAATTAATTGTCAGGGAAACATGTCTACTAGTTTCAAAACTATTTTCTATCTATGACAATTACCTAGTTTCCTACCTTAAAATTTCTCTTGAATATTTAATTTTTTCTATTTTTTAGCTGTGGCAGACCCCATAATTGTTTACTTTCAGATTCTTTCAGACTCTGGGTTGGTTAAATGCTTAGTAATATGAAGATTATCAAGATGTTTTTTTGGAATCATCTGACTTCTTTTTCAGACTTTCCCAACAACCACAGAGATATTGTGTTGAGTTTGATCAAGGCTTTGCATAAATATGAATTTCCTGTCTCTTCTCATGTCTCTTGTCATTAGGTAATTTCCTATGATATAAACACTTTCCTGGATTTTGAAATTAAATATTCATTCATACAAAAATAAAAATTCTGCATTAAGCAAATACTTGAATTCAACTGAGTCAAAAAAACAGACCTTTCCTAAGCCTCACCATAAAACAAGCATAAAGGGTGGACGGGTTGTGTAGTGGTTAAGCCACTCGCCTTTCACCTAGCCAGCCGGGGTTCGATCCCCTGCACGGATGTGAAAAGGTTAGAGATCACCTGCTAGATCACATGGGTTTTCTCCGGTCACTCCGGTCTCCTCCCACACTAAGACCCCTCGCACGCTTACATCCGGGCCATCGAGAGTGATCTGCGTAAGTTGTATAACTTGTTTCTCAATCGATGTAAAATAGATAAAATTTTACATAAAGGTTGACCGTAAATATTGTAACACATCTTGATCATTCTTTTTAGATGAAATTCTAGGCATTATGTCAAATTGAGGTAACATGGGTTTAGTTTTAATGTCCTATAAATAGTCAGGGTCATCAAAGGTCATTTAAGTTAAGGAGGTTTAAGAAAGCTGGAATATACCCAGAGAACTGGTCAGTGGTTTGTATCTGGCAACTGTACTACATGGAGTTAGAGGGCTTGTGGTAATATGTCAGGACATCTTCTTCTCTTACCTCCCCCCCTCCCCCACCCCTCACGGGATAAAAATCATTTGTTTTTGCAGTCAATAGGGCCCTAGGGTTTGGGACTGCTGCCCCATGTGGTATAGCATGTGACCTTATCAGTGTTACATCAATAGGATTGGTGTATTTGACTTCAAAAGACGTTTTTGTGGCATTCTTATCTTTGTATACATTTAATTTTTTTTCACACATAAATAAAAGAGAGTCATGCAAATAACTGATAATTCTTAGCAATGTTATGTAGAAGATCTTGAGCAATTATTTCAGCCATTGTTTAAAAAGACTATCAAGAAATACATCAAATACCTTTGGAATGAGCTGGAATTTAGGATTGGGAAGATTTTTTTTATTAAGAATATTCCTACTAGAAGGACAGGTGATCTGGATTTATCTACTGTGGAGGATTATCATTATATAGTTACTGCTGTTCCACAGACAATCAAATTATATATGCAATGAATATGCATGTTTACAAAGATTTACGGCAAGATTGAGAACTTTGAAAATGAGCTAGGAGTAATTATTATTCTAAAAATACAGATAATGACAGGATCACCCTAACTGTATCAGAAAATATGGCATGTAATTCTGTGTCTGCTTAATTAAATCTACCTGGTGCCAGACTAGAGCCTTTTATCAGCACAAGCTGACGCTGATATGTTTCAATACTTCCAAATGAACATTCCATAAAAAGATGTTTATTGCTTTGGTGACATGTAGACTGATTATGTCTGGTGTGAGGAAGGGAGATAAGTCTACTTACAGTAAATGTAGTGAGGATATGTTCTAGTAATAGCCTGTGTGTAGGGGAGATAATTATTATTATGGTAAAGGGAGATAACTATACTTTATAGTAAATATAGTAAGGATATGTTCTAGTTATGGCCTGTGTATAGGGATGATAATTAATAAAGTAAAGGGAGATAATTTTAGTTATAGTTAGGATATGTTCTAGTTATAGCCAGTGTGTAGGGGAAATAATTATTACAGTCAAACCTCGATGATTCGAACTTCGATGAATCAAATTTCTCCCTGTATCGAACTTTTTGTCTGGTCCCGAATTTCTTCACAATATAACATTACTAACTAACCCATGTATGAATCGAAGTTTTATGAATCGAAGTTCTCGATGTATCGAACTTTTTTCATGGACCATTTGTTATAGAATCATAGGTAACTGACACTCGATGATTCGAATAAAAATTTACCTGTACAGATCAGGTGTTCGCCGATACCCCGCGGCATGCTGTCACACCTACGTTAGCTATCTCGCGACGGCCCTTCGCCGGACAATAGGGATTATGACAGCTTGTGTTGCTTGCTTGATATCATCAAGATAATTAATATCACTAATCAGGCCGATACCCGGTGCTTTGTTTTTACAAGCTGCGTTATTAAATCATTAGTACGGCAAAGATACAGTTAGTCGTTTTTGATGTTCGCCGCCGCCATTGGTAGCAGTTTATAGAATTTACGGAACGGTAAATAGCGAGCCACATTATTAATAAACTCATACTAAAAACTGTTACATTGCACAACTTTGGCATAAATACTGGAGCAAATCGATCATTCTAAATCGAAGTATTTTGTAGGTGTTGTAACGCTTTCGGTTCCTCCTTTTTAGTTTCGTTTTTACAACGTGTTTTCGTCTTTATATTCATTCCGTAATATTAACCATCGCTTAAATAGTTACCAAACGAACACTTGTACATGGGTTAGGCCTAGTACACGTAAGTCTTGTTTATAATATACGTATGTATTGCTAACGATAGCAATACATATGATTAATTGCATACTTCGTTTTTATTTTCTTTTGCTTGTGGTAAATGCAATGTGTATAAAGTTTACGGAACAGAGACGACATGTACACAACTACTACAGTTGGTCATGGTAAAAAAAAAAACATCGGTCTAAATTTCAACCACGAATAATTCGAAGTCTCGATGTTTGTTTTTTGAGGTCCTTGAATTCATACATCAGGTGATGGCCTGTGTATAAGGAAGATAATTAATATAATAAAGGGCGATAATTCTAGTTATAGTTAGGATATGTTCTAGTTATAGCCTGTGTGTAGGGGAAATAATTATAGTTATGATAAAGGAAGATAATTCTAGCTAGTTATAGTGAGGATATGTTTAGTTATAGCCTGTGTGTAGGGGAAATAATAATTATCATAATAAAGGAAGATAACTCTATTTTACTAAATATAGTAAGGACATGTTCTAGTTATGGCCTGTGTATAGGGGAGATAATAATTATTATGATAAAGGGAGATAATTCTAGTTATAGTGAGGATATGTTCTGGTTATAGCCTATGTGTAGGGGAGATAATTATGATTATGATAAAGGGAGATAAATCTACTTATACTAAATATAGTAAGGATATGTTGTAGCTATGGCCTGTGTATAGCAGAGATAATCATTATTATAATTAGGGGAGATAACTCTACTTTATACTTAATATAGTAAGGATATGTTCTAGTTATGGCCTGTGTATTCCGTCTTTGCATATTACAGAGTTAGCTCCCTTGCGGGTAGGTATCAATTGTTACGTCATTATTTTGTGAGTGCAATTTACCTCGTTTTTTCCGAAATATATGACGTTACACTCGCAAACATGTGTCGTTACAATCGATACCTATCCGCAAGGGTAGATAACTCTGTAATATGCAAATACAGAATAGGGGAGATAATTATTATAATAAAGAGAGATAGTTCTAGTTATAGTGAGGATATGTTCTAGTTATAGCCTATGTGTAAGGGAGATAATTATGATAATAATGAAGGGGGTAATTCTATTTATGGTTAGGATATGTTCTTGTTAAAACCTATGTGTAGGGGAGATAATTATGATTATAATGAAGGGAGATAATTTTAGTTATAGTGAGGATATGTTCTTGTTATAGCCTGTGTGTTGGGGAGATAATTATTATCATAATAAGGGAGATAATTCTAGTAAGAGTGAGGAGATGTTCGACTTATACACATACACACACACACCGAATAAAGTCAAGTGGGGTATACTGGAATTGGGTTGTCTGTCTGTCTGTAGTCACAAATTTGTCCAGAGAGTTCCTCCTAAACGACTTGAATATAACAACAATTATTTTTCGTGGGGTTTCATAAGATATAACCTGATATTATATGATAGAACTTTAAATCCAAATATGCAGTCTGTGTGTATGGAAGATGATTCTAGTAACAGTGTGAGTAAGAAGGGGTGGATTCTATTTATAGTGAGGATGTAAAAATAGACAAAAAAAATAGTTTTTAGAGGATATCAAGGGGAGATAATTCTATAATTATAGTGATCATAGAGAAGGGGAGATTTTGGTAAATTGAAGGTAATTATCTATAAAATAGAAAGAAGTGTTGTCATTGAAGATGGTTTGGAGGAGATATAATGTAAAGGGCATGTTTCAAATGACCTTTATTTGACCTACAGCTATATGTGACCTCCAAATTTAATTATTAAATGTGACCTTTATGCACTCCTAAGTATAGTGACACGGTTACTGATGTACATAACAGCGCTGTAATCACTATGGTGACCAAGCCTGTAAATAGAGAAAACATCTAATGACTTTCCAAACATCTTCACTTCCATTACAACAAAAAATCCCTTTTTTCCCAGACGTTTCGCCTGATTTGGGTCCGATCTCCATGCATATATCTAACCCTCTCTATTATGTGACCTAGCCTGGTGGATAGAATGATAATTAAGTCTTATTTAATGTGCAATTTGTTTTTCTCTTCCCATAAATTCTTTTGTGGAGATTCTAAGCTAAGCAGACTGCATGTACACTTTATATATGGAAAGAAATTTAAACTTAATCCCCTACTTCTCTTCTTTATGCAAATTAGGCCTTACACAGTTTCATGCAAAAAAAAAAGGAAAAAAAAGAACAAAATGTCTTTTCTCTTAATGATTTTCTAGGATCTGTTTCCATGAAAGGACATTTTAGAAGTAAATTAATGCTGAAGATAACGCAGGACTCTTTTGGATACCTAAAACTGTGTAATCTTGAGCATCCCACATGGTAATAGGTTAGTCAGCTTTGACTGTACTAAGCATGACGATAAATTAGCCTCTATTGTCTATCATTCTCCTGATTCTTAGTAATGGTAACTAGAGTCAAGCTCAATTTGCCCTTCTAGAATATAACTTTTGACTAATACTTAGTTTGTAGCTTTGCTGCTTCTAGAAGATCTTTCATTCATATACCGGTGTCCTATAAAATTTTGATCTTCTGTGAAGACGTCTATCCTTTGAAACCCAGCACAAATGGAATTGGCCTAGGTGGCCTGATGACAAGATTTTCTTCGAAAATAATTTCATTTAAAAAATTAAAAGCAAGATGAAATATTTTTTTTTGTAATGTTAACAAAGTTACAGGAAAATTTTAATGAGATTACATACTGTAAAAACTTAATATTCCCAAGATGCAAATTCATGTAATTTTGAGAGCAGGCTCAAACTTGAATACATAGGTTTGGGCATAATTGTATAAAAAGTAATTACAAAATGTACATATTACAGTCCTTGATCGTGAATTTATGTGATCATGAATATGTTGAAAGTAAATTAGACAAGAAATAAAATTAGGCAAAATAACATGGTTTACAGTAGTATTCTATGGTGATCATCTACTTCATGTCATCATTACCTCATTCACCCCTGAATTTTTATAATGGACTGGTCTAGTCTTTGATTTAGAAGAGTCTAATTGAGTTTTCAGGGGTGAGGTGAATGTGTTCACAATTTACCAGAGAAATCTTTGAACTTTATATTTGCCCAGTTGTCACTGCTGATATTGAGGTCGCGCAGTTTATCAGAATGAACAATCTGATGTTATCTGTTTATCACTTTTTCCATTTCTCATATGATTGTTGTTTTGTTTTTACTGGAAAACTATTTTACAATCTTTTAAACACCCATAGAAACACCAAATTCTTTTTGAGAATGTGCTTTCCTATTTTTTACATTAATACATTTTAAAAGTTGTCTAGTCATAAAATTTGGCCCTATATGACCCTGGCTGATGGTGGGCCATTTAACATAAACAAACAAAATGAATATCTTAAAGTTTTTGTTACTTTTTTCAAGGTCAACGTGGGTCACCTGTTTAAATACAGAATTAATAGTCTTCCATAATCAGTGGGTGACAGTTAGTTTGGGTACAAGGAATCTTGTTGAGATGAATATGCTAAAAAATTAAAAAAGATTTTGTTGTCATCAACCAATAGCTTTGTCTTTTAGCATGTTGGAATGACCTTGACCTTCGTGAAGGTCTCAGGTATCATATATGCTAAATTTTAAAAAGAACTGTCACTTCAATGGTAAAGTGAATGCTGCCCCAGGTCCAGTGTGTTAGAGACAAGCTAACAATACTTTAAGTTTCTACCGGAATGAAGTTACATTTCAGCCCTTAGATACCAACACTTGTCAAGCTTACTGTACTCATACTGACAATACTGTATATTTCATCCCTAAGATACCATTTACACTTGTCATTAGAGTCAAGCTTACTGTGCTATAAGTTTCTGTCTTAATGAAGTTACCAACAAAGTCAGTAAAGTCAAACTAACAATGCTGTAAGATTTATCCCCAAGACACCAACATTCTCAGTGGTACCAAGATGACAATGCTGTGAGTTTGTGTCTTAAGACATCAACATTCTCAGTAGTACCAAGATAACAATGCTGTAAGTTTCTGTCCTAAGACACCAACAATCTCAGTTCTTTACACCAATATTCTCAGTAGTGTTAAGATGACAATGCTGTGAGTGTCTATCCTAAGACACCAACAATCTCAGTAGTGTTAAGATGACAATGCTGTGAGTTTCTCAATCAAGCAGCAGCCTATTAAGCAGTGGACTACCATTTTGAAGGGTCAAGCTGACAATGCTTAAAAATACTGCCCATGTCACCTATTCATGATAGAGCTAAACTGACAATAGTAGAGAAAGTAAATACAGCTTACTGTCCTCCGACTATATTACTAAGGTTGCCTGGGGTTAATGCTCACTCCGGCTGATTATATAGTTCTACCGCTGGCACCAGCTTAATTTAGAAGTTTAAAATCGACAACTTCATCATATGCACATACTAGAGTACGTGGCTCGAATTCCGATGCACTATGTATTCTTTAAAACCGGTAGGACCAATCAGAATGCCTGTACTATTTATAGTTTGTTGACGTTGTGTCTAGGTGGAGGAGGAACAACCGATTGCATCCATGCTTTCTGTCTGTGAGATATTTCCCTACTTGAGTGTCTGCTCTCTGTACTGAGTGTCCACAAGGCTATCCCCCTGTACTGCTGCCCTCCAACAACACACCGTCCACAACCCTCACTGGTCAGCCAGACTGGACAACACCAAGTGGACATCAGCATGGTCTGGTTATGACAAGGTAAGCTGAAATTTTGGTCTATTCTCGATTTCTCCGACTTCTTAGGAGGTGACCTATTTCCTTCCGGGTCTGTCTGTGTACTTATCAATGGTAGTCTCAGGCTGGCTGGGGTCATCTCAGGCCACAGGTATACTGACCATGTGTATATACAGGTGTAAAAGAGGACATCAGGTAT
The DNA here is from genome assembly GCF_041381155.1 of Argopecten irradians. Classification (NCBI taxonomy): domain Eukaryota; kingdom Metazoa; phylum Mollusca; class Bivalvia; order Pectinida; family Pectinidae; genus Argopecten; species Argopecten irradians. The sequence continues at coordinate 16,264,574 of NC_091147.1, read as the reverse complement.
AAATATCACCCTAAACATCTACAGGCGTACATTTAGCCTCACACACATTCAGGGGTAAACAATATCATACATTTATTAAAATTCTTTGTTTGATTGAATTTCTTGTCTGGCTTAATTGGTTTGGGTTGACAGAGTTACAAAGCCTTTATGACCCGTGGTCAACATATTGAGTGACCCATCGTTGATGAGGAAATTTGGGACACAGGTAAATTTTCTCGATCGCCTTTCTTCTCCATGTGACCTCAACTGTGGCACAACACTTGTACATGCGCACTGAAAATTGACTGCTTGTAAGATATTGTCAGGGGCTTTTCAAGTGATGTGACAAGATTGTGGAATGTGGAGTTTCCCGAAGCAGTTTTAATAAGACCACTTCACCCAGGGACAAATCTGTGAATGATCATCTTGCACACACGTGTAGGGGGAAGGACATATGTGTGTCCGTATCTGCGGCCAGACCCACACACAGACTACGTGACAGGAGTTTTCATTCCTCATTCACATGCACTCACATCAATACAGTAAGCCTGAAAACACACTCTGCTTCTCTTTGATTGATGCATATCGTTAGACAGTTCATTAAGAGACACCGAGGATGATATCGACGCAGTAAGTGTATTTCATATTTTTATTATATCCCTTGATGTTAGATTCTCATAATGATATCTCGAGTGTCATTGCATCGCAGCTTTTCATTAATGGATGATGTGTTCAATTCGTTACTATAAGCTAGATCTTAGCATATGGTTCGGTTATATACATATAAATAAAGATCCTGCTGTAGATTTCTAATTACCATATACACCACTAAATACAGAAATATAATTACCTACCTGAGTGCACGTTTAATTCTGAGTTCACCATGTGGTGCAATATTTGAAATTTTTGAGATAATGTATTCAACCATATGGTACGTTGCTTTAGGATTTACACTTGGATTTTTACACAAACAAGCTCATCAGAGTTGTATGTCAGAGTATTAACTTAGGAATTGGGGTGACAGCTGCCCGTTAAGATGCCGCCAGGTTGTGTAAGGAGCTTGGAGACAAGTGTTTTGTCATATCACTAACGACTACAGTACCTATTGTACCATACATTTCAATGGTACTTAAGTTTTCATTTTGTTAAATTTTCAAAAAAAAATTGTTGATTTGTATAATGTTTGATGGTTTAACATCTTTGTTACATGTGTTTTTACTAGTAGAAATAAGACCAGACTGAGGAAAATTGAGTTTTGAGCCGTTTGTTACTTATATTAATTATGACTAGCATGCTCTTAAAGGCCCACTACCTTTCTGGAACAAAATATAAAGATTTCTTAAAAACATTAATTACCTCAGAAAATATATACCGATGGCCTAAGATGAGGTTACAACACCAAACATATGCAAGATTTCTTGCGTAATATATGATAACAATGGAGAGTCATTTCGCTGTTTTACCGTCTGCCGCAGTGATAGTCAACTACCCCGCGGTATTTAGGACGACGGGGGAAAACATAAGACGACCCGCATTATGAAAATTAACATTTTATCTATTCTAATTAAATTGTTTAGGAGGTGATAATAAGTGTAGTATTAATGTTAAGTTAATAACTTTTGCCACTCGGCAAAATTATTAATCTCGTTTTACATTCCCATTTAAAAAAATCAAAAACCGTTTCGGAAAGGTAGTGGGCCTTTAAGCTTGACTTTATATACCAGGTATGGTAAAATTACTCCTGTATATTTGAAGAGGGGGAGTTATATTTAGCTGTACACTTCTGTTTGTGTTTTTTTAATGATATAAATGGATAGAGGTGAGAAACATGCCATGATATGTTGTCATATGGTAATGACATAAATGAGGAAAATACATATTACACATACATGTGAAACATTGTGTCCTTTTACAAAAATGGCATAGAGTCAAATGGAGTAGAATAATGTCCCATGAGTAGTGTTTCATTTGGCATTTCCCTTTTCTTATATCAAATGTACAGGACATGTAACTACATGTAGTTGTTGTTACTGCCACATGATATTTTCTTTACCACAAGTCACATGACATTTTCCACAATCAAACATCACATGACATTTTCCACAACCAAACATCACATGACATTTTCCACAATCAAACATCACATGACATTTTCCACAATCAAACATCACATGACATTTTCCACAACCAAACATCACATGACATTTTCCACAATCAAACATCACATGACATTTTCCACAACCAAACATCACATGACATTTTCCACAATCAAACATCACATGACATTTTCCACAACCAAACATCACATGACATTTTCCATGATCAAACGACACATGACATTTTCCACAATCAAACATCACATGACATTTTCCACAACCAAGCGTCACAAGATATTTTCCACAAGAAAACATCACATGACATTTTCCACAACCAAACATCACATGACATTTTCCACAACCAAACATCACATGACATTTTCCACAACCAAACATCACATGACATTTTCCACAACCAAACATCACATGACATTTTCCACAACCAAACATCACATGACATTTTCCACAACCAAACATCACATGACATTTTCTTTACCACAAGTTGAATGCTATTTTCAAAGCACAAGTCACATGAAATTTTCTCCAGCCAAAAGTCATATATAGCATTTCTCCAACCATAAGCTTCATGTCATTTCCCCAGTTACACCTCGAATGACAATGTTAGAATCTTTCACATGACATTTTCCCAGCCAAAATTCAGATTTTATTTTTAAAAGTCGTATAATCCATGAATATCTGTCAAATTTACATGACAAACAAAAATAACAAGGAAATTCTAAATTATGTCTTCCATTATTCTGAATTAAAATTTTTATCCCTTCAGCTGGCTCAGAACATCAAATTTCTAGTTCAAAGTCACATGATATTTCTCCAGCCACAAGTCACATACATGATATTTCTAGTTCATAAGTAACATGCATATTACATTTCTTTATTCTGAAATTGCAAGACAATTATCAGTCAAGGTCACATGGTGAAAACACATAGAAATACTGAATAACTACCAGTACTTTATCATTCTGAAAAAAACTGTTTCCATTTAATATGGAGATAAATGTATTTTCTAATAAAGACGTAATGACAGAAGTATAAAAACGTATGTTTCTTTACTGGTGTCATTTCAAGTATGTGAAAAGTTATCACATTTTTGTAAAATAAAACAAATACGAGAAGACATTTTTACCACATTAACCATCCTCACATATTTCACAGTTTCAAATTTAATAGATTTTGGTTGTCAGAGATACAGCGCTAAATTCATTTCAAATTATTAATTGGCACACATTGTTTTTAATTGGATGGGATGTTATTGATTAGGAATTTCAAAAATTGTTGCAGTTCTAGGGATCTCTAAAATTTATCATCAACTAATATTGGTTTGTAAGTTTGGCAGTGTTTCATGTGACATTTGTGGCCAATGTTATTGACTTTGTCAAGTGTTTGCTGGATAATGTACGTCGGCTCAAATGCTTGAGTTATTGAATCTCTGTATATATTTTACACTTCATGAGAAAAAGGCAAACAGTTAAATTAATAAAAGATTTTTATAGGTATAATGATAAACGATCTGTGGTGATTCTGTCGTTATACTGTAACAGTTGTTAATAACCCAATGGTGGTGTGGGTGTATCCGCGCATGTCTGGTGCGACATGCGTCATCCGTGGCCGGATAGGACTAAATATTGCCATCACAGGTGAAAAAAAAATGTTATCTGTCTGTGAAAGTAAACTTTATCAACAGAAATATGTCCTTTCTTCTGTCAATAAGTACAAACTCGTTCATTTTTAGGGAGTTCCAATTCATGGTGTTTTGTTTGACCAATCAGTGTTCTATCTGAGTTTGGCATGTCAAGATATTTTTACTCAGAAATCAAGTGCTTTATCTATGATACATGAGTGCATAAATTTGAATTAGATTTATTTCTAAAAGTTTAAATAAATATCAATGATATGTATTTAATAAGGAGAAGTCTTTCAATCAATGGTGTTTCATTAAAATAAAATATTTTGAAAATTAACCTTCGGTATAAGTGGTTTATTTACAGTGTGTATACTATCCTTGAGAGAACATATCAAAACTTGAATTAAAATTATTTCAAGAATTTCTCTTAAAATATTATCAAATTAAGCAGCATGTATAAAATTATGCAAAAACATTGCAGCTGTTGAATTCTTTAAATTTAGATATTTTAGAAATCAATGTGAAGTATGCATTTCATGTAAATTTTTAGTTGCATTTTTTTTATTGCATTTTCTTTTTATATAATTAATTACATTGTTATTTTTTTCTAATTAAAGAAAAAATGATGTCAAATCAATAGGAAAAGGCAAACTAAAGGAAAAATGCCAATGTGAACTTCAGTTTGATAAGGTGACATTATATAAAATTATGTCTGATAATATGAAGAGAAAAAAATGAAAACTAGAGAAAAATATCAATATGATAACTCTGTATGAAATATGACCAATTAGTGATAAGTGATAGGATTCCTCTGCTCCTAAAGAATCTCTGTCCATCTTCTACATAGGTATAGAATGATTGGAGATGTAATGTAACTACACAGACAGATTGGATGTCTGTGGATCCCTATAGCAGTTCAGTATCTCCCGCTCCCACCATCACTCACTAACAACTTTGATGACGGCTTTTATCATATTTAGATAATTTACAGCTTCACAACCCACGATAAGAAATAAGGCTTTACTACCCGATTTTTTTGCTCGACAATCACTGATGATTAAGTAGATTTTAACAACAATATTCCATCCAGTAATCGGGGCTTGTTTTATTTTGGTGAGATGTGTTTTGGTTGTAATCCTGTGCATCGCCCCAGGCAGACATAATTCAGACCCCACATGTAGTTCCCCTGTGAAGTTCTGCATAGTTCACGCCTACATGGTTCCACACGTCTAACAAAGGGAGGAAACTCCAAGGGAAAGGGGGGAGGGGAGCCGGTGAGACATAATGCTCCACAGGCTAGATTCATTGACTGTGATTGAAGGTACGATCCAGAGAGGAGATAATTTTATGCAGCGTAAGTGTAGTAAAATACCAAATGCTGTAATTTAAGCACACCAAATGCACAGCTACCCTTTCAACAGTGGCGTCGACACTAGGGGAAACCCACTATCTCTACGAGATAGAAATCTTCATTTTTGCGAACAGGGAAACAAAACCTGCATGTAATACTATTATCCGGACATAGAATATCTTTTATCAATTTTGTCTACCCGCAAGGCAAAATTTTTAGGTTTTATTTTTACAAGAAAATTCAAGAGGGACAACTCATTGAATTTTATCTGCATTTTATTATCCAAGCTGTTATTAACATCGTTCAATGCTATTAGCAAAACAATTAAATTTACAAATTTCTTAGAATTATTGTATATAATACCAAAGAATAATATTATACAGATAAATGATTTTACAAATTTTTTTAAAACTATTTTTTGAAATTTTAAGAAATTAAGAATAAAAGAAAATCATGATAATAACAAAAGCTTTTTAACAAGAATATTGTGATGGTAATGGATATTTTGAACATCCTATTATAAAAATCATTCAATTTTAAAGAGATAAGATAATAATATCTTAATACAATTTTCAGTACATAAATTATTTATGATTTCTAATGCAGCATTTTGATATTTCAAGATAATTAAAAAGAAAATTAATAGGCATCAGGAATTCTCTTAAGAATTTAATACTTGAAATTTAACTGGTTTTAGTATTTGTGACATATATAATACATTATATTCCAAGACAATTTAAAATAATTCATTAATTTGAGTAGACTAATCTCGGCCTAGACCACGTGTGTGTGACTGTGATATCGTTATTGGTCTAACTTCCTGTTTGATCAGACAGATAACGTGCCTTATTTACACTCAAATGTTGCACACTTTCTCATAAGGTTCATATGCTTAGCCATTTCCACTGAAATGCATCGTTGCATTTTTATTTATATACATTTTTATCCCTCTTACATAATCACTTTTGGAATAAAAAACTAATTTGCATGTATAGTCAACAACGAGACCTTGGGTGGAATATTAAACAGATGTTATCGCCACACGAAATCTAGTATAACTTGACAGCAAACGAGGGCTTCACTTTTAAATTTTGAGTGTAGTCTTTCTATCATTCACATAAATATAATTCAAATTGAAATAGCTTGTTATGAACTTTCAAAGACAAATCATCCACATGTACCGCATAAGGATGTTAAAAATATGTACTAAAGATAACAAAGAAACAGGTTTTGGAAAGATTTACTCTATCTTTTAAAAGTAACTGGTATTTTTAGAGTATTTATTCTTAAATGTCTGAGCCAATCTTATAGATAAAGTGTCTATCTCATCAACTGATCATCATTTTAGGATAAATTATATAACTTTATAATGATCAAACTCCACGTTTATACCAAAAGTTACGCTGTGACAAATGTGTTAATATACCTGATATTACTAAGATGCATACATCAATCCATTTAAAGCTTTGCCAAGGGTAGTTTCCCTTTGGATAAGTTACCCAATTAAAAATATTACTTGGTCGCTTTACATAGAAAATTTATTTTGTTCTTTCTGGTAATACATTTGCATCTTTTTTCTGGGACTTCAGTTATTCCAAATTATGAACACCCTTTAGCTGTATATAGTTTCTTCCAATATATATATATAGAGTTATTGCCCTTTTATAGCAATTAAAAATGTTATGGAGTACAGGATGTTGAATTTCACTTATTCAGAGTCACAGTGTGGTTTTGTGTTGCATAAAGAATATTGGCAATAATAAATATATAGCACAATACATATAAATTTGATAGTTATTGTCCATGTTTCTCTAATGATTAATTAACCAATGACCTAATTAAGAAATATGATTGGAGGAGGTACATCCTATAGGAGTATATTCCATAAATAACTTATTAACTATTTATACAACTGATATCAGTAACTATGGAGGCAAAATGGTACAGTTGATCAGGTCTTTCCTATATGATGCATTCATTGGCTAGTTTCATTTTTTCCAAGGTGCATTCATTGGCTAGTTTCATTTCTCCAAAATGCATTCATTGGCTAGTTTATTTCTCCATGGTGCATTCGTTGGCCAGGTTCATTCCTCTAGGATGCAATCATTTGCTAGGTTCATTCTTCAAAGGTGCATTTATTGGCCAGATTCTTTTCTCCAAAATGTATTTTCTTTATATAGTCAGTTTAGAGTTATATGTTTACCTTATAATTTTGGAAGAAGAATTTACAGCACACATTGTCTTTCAAATATCTTATATTACATAATTGCTGTATTCTAGGTTTACAAAGAATATGGTTGATAGGCCAAACATTAGAGGCGTGAGATCATGACATGTTAGACTGTTTCCCAGTTATAGTTCTCCTATAGGGATGTTTAATGCTTAGGACTAAAACTAAGATGTAAGGAGAAAGGCACTTATGTGACAGTCTGGAATTACTGAATATTTTACCCACAGCATTGTAAAAGAAATATGGATATTGATTTGCTACAACAAGTCTTCATTTTCTAATCGTCATATAGGGAAGGCCTGTTAGGGTATGGTCATAACTTGTGCTTCATGATAAGGTAAGCATCCCCTAACCAGCCCAATGGAGATGGACATCTAAGTTAGTACATTGGAGGTTAGAGTGGGCATGGGGGATGGTCCAAGGGGAGAAATGGATATATAAATTAAGTTATAGAGAACAGTTAGAGGGCTATCCATGGGATATTGTTACGGGCCTCCATGGGATATTGTTAGGAGACTCCATGGGATATTGTTAGGAGACTCCATGGGATATTGTTAGGGGGCTCCATTGGATGTCGTTAGGGGGCTCCATGGAAGATTGTTAGGGGCCTCCATGGGATATTGTTAGAGGCCTCCATTGGATGTTGTTAGGGGGTCCATGGGATATTGTTAGGGGCCTCCATGGGATATTGTTAGGGGGCTCCATTGGATGTCGTTAGGGGGCTCCATGGGAGATTGTTAGGGGCCTCCATGGGATATTGTTAGAGGCCTCCATTGGTTGTTGTTTGGGGGTCCATGGGATATTGTTAGGGGCCTCCATGGGATGTTGTTAGGGGGCTCCATGGGATATTGTTAGGGGGCTCCATGGGATATTGTTAGGGGGCTCCATGGGATATTGTTAGGGGGCTCCATGGGATATTGTTAGGGGGCTCCATGGGATGTTGTTTGGGGGTCCATGGGATATTGTTAGGGGGCTCCATGGGATATTGTTAGGGGGCTCCATGGGATGTTGTTAGGGGCTCCATGGGATATTGTTAGGGGGCTCCATGGGATGTTGTTAGGGGGCTCCATGGGATGTTGTTAGGGGGCCTCCATGGGATATTGTTAGGGGGCTCCATTGGATGTTGTTAGGGGGCTCCATGGGATATTGTTAGGGGGCTCCATGGGATGTTGTTAGGGGGCTCCATGGGATGTTGTTAGGGGCTCCATGGGATATTGTTAGGGGGCTCCATGGGATATTGTTAGGGGGCTCCATGGGATATTGTTAGGGGGCTCCATGGGATGTTGTTAGGGGGCTCCATGGGATATTGTTAGGGGGCTCCATGGGATTTGTTAGGGGCTCCATGGGATATTGTTAGGGGGCTCCATGGGATATTGTTAGGGGCCTCCATGGGATATTGTTAGGGGGCTCCATGGGATGTTGTTAGGGGGCTCCATGGGATATTGTTAGGGGGCTCCATGGGATGTTGTTAGGGGGCTCCATGGGATATTGTTAGGGGCCTCCATGGGATGTTGTTAGGGGCTCCATGGGATGTTGTTAGGGGGCTCCATGGGATGTTGTTAGGGGGCTCCATGGGATATTGTTAGGGGCCTCCATGGATTTGTTAGGGGCTCCATGGGATGTTGTTAGGGGGCTCCATGGGATGTTGTTAGGGGGCTCCATGGGATGTTGTTAGGGGGCTCCATGGGATATTGTTAGGGGGCTCCATGGGATGTTGTTAGGGGCCTCCATGGGATGTTGTTAGGGGGCTCCATGGGATGTTGTTAGGGGGCTCCATGGGATGTTGTTAGGGGGCTCCATGGGATGTTGTTAGGGGGCTCCATGGGATATTGTTAGGAGGCTCCATGGGATGTTGTTAGGGGGCTCCATGGGATATTGTTAGGGGGCTCCATGGGATGTTGTTAGGGGGCTCCATGGGATGTTGTTAGGGGGCTCCATGGGATATTGTTAGGGGGCTCCATGGGATGTTGTTAGGAGGCTACATGGGATGTTGTTAGGGGGGCTCCATGGGATGTTGTTAGGGGGCTCCATGGGATGTTGTTAGGGGGCTCCATGGGATGTTGTTAGGGGGCTCCATGGGATGTTGTTAGGGGGCTACATGGGATGTTGTTAGGGGGCTCCATGGGATGTTGTTAGGGGGCTCCATGGGATTTGTTAGGGGGCTCCATGGGATGTTGTTAGGGGGCTCCATGGGATGTTGTTAGGGGGCTCCATGGGATGTTGTTAGGGGGCTCCATGGGATGTTGTTAGGGGGCTCCATGGGATGTTGTTAGGGGGCTCCATGGGATGTTGTTAGGGGGCTCCATGGGATGTTGTTAGGGGGCTCCATGGGATGTTGTTAGGGGGCTCCATGGGATGTTGTTAGGGGGCTCCATGGGATGTTGTTAGGGGGCTCCATGGGATGTTGTTAGGGGCTCCATGGGATTTGTTAGGGGCTCCATGGGATGTTGTTAGGGGCTCCATGGGATGTTGTTAGGAGGCTACATGGGATGTTGTTAGGGGGCTACATGGGATGTTGTTAGGGGGCTACATGGGATATTGTTAGGGGGCTCCATGGGATGTTGTTAGGGGGCTCCATGGGATGTTGTTAGGGGGCTCCATGGGATGTTGTTAGGGGGCTCCATGGGATGTTGTTAGGAGGCTACATGGGATGTTGTTAGGGGGCTCCATGGGATGTTGTTAGGAGGCTCCATGGGATGTTGTTAGGGGGCTCCATGGGATATTGTTAGGGGGCTCCATGGGATGTTGTTAGGGGGCTTCATGGGATGTTGTTAGGAGGCTACATGGGATATTGTTAGGGGGCTCCATGGGATGTTGTTAGGGGGCTCCATGGGATGTTGTTAGGAGGCTACATGGGATGTTGTTAGGGGGCTCCATGGGATATTGTTAGGGGGCTCCATGGGATGTTGTTAGGGGGCTCCATGGGATGTTGTTAGGGGGCTCCATGGGATGTTGTTAGGGGGCTCCATGGGATGTTGTTAGGAGGCTACATGGGATGTTGTTAGGGGGCTCCATGGGATGTTGTTAGGGGGCTCCATGGGATATTGTTAGGGGGCTCCATGGGATGTTGTTAGGAGGCTACATGGGATGTTGTTAGGGGGCTCCATGGGATATTGTTAGGGGCCTCCATGGGATGTTGTTAGGAGGCTACATGGGATGTTGTTAGGGGGCTCCATGGGATGTTGTTAGGAGGCTACATGGGATGTTGTTAGGAGACTCCATGGGATGTTGTTAGGAGACTCCATGAGATGTTGTTAGGAGGCTCCATGGGATATTGTTAGGGGCCTCCATGGGATGTTGTTAGGAGGCTACATGGGATGTTGTTAGGGGGCTCCATGGGATGTTGTTAGGGGGCTCCATGGGATGTTGTTAGGGGCTCCATGGGATGTTGTTAGGGGGCTCCATGGGATGTTGTTAGGGGGCTCCATGGGATATTGTTAGGGGGCTCCATGGGATATTGTTAGGGGGCTCCATGGGATGTTGTTAGGGGCTCCATGGGATGTTGTTAGGAGGCTCCATGGGATGTTGTTAGGAGGCTCCATGGGATGTTGTTAGGAGGCTACATGGGATGTTGTTAGGAGGCTACATGGGATATTGTTAGGGGGCTCCATGGGATATTGTTAGGGGGCTCCATGGGATGTTGTTAGGGGGCTCCATGGGATATTGTTAGGGGGCTCCATGGGATGTTGTTAGGGGGCTCCATGGGATGTTGTTAGGGGGCTCCATGGGATGTTGTTAGGGGCTCCATGGGATATTGTTAGGGGGCTCCATGGGATGTTGTTAGGGGGCTCCATGGGATGTTGTTAGGGGGCTCCATGGGATGTTGTTAGGGGGCTCCATGGGATATTGTTAGGGGCTCATGGGATAGTTAGGGGCTCCATGGGATGTTGTTAGGGGGCTCCATGGGATGTTGTTAGGGGGCTCCATGGGATGTTGTTAGGGGGCTATGGGATGTTGTTAGGGGGCTCATGGGATGTTGTTAGGGGCTCCATGGGATTTGTTAGGGGCTCCATGGGATATTGTTAGGAGGCTACATGGGATATTGTTAGGGGCTCCATGGGATATTGTTAGGGGCTCATGGGATGTTGTTAGGGGGCTCCATGGGATATTGTTAGGGGGCTCCATGGGATATTGTTAGTCATGGGAGTTAGGGGCTCCATGGGATATTGTTAGGGGGCTCCATGGGATATTGTTAGGAGGCTACATGGGATGTTGTTAGGGGGCTCCATGGGATATTGTTAGGGGGCTCCATGGGATGTTGTTAGGGGGCTCCATGGGATGTTGTTAGGAGGCTACATGGGATATTGTTAGGAGGCTACATGGGATGTTGTTAGGGGGCTCCATGGGATATTGTTAGGGGGCTCCATGGGATATTGTTAGGGGGCTCCATGGGATATTGTTAGGGGGCTCCATGGGATGTTGTTAGGGGGCTCCATGGGATATTGTTAGGGGGCTCCATGGGATGTTGTTAGGAGGCTACATGGGATGTTGTTAGGAGGCTACATGGGATGTTGTTAGGGGCTCATGTGGTGGGGCTCATGGGATGTTGTTAGGGGCTCCATGGGATGTTGTTAGGGGCTACATGGGATGTTGTTAGGAGGCTCATGGGATGTTGTTAGGGGGCTCCATGGGATGTTGTTAGGGGCTCATGGGATGTTGTTAGGGGGTCATGGGATATTGTTAGGGGCTCCATGGATTTGTTAGGGCTCATGGATATTGTTAGGGGCTCCATGGGATATTGTTAGGGGGCTCCATGGGATATTGTTAGGGGGCTCCATGGGATATTGTTAGGGGGCTCCATGGGATGTTGTTGGAGAAAGCATTGAGTGAAAAATTTATTTTTGGGGACAGAGGACAATAAAATAAATTCAGTTGTTTGGAGGAAATGTTGATAGGATGATTACAGTAATAGTTTGTGGTGGGATTAAGCAATAAGGCTAGAGAAATAATTAAAAATATTAAATGAAATTGAAATAAAATTAAGCAACCAAAGGCCATAACAAAATATTTATTGTTAACAAATAAAAAAATGCCATAATCAAAAAATTGAAAAATCAATATTTTATTGCTTTTGTTTCATTGATGGCATAGTACAATGGAAAAAAATATTGAAAATTGGTCAATGTATTCTGGTGTCAAAGGTAAAAGGTCACAGAAGTATGAAGGTCAGAGTCATAAAATCATGTGACTTAATTGGATGACTAAGGGAAACTTTCTCATCATCAGTACTGTGCTTGTTTTGTCATTTTATCATTATGCATGGATTTATTCAGTAATTTAGACAAAAAAATTACAACTCTTATCCAATGATAATGCTGGAAGGTTTCAATAAATGTGACAAAAATAGGAAGCAGACTGAAGCCCTTCGTGCCTGCATGAATAGTAGCCTGCATTAACACAACAAACGACAGCCAAGTACTGCTCATGTGTTTGCAAATTACTTCATGAGACCAATTTATATGCATACTGCGTTTCTAGACAAGATAATAATTGTTCATGTACAGAACATAATGTCATGCATGTTTTTCCCTTATACATGCTTTACTGGCTGGAGGGACTAGGTTTTGTAAATATAGATTTTTGTTTGAGAATTTATTTTGTGCCAGTTTTACCTACTGTTGTTTTAGATATACATGTTAGGTGCCTGAGGGAAGCACTTGTTGTTTAGTTATGGGATTGTCTTTTATGAAGTTTAATTAGCCTATTCTTGGTAATTATTGTAAAAACTTATAAAACAATATCCGGGAAACCTTATGCATGCCTGGTAATATCCTGTCAACATCTATAACATAGACAATAGTGTATTGTTTTACAGTACGTATTGCATTTCCATGAATATTCTGAAAGATACTTTATATCATTGCCTAGCTTTTACCCTAAATTAGTCCATATTTTCACTTATTTTGGTTGATTTCGTATTGGGTTTTAAGTGTTTAAGAAGTTTGACATTGCATGGTAGCACTTAAGCTCTCTATACTTTATGGCAAGTTTAGGGCAAATACCAGGGCCAGTTTCAAAGCACTGACCATTTAGCAAAGATTTTTCATCATTCCTTCATCACCAGAACCTGATGTGTCCTTAAATTCCCTAAACTGTTGATTGGAGTCAACAAAAACAGATGAAAAGTTTTTATACTATTTCCTCTGAGGGTTTATTTAAAGATAAATAAGGAATGAAATGTAAGCCTTCGTCTTATAAACAGTTATATTAGGACTTATAAATGAATTACCTATAATATATTTATAGAATTTGGCTTTTCATTTTGTTAGTCTGGAATAAACATGCTTTTACTGTTATTGAAACTGGAAAAACCTGTTTGGTTTAAAACTTGATGGCTGCTTTAACTGTAACCCTTGAGGTAAAATGCGCACCTGGAAATAGATCAAAGCAAGCGACCTGCAATATTCATTTGTATCAACATGACTAGTGGGTGTTGCCATGGCAATCCTCTTGTCCTTTTCCGTGACCTTAATAGAGGTCAGACTTTGAAACTGATGTTCAAAGGATATTGGTAATGTTCGTGTATCTGCAACATGCTATTCTACTTTTGTCCTACCTGCGTGGATATCCGCTCAAACGACTTATTCAACCCTGTTTTTTAAACAGTTATTTGAAGGGCAGCAGTTCTTTTGTTCTATTTAAAGGTTATGGATCCATGTTTTGATGGAGATGATTGAAGCTAAATATTAAACCATACCATTTGTGTTGATCATAGTTGATGATCTCCATTGATGTTACTTGTTTTTATTGGTTTGAGTCAGTAGTCAAAGGTACCGTAATATGTGAGCTACTGCACCCCTGTTAAAATTTTTTTACAAAATTTGATGTGTTGTGTTTAATGATGTCACATACTGGGTGATTAAATTAAAACCTGCTTCAATGACCAGTGATTGAGATTTGCTATGTGTTCAATATGTAAATAATACTAGTTAAAATCACGTTTTCATATTTAACCTATAACTATTGTATTTTTCACCTCAAATATAAGCCAAATTATAAAAAAAACTTTCAAATATTACCCCACAATACACTTTTTAAAGAAAAAAAATTGTTATTCTGTATAAACATTTTGCAATACATTTTTGCTAGCATATCACTATGATTTAAGTCAAATATTGAACCTTTATATTAACTGTTTCATTTATAAAAAGGAACATAAAACAAACACAAACATATGCAATGTTACCGCTTCTCTCATGACAATAGATGACTGTATTGAAGAACAATACTTTTATAGTGTTATATGAACAGAAGGTGTTAGGCACCATGCTGTGTTTTCTGAGAAGACTGATTATACCGTGTTTGCACATCTGCATCGTCGGGTGTGGATAAGTGTCCTTACGCCCTAACCGACCATAACTTGCGCCACCTAGTGGCCTCTTCAGACATCAGCATCTAAGCTTAATAGCTCCTCTCCAATCACTTTGTTTACCTGGAAAATGTCCATTTACTCATTAGTTACCATGGAAACAGCAGGTGGGAAAAAGTCACAACACGTGCATGTGGTCTCCAAGGATTCAGTGGTCACTTCTCGTAAGAATTAGAGTCATATAAAAAAAATATATGGCTTTACCATTAAAATGGTGGTGGTAGGGGTGGGGCGGGGGCTTACAGCAGATTTAGTATTCCTGGTAATCTTGTACCACATTCATAACCAAAAGAAAGGCTTATTCAAATACATAAAATATGGTAAAGCAAAGATAGGTTTTTATTGAATTGTTCAAGCATGGGAGATAACTCCAGGTATAATTGAAATGTATCTTTGTTTATTGATACCGTGCACCTGGGCGGAGCATTGTGTTACATCAGCTGTAGGTATAGACGTGTCACCGCTGTACAGATAAATTATACCAGGTGCCCACGATAACGTGATACCAGGGGTCGCCGTGACGACAGGGGTCACGACGCCAAGTGACGGGAGCTGATGACTGGAATCGTTTGTGCAATCCGTCATCAAATCCATGTTAAATGCATGCATGTTTTTTTCTGTTTAAGCGATACCGTCTTGACAAAGTGATGTAATTTCATTCTGTTTGTGTACAATATATTATGCACTGTAGTGAATCCAGCTTTGAATTCAGAAAGATGTTTTTACAATTTTACCTCCCTTCCTACTGTAAAGTGATAGCTGCATTCTGTCTTTTTATAAATACGTCCTTGTTCAGAGAAACAGAATAGGAAAAAAATATCTTGTCATTGTATCTTAATACATTTGAAAATAGAACGAGGAATCTTGTCATTGTATCTTAATACATTTGAAAATAGAACGAGGAATTTTTGTTGTTTTTTTAAAAGAAATCTTGACAGGAAATAAATCAATGATAATTCACCTATCTGTTATAAATCTGTGTCAATGGTTACTTCCTGGTTAAGTTCATGTTTTAATGAACGACCTTCTATTAATAGATAGAGGCGTGTTTCACCCTAACAACGATGATAATGGGTTTGTAAGTCATTAAAATCAGTAATTAAACAATTATGTGAAAGTTTAACCGTGCTACCCTCCAGCCTGTAAGGAGACCACCATTGTACAGAAACCACGTCCTCTATAAGAAGACCACCTCTGTAAGAAGACCACCTCTATCAAGAGGCCACCTTTTTGAGGAGACCACCTCTGTGAAGTATCATTTGATACAATTTTCTTTTATACATTTAATGAAACTAAAGCATGTAAATCTGATCCATGTAACAATATTGTGGAATATGATATTTGAACTGTAGAGACTTATCCTTTAAAACAGGATGTAAACAATACTAAGACATATATTTCAATGATTGTACTGAAAAACTAAACCAGGATCTTATACAGTCTTATATATAGTAGATTGTTTGTGTTGGTAATGTTCTGGGTTTTCTCATTTAAAAATAATAAGTGATTATTCATTGTGTTTTTTTCTTACGACAAATGACTGGTGTGGTCAGAGGTTGTCAGTAAGTGTAAATGACTGAAATCTTATCCAGGTGTATAACTCTTACTTCATTGTCACAATCTCCCCCTGTGGGTAAAGTTCTGCCCCCCCCCACACTTCATTGTCACAAGCTCCCCCTGTGGGTAAAGTTCTGCTCCCCCCCCCACACTTTGTTGTCACAATCTCCCCCTGTGGGTAAAATTCTGTTCCCCCACTTCATTGTCACATTCTCCCCCTGTGAGTAAAGTTCCCTCCCTTCTCCCCTCCCACCCCCTCCTGATACCACTTGACAAGTATAGGTTGGGACAGACCAAAAACTTACCTGCCAATGAAAGATAAACGACTATTTTTATATCAGGTTACCAGCACATGTGAAGAAAGCTGTTCAATCATTGTACGTTGAAACACAACAAACTCTCTGTGTAAAAATCTGTTCCAACCAGTGGTCTGTGTGAGAAAAACCATGCAACTGTAGATCGTTTCTTTTTAAATTTATTTTATTTGCCATTATCGTTTTTAGGTAAATTACCGATCACAGTTTCGCGGTTTAATTATTCCTTTGTACTGTGAATACAATAAAGCTTTTTGCCCATACATCAATGGCAGAATGGTTTTTATTTAGAACTCCATTGAGGACTATACTTCTAATTACAGGTCTGTATGGGCTATGTGAGTAGAAAAAAAACTATGTATTTCACGCTTTACTCAAACCATGCCAATTCTGATTTTGGGAATGTGTACTTTAATAACATTGAGTTTTTATTTCCTGTATTTTCTATACCTCATACATTGCCAATGATATTTCTAAATGCTTAACTTCAAATTTCAAAATGATAATTTTTTGTTCTTTTTTATTTTGAACTTATTTCATTTAGTATTCTTGCCAACAATTTTTGTCAAGAGCTTAAATTCACTGTTTTAGACCAATTTGTTTATGAAATGTTGTACAAAAAGTCACAGGAACATTTAAGATTACCTCGATCATGTTTAAAGATTTCAACCTGATAATAATCTCTACTCTTTCTAGATATCGTCAATCAACATGTTTCTTCCTATTTAATGTTTCACGAAAGATTAAAAATTCTCCAGGTCATTTGTTCAAAATTCATGCAACTATTCATAATTTAGAACTTTTATTCTCTCTTAATTGATCAATATATACACAAAGGAATAGTTTTCATAGATGTATCTGCAATGATTTCTTAAGACAAATATTTGATGGAGCTGTAGGTATCCCTATGTTAATCACCACAAGGTCAAGGTCACAGAAACATCTAAGATCAAGTTGCTTTTTTATATGGCAATTCAAACCCTGGGGGTCAAAGGTCACCAAGGTCTAAAATGATATCCATCGTTAATGACACTACAGTCAGGTTTGGTCATCACATGTGCTAAAGCTATTTATTGGATTCTATGAAGGGGTCAAAGGTCATAAATGTCTAAAATGGATGCCTTATGGATATTGACAAGACACTATTCAGACAGAGGAGGGAACTGAATCATCTTGGGAGGTTAATAGCTATTGATGGCTTGATGGTTTCTGATAAATTTGGGGCTTAATGATTCCAATTTGGCAGCCATTTTGGAAGTGAGCGACTTTCTTGCCAGCTTATCTGGAGCTGTATAAACGTTGAGTGAAGTAAGGGATGAAATCAACACACCAGAAGACAAAATACAGCAGCATTCATGGCGCAAATATGTTAAAATTGCTGAAAGGAATTGCTCCTGAAACTAATGGTACCTAACCCCAAAGGTCAAGCAGAGAGGTTTCCAATCATTCCCTAGAATCAATGGATTTGGTTTCAAAGAAGTTATGTAAAGAATGGATATGAATTGATGAGTTAGTCACGCTAGTGTTTGTAACATAGTGCCGAGTCCGTGGAAGTTTTTAGTTACACGAGGAAGGGGGAAACAGGAAACTTCTGGCAGCGTTTATTTAGTTAAATCATCTGGTTTCGATCACATCAGTCGCAGAACTTGTTGATATATTGTTAAAGGTTCTGAACTCTTGATTAAGGTCACGGTGCATTTTGCATGTTCACACATGGGAAAGGAACATTTTAGTAGCTTAAAAGGTTTTGATATAAACTTGTCATTTGGAGAACTTCCTGAAGTCACAGAAAAGATTTTTTATACACTAACCTAACATTTTAGTTTTTTGAATTCTTGAAATTCAAGATTGTTGTTTATTTTATAGTTTATTTCTTAGTTTTAAAATAAAATGAGTATTTATTGCTGAATGATCAGAATAAAAATAATGTTGCTTCTCTTGTATCAATGGAATGAATTGCACATGCACAAGTTCTACAATGATATATATATTCACAATTACTCATGGTAGATCAATTTCCTTATCATTCCACTAATGTCTCACTATGAGATTCCTTCCGTCCCCTATCACCTTTACCCACTGTTCCCTATATGTACTGTGAGTTACCCTTCACCTCACCTTATTTCTGCCATTTCTATTCCTAAATCCACAAACTTCTTAATCATTGCCCATCTATGACCTGCCCTTTCACTCTCAGCTTTCCACCCCTGCCCTTCTGTAACTCATTGCCCTTCCAAAACCCCTTCACTCTCCATCAATAACATCATCAATAACGTCCCAGCCTCCATTTCTACCCTTCCATAAATCCTTTCCCCTATCCCTACCCCTAAATACCACCTTTTCCCTCTGTAACCTCTTGCCTTTCCATCTTTGCCATTTTATTACCTTTTGTCCCCATCCCTGCCTCCATACTCCTTTATCCTGCATCCCTACCCATACACATCTATTTGTCCCTCAATCCCTACCACTCTATCACCCTTTATCCTCCATCCTTACTTCCATCCCTTTTTTTCCCATCCCTATCCCAATACTCTTCTTCCCCCCCATTCCTTCCCTCGCCACCTTTTATCCCCTATTCCTTCCCCCATCACCTTTTGTCCCCATCCCTTCCCCTTCTGTAACCCTTTTCCGCTGTCCCTCCCTCTACTCCCATCCCTTCCCCTTCTGTAACCCTTTTCCGCTGTCCCTCCCTCTACTCCCATCCCTTCCCCTTCTGTAACCCTTTTCTTCTGTTCCTCCCTCTACTCCATCCCTTCCCCTTCTGTAACCCTTTTCTTCTGTTCCTCCCCTCTACTCCCATCCCTTCCCCTTCTGTAACCCTTTTCTTCTGTTCCTCCCTCTTCTCACAATATCCCTTCCCCTTCTGTAACCCTTTTCTTCTGTTCCTCCCTCTACTCCCATCCCTTCCCCTTCTGTAACCCTTTTCTTCTGTTGCTCTCTCTCCTCACATCCCTTCCCCTTCTGTAACCCTTTTCTTCTGTCCCTCTCTCTCCTCACATCCTTTCCCCTTCTGTAACCCTTTTCCGCTGTCCCTCCCTCTCCTCACATCCTTTCCCCTTCTGTAACCCTTTTCTTCTGTCCCTCCCTCTCCTCACATCCCTTCCCCTTCTGTAACCCTTTTCCGCTGTCCCTCCCTCTACTCCCATCCCTTCCCCTTCTGTAACCCTTTTCTTCTGTCCCTCCCTCCCTTTCCTCAAATCCATTCCCCTTCTGTAACCCTTTTCTTCTGTCCCTCCCTCTACTCCCATCCCTTCCCCTTCTGTAACCCTTTTCCGCTGTCCCTTCCTCTAATCACATCCCTTCCCCTTCTGTAACCCTTTTCTTCTGTTCCTCCCTCTCCTCACATCCCTTCCCCTTCTGTAACCCTTTTCTTCTGTCCCTCCCTCTCCTCACATCCCTTCCCCTTCTGTAACCCTTTTCCGCTGTCTGTCCCTCCCTCTACTCCCATCCCTTCCCCTTCTGTAACCCTTTTCTTCTGTTCCTCCCTCTCCTCACATCCCTTCCCCTTCTGTAACCCTTTTCTTCTGTCCCTCCCTTTCCTCACATCCCTTCCCCTTCTGTAACCCTTTTCTGCTGTCCCTCCCTCTCCTCACATCCCTTCCCCTTCTGTAACCCTTTTCCGCTGTCCCTCCCTCTCCTCCCATCCCTTCCCCTTCTGTAACCCTTTTCTGCTGTCCCTCCCATTCCTCACATCCCTTCCCCTTCTGTAACCCTTTTCCGCTGTCCCTCCCTCTCCTCCCATCCCTTAGTGACATTGTATAATGATAAACACCACACCTCAGAAATGTTCCTTGACATCTTGATCATTCCCTTATAATCTGCACAGGCAACCCAAATCTTGACAAATAGAAAGCTTCTAATTCCCAACAGAGAGCACTGCTATTTGTTGACACTGCACAAACATGGAGACATTGACGCATTAACTCAAGGCTGGCCTTTGACCCTTGTGAGAAGCAGCACCATTCACGACACGGAACTTTGGGTCTGTGAATGTGCAGCTGAACTCTGCAGTTTTATTGTATCAAATGTGTGAAGGTGGCAATGAATTTAACACATTAACTCCCAAATTATGCATAAATATTGTTGTTATATGCATTTGATTCCTTGCACAAGCAGGTGATGTCTTTTCCATGTTTTTCAACGACATAAATAACGTCCCATCATGCTGTGCTGTCAGAACGGCCATGTCGTTTGACTCGAATGTGCAAAAAACATCAAAACACTGACATGGAGAACCATTGTTCTTTGCTCTTGTCCAAAGTTTTCTGAAACATGATTTAATACACTCTAAATTTTCTGATTATAGACAATGTTTTTGTTTTTAAGTTCATTGTGTTAGATGGAAGTTTGAAGTTTAAAACTGAAAAGAAAAATGAAAAAAAATCTCCAACCAGAGATAGCCATTATAGTGCTTGAACAGCCATATACATAATCATACCAGCCCATGTGCAGTCAAACCTGTCTATATAACAAAGAAAAATGTTCTTTACAACCAAGGAGTCTTTATGCACAGGTTAAAATGTGTTGAAATTGGTCATTTGTTACCCCAAGAAAGAGCTCTTATTACACAGGTTGTCTTTTTATAGAAGTGGTTGCTAAGGCTACGGTTTTACTCTTTTTAGGTCATCTGACCCGAAGGGTCAGGATGACCTATAGTCATCATGTTTCGTCCGTCGTCGTCCGCCGTGCGCCGTGCGCCGTGCGCCGTCCGCCGTCCGCCGTGCGCCGTGCGTTAACTTTTCACATTTTGAACTTCTTCTCAAGTTCTACCAGTGCGATTAGGCTGAAACTTGCGTGAAATGATCCTGACATGGTCCCGACAAAGTGTTGTTATTTTTCGGGTCGATCCGAAATCCAAGATGGCCGCCACAGCCGCCATCTTGAAAACACATTTTGAACTTCTTCTCAAGTTCTACCGGTGCGATTTGGCTGAAACTTGCATGAAATGATCCTGACATGGTCCCGACAAAGTGTTGTTATTTTTCGGGTCGATCCGAAATCCAAGATGGCCGCCACAGCCGCCATCTTGAAAACACATTTTGAACTTCTTCTCAAGTTCTACTGGTGCGATTTGGCTGAAACTTGCATGAAATGATCCTGACATGGTCCCGACAAAGTGTTGTTATTTTTCGGGTCGATCCGAAATCCAAGATGGCCGCCACAGCCGCCATCTTGAAAACACATTTTTAACTTCTTCTCAAGTTCTACCGGTGCGATTTGGCTGAAACTTGCATGAAATGATCCTGACATGGTCCCGACAAAGTGTTGTTATTTTTTCGGGTCGATCCGAAATCCAAGATGGCCGCCACAGCCGCCATCTTGAAAACACATTTTGAACTTCTTCTCAAGTTCTACCGGTGCGATTTGGCTGAAACTTGCGTGAAATGATCCTGACATGGTCCCGACAAAGTGTTGTTATTTTTCAGGTCGATCCGAAATCCAAGATGGCCGCCACAGCCGCCATCTTGAAAACACATTTTGAACTTCTTCTCGAGTTCTACCGGTGCGATTTGGCTGAAACTTGAGTGAAATGATCCTGACATAGTCCCGACAAAGTGTTGTTATTTTTCGGGTTGATCCAAAATCCAAGATGGCCGCCACAGCCGCCATCTTGAAAACACATTTTGAACTTCTTCTCAAGTTCTACCAGTGCGACTTGGCTGAAACTTGCATGAAATGATCCTGACATGGTCCCAACAAAGTGTTGTTATTTTTCGGGTCGATCCGAAATCCAAGATGGCCGCCACAGCCGCCATCTTGAAAACACATTTTGAACTTCTTCTCAAGTTCTACTGGTGCGATTTGGCTGAAACTTGCATGAAATGATCCTGACATGGTCCCGACAAAGTGTTGTTATTTTTCGGATCGATTCAAAATCCAAGATGGCCGCCACAACCGCCATCTTGAAAATACATTTTGAACTTCTTCTCAAGTTCTCTACCGGTGCGATTTGGCTGAAACTTGCATGAAATGATCCTGACATGGTCCCGACAAAGTGTTGTTATTTTTCGGGTTGATCCAAAATCCAAGATGGCCGCCACAGCGGCCATCTTGAAAACACATTTTGAACTTCTTCTCAAGTTCTGCCGGTGCGATTTGGCTGAAACTTGCATGAAATGATCCTGATATGGTCCAGACAAAGTATTGTTACATCTAGATCTGGTTGATCCCAAATCGAAGATGACTACCATGACACTATATATATCTAATTAATTTCCTATATGTTAAGGCCCTTGGGCCTCTTGTTTGAAATAAAATTTGTTGAAAGAAATTGAAAATGATCCTGACATGGTCCTGACAAAGGGACACCATATATAATTAATTTTACTATGGCCAAGGTAGTCAGATGACCGTTAAGGTCCTTTGGGCCTCTTGTATGATTTTGTATTTCTTGCAGAAAATTCAGCTCTCAATACTTAAAGACACTAGAAAATAATCAAGTTCCTATACTTCTCAAAGTGTGTAATTTCTAACTCTTTTACCAAGCGATATAAATGCCATCAGGTTTTCAATAGCTCTTATATATAACCTCTCTCTGTTTTTAAACAAATTTACTAAACACCATTTTCACTGTCTAGACAGATTTTTTTATTGCTCAATCTTGCAACAAAATAAAAAAAAAAATACCAAACCTGTTTTCCATATTCGAATACTTGTTTGTCGAAAGTTCTTTGTGAAACTGTTTCAAATTCTAAAACCACAGACGTGAAATCACTTTGGTTAAACATGTAGATATTGCCGTTTTCTAATTTAAAACTTGAAGCAGTTGTAAATGTCGGCGAAAGTGTCTCTCTTCACTTTTAACTCATAAAAAAGTTAAAATAATTTCCTGCTGTAGGACAAAAAACTGATACACTAGATGTCTCAGCTAGACGCTTGTTTCAAATTACACAGCTGCACAAATTTTGTTGGTATGCAGCGAAGAGCTCATCTTACCAACATTATTACATCTTAACGACCAGCGCGATAATATAGGGGTAATGTTTATATCGTATATCTTAAATATATGTTACAAAAATTTCTTGTTAGGAAGTTCAGGATTTCATAAATAAATTGAAGAATTTTTTTTATGACTTTTAAAACATAGACCACACTGTAACATTTTTGTATGAATTTTTTTTCGAAAGTTCAGAATTGATACTAAATAACATGGAAATTATTAAAATATTTTGAAATAAAAAGAAGAGAAGTTTGTGTTAAAGTCACTGTTCAAACAAATAAATTGAAGCATATGTAGATGTTTTGTATATTACGTCACCATAAATGTAGCTTCTATCGGCTCAATCCATATCGTAAAATTAGTTCGTTATCTACTCAAAATCAATTACAATTTACATGGAGATTTAATTTTAAATTTGAAAGAAAAGGAAAAAAGAAAAGAAGATTGCAAGATTTTAAAATGAATTCATAGTGTGATGTCATGACGTCTTCATAAACATAATAAGTACACATTTTTTACTGATGA
Organism: Argopecten irradians; assembly: GCF_041381155.1. NCBI lineage: Eukaryota > Metazoa > Mollusca > Bivalvia > Pectinida > Pectinidae > Argopecten > Argopecten irradians. The sequence continues at coordinate 16,240,571 of NC_091147.1, read as the reverse complement.
TATTTTTATCTATGATTGTTTATCTTTCAAAAATATTCATTTATTTTGGTAGCAGCATCTGATTTCATACCATTATTATCACAATGGTTATGACATTACTACAAGCCCTCCACAGAGTTCAGATCCCATGTCGGGTAGTTGCCAGGTACATACCGCTGGTTGGATGTTTTACTCCAGATACTCCAGCTTTCCTCTTAATTCTTCCTTAATCTGGTATGTCCTTAAGTGACCAATTAAACTAAACATATAATCTGAAATGAGCTTGAAGCGTTCATTTTACAAAATAAAGTTACCATGACAAATCTCCTTGACATTTGACGGAGGATGGACTAAATGTATGCTATTCAAATAACAAAATGATTCAGTTGGTTTTTGAAATTTCACTTAGATCTCATATTACTTGAAATCATCCTAAAAACCAGTCTTTCTCCTCCAGTATTTAATTTGTTGGAGTTTTTAAGTTAATGTTAGAGCAATAAAACTCGACATGTTGACAGGTTTACAGTTTAGTTTTCAATTATAATTGTAAACAATGAAATCATATCATTATGAGTAAGTAAAGTGTATAGCCTCCAACCAAAAAGATACATGTATAGCCTCCAACCAAAAACTCTTGAACTGGACTATCCGGTTTTTTCGTAAGGTGAATCAGTTACGCATGTTCATATTTGAAATATGTTTATCGTCTTAAGTAATGCAATTATGTGCCATTTATTTTAGTGCGGATTTCTTCTGGTAAAAAAAAAACACAAATGAGAGGGATTCTTTCAGAGCAGACGTGTATATTGGAAGATAATAGTAAAAAGGCATGGCGATGACTCACTTGTAAAACGGAAACCACAGCACGTTCATATTCTATTTATTACCTAGCAACCACATCACATGATCTCAGTCACGATGAAGTTTTAAATCCTGATCAGTAAACAGCTTTTTAATTTACTTTTTAATTTTTTATTGAATTTAAATAGATTGCTTTACTTTTGATAGGACAATTTATTTGAAGTGATATGCGATTTCTTTCTTGTATGATATTAAAGATTCGTTTGATCATCCTACAAGTTTTAGAAATTCAATGTTTTGTATCTGCATATAAAAGGAAATATTTTTTGATAGATAATCCTTCTTGTCTTTAAAGACCACACAAGGAATTAAGAAAAAAACGACTTTATGGTCAAGTGGTCCGTATACACAGGGAAAATTATGTTGAACATTACGAATATGGAACCCAAGAAAATAATCTTATTTAGCAGGTGGTCTTTATACACAGGTGATTACAAAGGTTTGACTGAATAAATATAAAAATTTTCACAGAGAATATTTTATCTGATTATTCAAATTCTTCAAGATATTTCTACTTGAACTTAATACAAAATTTCATCAAACAGGTTTAATGTATCTTTTATCAAATGTTTATTCCATCTCATGTCCTTCAGTCAGTCGTTTTGATTTGATTTAAAACTTTTGTGTATTTTACTCTAGTTTAGGTAATGGTTGCCTGGTAACCCTATATATCCCTCTCAGTAGGTTGTTTGTGTGACTTATGGACAGTACAATGAGTCCAAAACATTAAATTATATACAGAATGGAGACTTTATGCTTTCTGGGATGACCCCCAGCAGAGACTTTATGCTTTCTGAGATGACCCCCAGCAGTGGTCTTCTGACATTATGGCATGATGGCGGGAAGTCGTGCTGGGACACTTTCTCATTTCTGGCTCTGTCCCCAAACTGTGAAGCCTCAAATTTCGTACTCTGTCATATATAACACAAGTCACTATTTAGGTCTCAATTTTGATTCTGGTCTGTTCTGTGGCACAAACTACAATAGTGACTGTGTTTCAATTCTGATCCGTGATTCAATTGTTCTCCATCATGACATATAGAAGGAACAGTCAGTGTCCCAATTCTAACTCCTCACTTGTTCTCCATCCTGAACTATAGAAGGGACAATCAGTGTCCCAATTCTGACTCCTGTCTTATCCTCCCTCCTGAACTGTAGAAGGGACAATCAGTGTCCCAATTGACTCCTCTCTTATCTTCCATCCGGAACTGTAGAAGGGACGGTCAGTGTCCCAATTCTGACTCATGTCTTGTCCTTCAACATGAACTGTAGAAGGGATAGTCAGTCTTTCAATTCTGACTCCTTTCTTTTCCTCCATCCTGAACTGTAGAAGGGATGGTCAGTGTCCCACTTCTGACTCCTCTCTTATCCTCCATCCTGAACTGTAGAAGGAACAGTCAGTGTCCTAATTCTGACTCCTCACTTGTCCTCCATCCTAAACTGTAGAAGGGATAGTCAGTGTCCCAATTCTGACTCCTCTCAGTTTTGTCCTCCATCCTGAACTATAGAAGGGACAGTCAGTGTCCCAATTCTGACTCCTCACAGTTTTGTCCTCCTCTCTCCTAACTGTAGAAGGGATAGTCAGTGTCTCCATTCCCCTCTGACTCCTCACAGTTTTGTCCTCCATCCTGAACTGTAGAAGGGATAGTCAGTGTCCCAATTCTGACTCCTCACAGTTTTGTCCTCCATCCTGAACTGTAGAAGGGATAGTCAGTGTCCCAATTCTGACTTCTCACAGTTTTGTCCTCAATCCTGAACTGTAGAAGGGATAGTCAGTGTCCCAATTCTGACTTCTCACAGTTTTTTTCCTCCATCCTGAACTGTAGAAGGGACAGTCAGTGTCCCAATTCTGACTCCTCACAGTTTTGTCCTCCATCCTGAACTGTAGAAGGGATAGTCAGTGTCCCAATTCTGACTCCTCACAGTTTTGTCCTCCATCCTGAACTGTAGAAGGGATAGTCAGTGTCCCAATTCTGACTCCTCACAGTTTTGTCCTCTCTCCTGAACTGTAGAAGGGATAGTCAGTGTCCCAATTCTGACTCCTCACAGTTTTGTCTTCCATCCTGAACTGTAGAAGGGATAGTCAGTGTCCCAATTCTGACTCCTCACAGTTTTGTCCTCCCTCCTGAACTGTAGAAGGGATAGTCAGTGTCCTAATTCTGACTCCTCTCTTGTCCTCCATCCTGAACTGTAGAAGGGATAGTCAGTGTCCTAATTCTGACTCCTCTCTTGTCCTCCATCCTGAACTGTAGAAGGGACAGTCAGTGTCCTAATTCTGACTCCTCTCTTGTCCTCCATCCTAAACTGTAGAAGGGATAGTCAGTGTCCCAATTCTGACTCCTCACAGTTTTGTCCTCCATCCTGAACTGTAGAAGGGATAGTCAGTGTCCCAATTCTGACTCCTCACAGTTTTGTCCTCCATCCTGAACTGTAGAAGGGATAGTCAGTGTCCCAATTCTGACTCCTCACAGTTTTGTCCTCCATCCTGAACTGTAGAAGGGATAGTCAGTGTCCCAATTCTGACTCCTCACAGTTTTGTCCTCTCTCCTGAACTGTAGAAGGGACAGTCAGTGTCCTAATTCTGACTCCTCTCTTGTCCTCCATCCTAAACTATAGAAGGGATAGTCAGTGTTCCAATTCTGACTCCTCTCTTGTCCTCCATCCTAAACTGTAGAAGGGATAGTCAGTGTCCCAATTCTGACTCCTCACAGTTTTGTCCTCCATCCTGAACTGTAGAAGGGATAGTCAGTGTCCTAATTCTGACTCCTCTCTTGTCCTCCATTTTCAACTTTAGAACAAACTGTCAATATCTGAAGTCTGATTCTTGTTCTGATCCATGCTGTCGATGCTTAATACTTAATATCAATCATTTTGAGCTATTGATCCTTACCTATATTGTTATGATAAATCATTTTTGATGATGGAAATATTAATGTAAATATTGTGAAATCAAATTAATAGCTCTGCATATCATTGGAAAGCCATTGTGTGACTGCCTAGTTACATCAAGTACATATCATAGGTCAAATGTCTGACCTAGCTACTAGCTTGTATAGCGACAGATTGGTATTTTGTCGCAGCCCGAACATAAAAAACAAATTAACACGATCGAAAAGTTAATTAATACCCGACGTTTACACTAACAGCTTACAGGCAGTTAAATTACATCTTGATCCTAAACTGATTTTGTTATGGACCCAGCTGCAGGGATCCGAGACACTTGACCTTATGAACGATTTCTCCAGTCAGAGGCGCTTCGTTCAGTTTTAAGAATTAATTTTGTTTCGACTTTCTTGCTCCAATTATTCACAAATACACAGAGTATAATAGAGATATATATGTCCAGCTGTCTACTGTTTGCAGGGAACCTGAAATGCAGGAGAGGCATTGTGCCAAGTTGAATATGCATATAAGTTTAAAAGCAAGAGTTACATGCAATTTTTTTTTCTGGTGCTTTAAACGATTTGTTTTAGAGTTTTATTTACATATGGAGAACATATACATGTCTGAGAGATTTACTTGGTGAAGTTTTTCTCTCCAAAATGATGACATTTGCAGCCAAAAAACATCTTGGAGGTGCCATGCATGGCCGACTGCTATACCTATAAGAGGGATATTCGGAATTCTTTACGCAGACATTTTGAGTGGAGGGAGCCTTCGTGAGGAATTTTTCATGTGCAGCCTGTGGCATATTGAATTAGGTTGAGTAATGTGCCCCATAACTTTCTAGCTAGCCATTTCTGTAATCGTGGAGCGGTCTTTATCTAACCCAGCATTCAAGGGGGCGATGACAACTAGTGGCCCTGAAAATGTATATCGGCTGACAAAAACACATAGCGCTGAAAATTGTCACGTTATCCATTCCTTATATCTCGTTAATAAAATAAACATAATAAAAAATCAGTAGTTCTAGAAAACGTAATATAAAAATTATTTTTTTATGTTAATATTTATTTAGAGTGATCCCCCTTTGCGGACCTCTTTTGGAATAAAGTGTTTGAACTGAAAGCTTCACTTCTCATGTCATTGCTACATAACAATTTGACTGATGTTAGAGTAGGCCCAGGCAGTATGAGAAGCACGCTGGCATCCTCATTAAAACGCCCCATGATTTCCCAACTCTGGGGTTTTTTCTTACCTCCATTGTAGGAGAGTATCTCCCACTCTCACAGCTGGATTCTACCTATCTAACGACACTTTTATTTTTCCAAGTCCACTAATAAAAAATATATACCAGGATTAAAGCACATCCCTCAGTGTTATCATCTCAGCCTCTCATGCTGGTTTTAATATCAGGTGAATATTTTATATCCTTATAACTAGGAAACATCAAAATCACATTGCTAGCATAGCTCTATGTGATCTGATCACCATTAAACACTATGTCTACATAAGTAGCTCATAGACTCTCCAATTCACAAATATCTTAATCATGATCGACTTGAAACAAATTGTTTCTGGCAATGTTTTATATCATTTTGTTTGTACATACATTCTTTAAAACTTTGGGGCAGAGTTGAGAGGATCTACTAACACCAACATATAAGCTTTGTTATCTTTAACGACCCAACAAATTGAAATCAAGATTAAGTTTAGCTGTTTCCTAATAGCAAAAGTAATTTATAGACGTTGAATGATGAGGAAAATTGTAGTACTCTGAGAAAAATCACAGACCTTCAGTCAGTACCTTAAATATAGCAACCTGATACGTACTTGGAATCTGAAAGTAGAAGGTCAATGTAGTAGCATTGTACTTGACCATGACTCCTCCTTTGTACCCCAGAGATTGGAGGCTAGTGGTATAATATTAGACACCTTAACTACTAAGCCACTGTACTCTAGAGACAGCTACAGAGAAAGCAGTATAATTATTCTTGTGGCAACTCCTGTTACTTAATTAACGACTGCAGATATGGAAACTTTATATTTATTATTACCAAATATATCTATTACATTAATGAAGTAATTTTATACATTTAAGGTATAAAATAGATCCAAAGAAAAATATTTCTTTGCAGTGAAAATAAAGGAGTTCCATTATTAATATCTGTAATTAATTAAGATGTCTGAATGTCGATCTGTCTGGGTAAATATAAATATAAAATCAGGGATGGCGTCTAATAAAGTCTTCTCCTCATTCTACCAACTTGTCCATTGCATAAGATGTGTTTCCATGGTAACCAATTGATTTAGATTAATCAAGTCATCAGGATGTATGCTTGATTGAAAACATCTCTCTGACCAGACATTTGTCTTTTTCAGAAGGAAGCTTAAAGCCATTAATATTCTCCAAGATCCATAAAACCATGTGAAGTACCATAATTTCTTTGCTAATTTGTTGTGTAAAAAAACAACAGAATTTAATGTACATGCTTGCACACATAATCACACACCAAGCTAAGGAGCGCCTAGCCTATAATAAACCTAGCTTCCTTTACAAACAAGATTTTGACGTGCATATAACAAATGTGTCTACAGAGTTGTCACCCTTTAATGCCCTCTTCATCCCTCACTCTCCAAGGGAACATTTGGAAACACTCGACGCCCATTTACATGAACTGCTGGCCAATCCTTTGTTGCATATATTTGCAACTGCGACAGTGCATTATTATTTTCAGGAAATTGCGTGGTGAGAATTATGGCCCCATGTCTAGCGACCCTCAGTGCCTGCCAAGTGTAGTGCAAAAACCTGGATTCTGGTCCAACTGACATCAATCTATAATATTGACATCGCAAGACCTTTTTATTGAATAGAGTGCATTGTTAATTCTTCATCGATTCATTGATTACTAACATCTTTTTTTTTTTATATTTGTAAAACATAGGTGATTATCATGGCTGCATGATTCAGGACCCTGAACATGGTCTGCATACATTCATCAAAACATAGGTCGCATTGATCGTTAACGCTCAAATGAATTTTATCAAAATTAATGAATTGGTGATAGCAAGAGACTGGTGAAACGAAAAAAAAAAGTCTGAATCATGCAGAATGTTTTAGAAATAGTCCGGATGAATCTAAAAAGAGAAAAAAAGTATAAAAATCTAAAAAGATAAAAATAAAAATCGGTAGAAGGTGAATCATCCAGCGACATGTTAGCAGTTTGATTGTAATTGTGGACATTCTACAACATTGTCGTGAAATTTCCATTTACGGTAATTTGCCATAAATCACTTGGATTATCGGCTATCCCCAGATCGACCTGAGTGATTTGCTTTATGTACAGTCAAAGGAGAAAGGCACATTAGTATTATGGACTGGGATAACAATCGCAAGTAAATTGATATTTTTCAATCAGCTTATTGCGGAATAATGAGTTTTTTGTGTGTGTCGTTGCCGGGGTTGATCCTACACTTGCTTTCTGTTTCCGCTGAAAACTATGCAAAATTTGACACCAGTGGAGTTATGTGGAGTCCAAGTTGAAAACCTAAGGGAACTTGATCAGCAATTGTCACAAGGCTAAAAGGATCTCGGCGTAGAGATTGGTGAAAATAGGGATCAATATCTCAAAGCAGATCATTAGTTTAAGTTTGGAATTTACACACCAGAAAGTGTCTGAAATATCCAGCCTAAACCATCCCAGCGCGAGAACGCAAGTGACATTGTGAAATGATACATGATTTAGCCTTAGAAAGTTGCTCGCCACTGCTGGCATGTAGTAAAGCTGGGATGATATATCGTATGCAAGCATTGTCTTTTTTGTTCCTTACACACAAAAGATCTCCGGTAGGTCAATCTGTGATATTGGCGTTTGGTGATGGATCAGTTCTCTGCCCTTGTTTAGAACTCTCTAATGATGTTGAGGTCGCCAATGTTGATTACCGTGGTAACTGAATGTTTCCTCTGGCTGTGAGCCTGTGTCTTGGTAAGCAGCCGTGATTTATGCACATTCAATAAAACCTAATCAGAAGAGTTGTCTGTAGGCTAGGATTTATTCCTTTACAAAGTAGTCCTCATAATGGTCCCATCAATTAGAGTTTAAAGTCCCCAAGTCTGTATTCCAAGCGAGAGAATGTGACAGGCTGGCTAGACTAAGATTTGTTATATAATGGATCTGCTGAAAATAATATAATTAATTTGGTAACTATGTATTTATTAGGAGATGTAACTTTCCTGAAACACAGTTAGAGGATCATAATTGCAGGGGGGATTACTCTGTTAGATCTCAAAATTCATTATAGAAATCCTCCTTAAGTGTCTGGTGAATTTGAATGTGTACTAGATTAAAAAAAATTATATTTCCTACAAAATAACATCTCAAAGGAAAGCATTGGGATATTGAAAGAACTTGGTATACATAAGTGTGGTTAAGGTGTCTGACCTATTACCTTTAGTCTTTGACCTATTACCCTTGGTCTTTGACCTATTTAACTAATCTTTCAAGGTCAAAATGAGTACAAGCCTATGACTGTAATAGCCTGCGATGTTCAACCTAATCAACCGATTCCTCAGGTAGTTTTTTCCATGTATAAGAACTAGGAAACCTTGTGTTCACCCCACACCTTAAATCCCACCCACCAGTCATCCTGTTTTTAGTGATGAATTAGAAATATTGTGTTACCTGCTTAATGTTGTACCGACTTTTCTAGTATTTCTTGTTTTCTCCTTGTCCCCTGATCTAATTATAATGCTGAATCACTCGTTTATTTGTTTCTTTTCACTACCACACCTGACCACAAGTTTCACGTAGGTGTTGAATGTTTATTGTCCAAGTTTGTAAGTGTCAAATTCACGAATATATAATGACTAAACACACATCAGCCCAATTTTAATTGCCTTTTGTGAATATATAATTTTGATAGTATTATATAACACTGAGGCAAACGGGGTCGCATTCCTATGAAAAAAAATAATAATAATACTTAAAAGTTCCTGATATGCTTTTTGAAAGTATAAAGCAGTGTTAGTTTTGTGTAATGAAATTTTCAATATTATCTTTCAAAAATTTGATTTGAATATTTTTGTCTTAATCAATGTTGGAATTGCTAAGCTTTTTATCTTTACTTCTAACTAAATATTGGTGAAATTGATCTATTGAGTTAAACTGATCAGCATATTTATGAAGTTACCGGAAAATAAGAAAGCAAGTTTTAGTTTACTATAAGCTGTGTATAATTATTCATCAAATGAATTCATGGTATGGTTCAGAAAGGACAATCAGAAATGACAAGATTTCTGATATTGGTCAGAATAGACAAGATTTCACAGTGTGGTTCAGTAAGAGGTGTCAGTATAGACAGGTGTTCCCTATATGGTACTGTAACAGGTTTTCTGTGTATCACAGTGTTATTTATACCTGTAGATAACTCGTTAAAGGTATATAGTGTTGTCTAGGGATGTGTTAACTCCTGTATACACCTGTAACCGTCCAGGTGAGAATCCTAACACGGATTGGTCTCAGTGGGACCTTCAGCCAGACTGGTCAATACTTTGGTACAACACCGGCCATATCTTCGTATTCCGACAACATGAAACAGTTCAAATATTTATGAGATATTAATGATGTGCGTCAATTCTCATCACCATACGAGAGGCTTAGAGCTAATCACGGCCAGACCGAGTCCATGTACAGTTCAATGTCTTGGAAATTATACCATAGCGTCACTGCTTGCTCATGTACAGTTGTGAGTGAGAATTCATTTTGATTTTTTTTCCATGGCTGGCCCAGAATTTTGGAGGAGTATAGATTAATACAAAGAAATGATTTATTCTTATTCCAAGTAGGTCAAATGCATTGTCATTCTTTAATATGTCTATTCCCTATGAGACAAACAAGGGTGTTGATTGATTCCTCATTAACACAGCGTGCATTAATCAGTCATTGTTAGCATTCTAAATTTTAAAATTTTGCAAAGTAAAAGCATCTATTGTCAAAATATAACTATAACTGTATATAATTAATTATGCAATAATAACAGTCCAAAAATCATTGAATAGTTTAATTGTCAGAATTTTTATTTCATCATTTTTCAAAAATTGTCAGGTGATATGCAAGATGTACTATGAATGGTATACAGGGTACCTGAATGGTATACAGGGAACCGTATACAGCCTATTTGCTAGTCAGACACCTGTGTGATTGAGATACACTGTATCATTGCTTCCTAATTGGCATATGGATTTCATTGGTGGAGATGATAAGTTAGAACTACAATTTGCAAAGTAAAACAGATGTACACCTCAGATAGGTAAATAACCTACAATATAGCTCTCACCAGATGTGTATTGGTCAGACAGTGGTCAGTGTGAGACTGGTCAGTGATGTATGAGCTATTAGGGCTGAGCTGTCTGCCAGAAGTCCAGACCATGTCCTTAGGTGACCTCTCTTACTGTAGTAAAATGTCTGCTGGCTATTTCTCATTCAGACTGACCTGACCCTGCATGGGGATATGCAAATAAACAGTGGTCAAATCAAACCAGATGATCTTTAAATAAACAAAGCTTGTACTATATATATATATATATAAACAAGAGGATTTCCTCCTACCTCAGATAATCTGTAGGCTTTATATAGACGAGAAAATACCTTACCTCAGATAATCTGTAAGCTATATATATATAAGGAAATACCTCTTACCTCAGAGAATATGTAGTCTATAAATAGACAAAGGAATTCCTCGGAGGTAACATGTAGGCTAACCTTAGATAATCTGAATGTAGGCTAAATATATATGGGGAATTCCTGTGACCTCAGATTATCTCTAAGATAAATGTATGAAAAGAAAATTTCTCTTCGTCCCAGACAAGAGGATTCCTTTTACCTCAAATAATATGAAGGCTACATAATATAGAAAAAGTCCTCATTTAATTTATGGAATATAAACATCAGGCATTACTTAATGTAAATGTGCTTCAATTGTTGGAATATATAACATATTAATTAACCAATTATCAAAAATAACTCCATTGGATATTGAACAATAATATTTCAGCAGTACTATATATTCTAAACTTTCACAGATTATTTTGTGTGCATTATGGTAGCTGGTACTCTGTGACAGCAGAATGCTAAAAAGGACTTGTAGTAGCTTCCTGTAGGTGAGTGACATCTCTGAGAGTCTGTCATTTTCAGGAGATGTATATTTCCGTATTATTTTTATTTCATCTCAAGATGTCATTGATGTTTCATTTAAGTGAGTGCTTCATTAATTTTTGTTCCAAATTGAAACGAAATGCTAATGAATGTTGAAAGTCAACTTTACTTCGCTCGACGTAAATAAAAGAAATTGAATGTCACATTGAGGCTGTTTCGTTGATTATTTGTTATTATTTGACCTGTTTAATTAATGCTTGAGAAACAATGACAATCAGAATAAAAATAAAAGATTGCCTTATAGTGAATACTGAAGTTTAAGGTTTCTTATAGTTTCTAAAAATACACAATAAAACATGGTTATAACGAATCTCGAGCGACCAACAAAATCACTTCATTATAAGCATAGTTCATTATACACTTATTAGAGACATTTTCAGGGACATTGACAGGGAATGAAAACTACAATGTCTTAAGCATGAATTCGTTGAAAGCATGTTTGTTATAAATGTGTTTTATTGTAATATTTTCAAAATAATTAATATTAATAATCTGATTAGTAATCAGACATGCATACTGTATTATAGCCAACCTAGATCATTTACTACAACAAAAGTACCGTAAAAATTTGCCTTAGTGACCACCATTTTATAAAGACCACCTGCTTAATAAGACAACTACAATAAAAACCTGCCTTAGTGACCACTTCTGTATATAGACCACCAGCTTAATAAGACCAGTCTACAGGAAAACCTACCTTAGTGACCACCTCTGTATAAAGACCACCCTCTTAATAATATCACTACAATAAAAATCTGCCATAGTGACAACCTCTGTATAACCTGCTTAATAAGACCACTACAGTAAAACCTGCCTTAGTGACCACCTCTGTATAAAGACCACCAGCTTAATAAGACCACTACAGTAAAACCTGCCTTAGTGACCACCTCTGTATAAAGACCACTAGCTTAATAAGACCACTACAGTAAAACCTGCCTTAGTGACCACCTCTGTATAAAGACCACCAGCTTAATAAGACCACTACAAGAAAACCTGCCTTAGTGACCACCTCTGTATAAAGACATAATACCAGTACAGTAAATATGCCTAAATGACCACCTTTGCATAAAGACCACTTGAATAATAAGACCACTTCCTTGCAGTCCAATTTAGACACACAAATATAAACACATTTTGACCTTAATAACAAACAAACAGATAAAGACACCTAGCTGGTTGTCTATTTTTCCTTGTCGTTATAAGCAGGTTTAACTATCTATCAAGTAATACCCACACATTCTATTGGAATCTCTTCATCATATCCTGATATTGACTAACAGGTCACACAGCCACAGGTCCTACTGGCCAGTAGTATTGATCTTGCTGGAGTGGTCAGTGTCTGTGTCCTCAAATGACTCCCAGTGGTAACTCTGTCTAGGTCATTATGTCACATTACCACAATAAGTGTGTCCTGAGTCCTCAAATGACTCCTAGTGGTCACTCTGTCTAGGTCATTATGTCACATTACCACAATAAGTGTGTCCTGAGTCCTCAAATGACTCCTAGTGGTCACTCTGTCTAGGTCATTATGTCACATTACCACAATAAGTGTGTCCTGAGTCCTCAAATGACTCCTAGTGGTAACTTGTCTAGGTCATTATGTCACATTACCACAATAAGTGTGTCCTGAGTCCTCAAATGACTCCCAGTGGTCACTCTGTCTAGGTCATTATGTCACATTACCACAATAAGTGTGTCCTGAGTCCTCAAATGACTCCTAGTGGTCACTCTGTCTAGGTCATTATGTCACATTACCACAATAAGTGTGTCCTGAGTCCTCAAATGACTCCCAGTGGTCACTCTGTCTAAGTCATTATGTCACATTACCACAATAAGTGTGTCCTGAGTCCTCAAATGACTCCCAGTGGTCACTCTGTCTAGGTCATTATGTCACATTACCACAATAATTGTGTCCTGATGAGGACAATCATCAAACAGTCTAAGGTCAAATCTGACCACTGGTCAAATCTATACCACAGATTACCTGATGACCAGTCAAATCTTTACCAAGTTATCCACATTCAATGACATTGATTATCCCATAATGGTTACATGTAAACAAGTTCATCAAAAGGATTCCTAACTGACCCAATTTGACCTCTATGCTGGTGTCCTTGGGTGACCTTTTGTGTACTGCAGAGTGGTCAAGCTTTATTGACCATTACTGTGTATCACCTATGAGTGATCAGTCATGTTTGGCTAATCAGATTACTGTGTATTACCTATATTATCATGCTTGAATGACCACTATTGATAATACCTGTATAATGGTCAATCATGATTGGACTGAATACCTGTGGATTAGGTGTAATTAGACATGCTTGACCAGCCAATGCTGTGTATTACCTGTTTTACAGGATCAGTCATGCTTTGCTGATCACCAGCTGTATATTACCTGTGCAGTAAGGCTTTCACACTTGACCGGTTAATTAATACATTACCTGTGTATTTGGTCCAGTTGTTGATTGGATAATAATACTAAATCTGTTTTGTGTATCAGGTTTGTCATGCATGATTTAACACCCATTGTGTATTACCTCTGTATTAAGCCTGTCATACTTAACTGGTCAATGAGTACCTTACCTGTGTATGTGGTCATACTTGATTGAATTTGATAACTTATTGAGGCGGTCATATAAATAATGAGCTGTATACACATACACACACCCTAAGATGTTTATTGATAGGGTGACCAAGGATAAGTTAGGCCATTGTGGCTAATAATTAGTTGATATCTAGGAATTTTATAGTTACGGTCAAGGATTTCTCCAGAAATGTCCAGTATAGAGGGTGACCCTATTCATGAGCAAGAGTGTAATTGTTACAGTGAAGCAGAAATAATCAGGATTTTCTTATTCTAGTTAATTAAAGTCTGGCCTAGTACAGGGATTGACAGTGATTTGGATCATCAGAATGCATGGTTCTGGCTGATATAAAAAAGTGTTCCCCCCTGAAATTTCATAATGAACTGGTCTAATCTTTGATCTAGAAGTGTCTAAATGTGTCGTTAGGGGTGAATGAGTTTAAAGCTCAGTGGTTGACAATGCAATGTATCCTAATTATAGATATATGTGGACTAATTAGTATTGTAATGTCCCAGAATATTGGTAAGTGAGAATTAATACCTATATATATCTACAGTGTATAATAAATATTGGGGACTGACATATAAGCCTAATAAGTATTAATAATAATATGCTCCTGTTAACAGATAATTGATCTGACTTAGCTATATATATAGTGACGAGTGTAATGCTGGATTACACAAAGATAATCCGTAATACTGGAATCAGTAATATTTCCGAACATTTGAAGCCAGAGAAAATTATCAGATATTATAATACAATTTTTTACATATGAAATTATTATTGGGCTTTCATTGCTTTGATGTGTTATATTTCTCTAAAATAATAAATTACATCCTTCATGTTACATGTACGTAATTTTATGTAATCTTATATAGACAGGTGTCCTTTATATACAAATGTCCATTATAGACAGGTGTCCTTTATATACAAATGTCCATTATAGACAGGTGTCCTTTATATACAAATGTCCATTATAGACAGGTGTGCTTTATATACAAGTGTCCATTATAGACAGGTGTCCTTTATATACAAATGTCCATTATAGACAGGTGTCCTTTATATACAAATGTCCATTATAGACAGGTGTCCTTTATATACAAATGTCCATTATAGACAGGTGTCCTTTATATACAAATGTCCATTATAGACAGGTGTCCTTTATATACAAATGTCCATTATAGACAGGTGTCCTTTATATACAAATGTCCATTATAGACAGGTGTCCTTTATATACAAGTGTCCATTATAGACAGGTGTCTTTATATACAATGTCCATTATAGACAGGTGTCCTTTATATACAATGTCCATTATAGACAGGTGTCCTTTATATACAATGTCCATTATAGACAGGTGTCCTTTATATACAATGTCCATTATAGACAGGTGTCCTTTATATACAATGTCCATTATAGACAGGTGTCCTTTATATACAAATGTCCATTATAGACAGGTGTCCATTATAGACAGGTGTCCTTTATATACAAGTGTCCATTATAGACAGGTGTCCATTATAGACAGGTGTCCTTTATAGACAGATGTATTTTTTAGCAGGTTTGACTGTCGTAAACAACATAGAGGATGATGTGCTTTAAGAATGTAAAAAACCTTCTGATTGTCTCACCGTTGTCTGATAATTATAGATGTACTGCAATATAGAATAGCTACCTAGCTACGACTGTAATCCTCGTCTCGTAAAATGTGTATCTCTAACAGATACAGGATGAATATTTTAAACCTTTTCTCGATGCGCAATCTGTCCCAATGTAATGATAAAAACCTATCGATGTATAAAATGTGTATTGACTATATGTACACTGTGTATGTCTCTGGCTGGAGGCAAGTTGCATTGAACACTCATCAGCAGTCGTCGAGCATTGGCCTGGAATGACGGTGGGGTCATAGGTTCAATCCCGGTGGACACTCGTAGTTGATACTATTTTGTTTTATTACTAATATAACATATATTATTAAAAATATCAAAGTTCTCCGTGTCCTTTTGTAGTAATTATGGTCAGTAGAGTCAAAGATAAAAACTACAGTCTAGTATTGGTCCCTCGAGCTGTCTTTTCATTCTGATCCCGATGAACATCTGAAGAAGCAAAGGCATTTGGGACCTGATAACGTCATCGGATAGAACTATATATGGCTACAGCAGTATCCATCGCAATGAGCTCAATTTATAAAACAACGTGTTGGAACTATTTGATGTGACATATAACAGTTAAAAAGCCCCACAAAATGTGTAAATTGTTTCAAAAACTAGAATAAATAAAAATATCACAAAATTAGTATAAAAATATCTGTTTCCAGTATAAAGTTGCACGATTTTGAATATATTTCTGTGATACATTAATGTCTGGGTCACTGTTTCACTGAGCACCATGGAGATGTTTCATATTTAAATCAAGAGTTCAGGTGATATTAACAATGTCTTTTAATTTTGATGTAAGAATCATATTGTATCGGGAGTTTGAATCCCAATGACTGACCACTGGTCGGTGGATTTCTCTGAGTACTCCGGCTTTCCTGATCCATCTAAATCTGGCAATGTCCTAAAATTACCTTGGCTGTTAACACATCAAATTAATAAAAAAAAACAATCACATAGTATTGAGATAGTCTATTCTAATTTCTCATTTATATACAATTTGGATTGGTAACATCTGCCGTTATGGGAAAAAATGCATCTGCACAACAGCTTATAAAGAGTCTAGGTGACCTAGATAGTTACGATCAGCTTAATATTTTCAAGTATACAGTATGGGATACAAGAGTTTAAGTAACAGTGACTGTTGATTTTGACCTCGTAATCATAAACAAACCACAAGTGTAGGTGATGGCAGTTGAAACAGGAAGTGGAAACTGCCACCGTTGACAAAAAACTTCCGAACATCAGTTGTAGGTCATATTTGTATCCTCTTTGTTTGAATGAGAAACCGAAACCTTCCCTGTATAAGGACTAATAGCCAGAAATGCTACTTTGTTCTACCTGTATAATGACACTGGGAAATCAACTTGTGAAACTCTTTTATCTTTACCTTCCTCGTTAGGATGACAGGTATGCCTCGTATCCTAACTTCTATTTATTGTTTTGCAGGAGACCACTGTAGTTGAGTCAGGATTCCAAGAGAAATGGCATTATAACCAAAAGAAAATAGGTGAGTACTTATATTTATTTATCTGCATCATCAGCCTCCATTATAGGTCATGTCCATCCATTTGCATTTTAGAAAGAATGATATTTCTCTTGAACACATACATTAAAATGTATCAAAACATTCCATAATGTCAGCATAATATTTAAGTTAAACTAAACCCTTCCACAAGACAATGCATATTTTTGCTATTTCACATTGATGCTCTGAACAATATTTTTCTTGATCGTCAAGTAGAAATTTTCTTGTTTAATTGTGATCCTTTAAAAATATTAATCATAATTCAAAAGATGACCACAACAGTACATGATTAAAATTTAAAAAGCCCTTTCAAATAATTAGAATAATCAGTAAATAATTTAAGTATGTCCATGCATTCTTTAACAGATGTGATACGAAGATCCAACATCTGTTGACTGTAAATTTAAGTTTTGGAATCTATAATCTTGAGAATTGTAAAAGCAGATTCTAAATAGATTTTCTAAATCATCTAATTTTGAGATGATGATTGATAAACCCATAAATGTAACAAATCTTATTTACAAATCCATCAAAGAAACTGACCGCTACTTTAAACCGTGCCTTACAGGGCAGGCAGTGGACTTTTAAATGTCTTTATATGGCAGACTTTTAAATCCTTATATTGTCCAAATCTCGTTAAATACCTGTACAGGTGAACGAGTGTCCAGGCAGACAATCACCGGGGTTAGGAATCTATCGGTGTATCAATTTCTGGTCAGTATGGTTTTAGTGGTCACATAAAAACCACATTCCTAAGGCAGTGAAGAAACGAAACCTAGATGGCCAACGTTGACCTTTAACCCCAGTGATGACCTTCAGAAGCTTGAGGTCATTGATCTGAACTTATACATACATCCTCTGGTTAGTTTTGAAAACATATACAACACAACCTTTTCACACCTGAAGACATATTTGAATGACTCAATGAATTTGTTCAAAGTTGTGCTTTAATTAGCCTATAATGGCACTTGTATGTTTTTGTTAAAAAATAAGCCATATGTTGGATGAATAATTGTGCTACGTTCTACTGAAAATCCACCATTTTATGTTTTTATCCAAGCTCAAAAATGATGTTTTCACCTGAGCTGGTGTTATCACCCATAAGCGGCCCTTTTGTTTTCATCAAAAAACCAACTCCATGCTTTCATCTTTATTTTCACCTTATGTTTTTTGCCCTAGCTGGTGTTTTCACCCTGTACTTGTAACAGATACACTTGTGTTATTCATCTTTATGATGTAACACCCTTATGTGTAGTAGAAATATTCTGCTGACATATTGACCTAATCCAATGATGGTCAGATAAGTATGTTGACATTATTGCTGATTTATATATTCTGACTAGGAGACGTTGACTTAGACAGGTAACTCACCTGGAACTCTCAGCTAATTAGAGAGTGTGACCATATGTCTTAAGTCAAGCAAACAATCTCAGGTGGTTGTCCTTACCAACTCTCCCATTACAAATTGTTGAACGATTCCAAATTTTCAGGAATGGTCAATAACCATTAATATTAGGTCTAACTAAAATTGTTTCTAGATCTTCTATAAAAAAGCTCTCTAGCATTATTAAGTCCTAGACTGGCCACCATGCAGTCTCAAGGATATCAAACTCAAATCATCACTAAAAAATTTCTTGATAACTTTTGCAACATGTGTGATTCTAAGTTTCAGCCTAAGGGGAGATAATCTAGTATTTAGAGTTTGACTCCAAGAATATTATCAACAATTTAGGGTCTGATGGCCAGGCTTAATAAGTCCTTGCAGGTAATTAGTTAATTGAAATTTTATCAGTCTGAAAGACTACTTCTATTAAAGTTCAATATCAGCCACACCAATAGTTGATAATCTGTCATCTTCATAAGTTTTTGACCCTGAGGCTTGAAGAGTGTTTGAATTATCTTTGGAGAGGGATGATATATGGCGATGGGTATGTTTTATTTTACGTCCTATTAACAGCTAGGGTCATTTAAAGTATGTTTTGTTTTACGTCCTATTAACAGCTAGGGTCATTTAAGGACTTGCTACTTGTTAAGGGAGTGGAGGAAAGGTTGAGGACACGGAGAAAAAATACCAGTCTATGACAAGTACCTCAGGTAACTGCCCCAAGAGGATTTCAAACATGCACATCAGAGATCAAGTGCTAGTGTTAATATGCTGGAGCACTTTCACCACTAGGCCTCCGTAGCCCTTTTTCAGAACCCTCCTAACACCTGGTAACGAGGCGTGTACCTGTATCATTCACACCTGCTTTACCAGAAGTTGTTATAGAGCCGTAACATTTCCACAAAGAAACTCACTTGGATATGTTCATATAGTAATCTTATCAAATGTATTTAAATACGTTTATATGATAAAATGACTCTAAAACCAGCACAGGTAACAGCTTGATCTGAGCCAATAATATGACAGAAGTAAATTTTTGGACTATCATGAAATCAATAAGTTATTCCCCACCACTTGAGTGCTGAATTGATCATGAATATGTAAGATCTGTAAGAACCTTGCTTGTCCGCTAAGCGCCAGTTTAATGAAGCAGACTTCACAAGTGAAAATACGACGGAGAGGTCATGAAAAACTTGCATGCATAATCAATGCTAGAGGTATGACCAAGAGGCACGTTAGCGTGTGGTACCGCGTTACGTCTGCCATCTTTTAAAAATGGCCCACTTCAGTCATACAAGTCGATTCTGATCAATGAGAACTGCTACCTTTGATGATGATCATTGAATGTAATCTTGAAATGTATTGTAAATTATGTAATTAAGAAATCTGTGTGGTTTGTTTAATGACTCAAAGTGCTCTTCCTGATTAGTCAGCAATTGATTTCAACCAATTACTAAATACTTTTATTCCGTGGAAAATGTGCCGGCTGGCAGTCGCTCGGCTCACAAGCTACATTTTCTTAGGAAACTTTAAGATGTAAAAGTTCATTAAAACATTAATCTGAGATATTTTAAGTGTTTCACTACTGTAATTTAAGTAAAAATGATGCCTAATTGAATTCAACGACAATTTCTTTTCTTTTTAAATACAGTATGTTGCAGTTTTCATACTTGGAAGCCGGAAAATTTTAGGCAATTATAATGAAAGAAATTTGCATTCTGAAATGTTTTGAATCTTTTGTTTGTGAAATTTTAAATAGCGTATTGGTTTGTTTACATTATTCTGAGCACTCTTAGTTAAAAATGATATTAAAAATAATTCATCATGAAAGCTAATTAATTAGAGCTGCATGGATCTATAATTTTACTGCTGCATAATCGATAAGGCGGATGGATTAAAATTGTTGAAATTCCAGATAATTTTGTAACATATTTGCAATGCAATAGGAAGGGTTTATTCCAATTCTAATCTCTCACAGAAGCTAAC
Organism: Argopecten irradians; assembly: GCF_041381155.1. Taxonomy (NCBI): domain Eukaryota; kingdom Metazoa; phylum Mollusca; class Bivalvia; order Pectinida; family Pectinidae; genus Argopecten; species Argopecten irradians. The sequence continues at coordinate 16,220,502 of NC_091147.1, read as the reverse complement.
AGCAGCAACACAGATCACCTTTACTTAATGGCGTTAAAAAAGGTACACGTTTAGTCCTACAAAATGCGTAGGGTTGCCGAAAGATTTTTCCAAACAGGCAAATGGTTTCACACTGAAAGTACAAGCCACCGTCGGTAATTTAAGCAGAAAATAACACTTCTGAAATGAAATTGGCTATTTCGCGGGGGACACTGATTCAATACTTAAACACTCTGTACTAGCTATTCTCGCTAAAGTGCACATGGAATAGTGTACACAACATCACACTGTCCAAACTTTTATTGGATCTGTGTCCCAGTACATTTATTTCCCTTTTACTATCAAAGAAAAAAACTTTATTACCATGACGACCGATTTGAATCCTTCCATTTCAGTTTCCTGTTTATTTTCATGTAAATTTTGACTAAATGTAATGAATATTTTCATTGTAAGTGCGGGACTGCTCTCTGACCTAACATATAGTCTCCGTATTTTCTGATTGTATGTCGTGGTATAACTTTGGACTAGATGATAGAAGGACGTAATACAACAGTACATTATACCGTGTCTTTACAATTCAAGCCGTAGAGTACACAATGGGAGTGTTTAAGGAAATAAAGCATCAAGTGCAGATATTTATTAGAAGACGGAAGAATTGCGTAAAAAGTTCCCAAAAAGTCTATTCACTGTATATTCAAGGTGTAAAACAAAATATATGACTGTCTTAGTCATGTTTGATGTTTCATAAAGAATAATTTCAATACCAGATCATCATTGGTACAGCTAGTAATCATAGTTTGTACGAAAAAACATTTTATCATACTTTTGAAATTTATTGGCAGTTTTTGTTCACAAATCCGTTATAGGTCATTCTGGTTCTCTTTACACAAAAGCATTGGAAGAGATTTCCTGCTTGGGTTAAAAATAAATTGTTTATGCATTGTTGGCAAGACATTACTCTGTCAAAAGAACAACATTTTATTGTAAATTTTTGAGAAAAGTTGTCCTTCTTGAACGGAAAGACGGTAAACAACATTTTGTTTTGTTCCATTTCAATCATGTACAAATCAATCACCCAAACTAACAATATTATATCTATAATAACACCTCATCATTCTAAACAGAATTAAACAAATTTCCGTAAGTCAATTTTTTAAAACAAATTTATTTATTCTAGTTTAACTTTGTATACTTAGATTCATACAATTTTCGAGTCCTAAAACTTAAAATGATAAAACTTTGAACATTAAACAATTTGATTTAAAGCATTTTGTTCTTGGTGTCATTGACAAAACTTTCTACTTTATTAGACTTGATTAATTCATCCCGAAACTCAATTGAAATATCATTTTTCTAGGGTCACAAATTCTATTTTGTTAATTTATACAATAAAACAAAGACACAATACAAATTAAAAAGATTTAATGGAAGTTTATTAACTTCACATTATAAATTTTGGCATTTCTTAGCGGCTACTACTCTTTTAGCAATTAATTTAGATATAATTATTCCAATTTAATGCACCTTACATGTGGGGTTATTAAAGGGACATGAACCTTAAATAATTTGTTCTGTATGCTTAGATATGGTTTTCAGATATTTATTGAATATTTTATTACAATGATTGGTTATCTAAAACGACAGAAAAACATGGGGAATACCTACCTCAAAGATGATAAAAATAGACCGTCATATTCTATATTTGGAACATAAAACGAAAGCTGGTCAAAAGCGAGGTTATACTGAATAACAAACTTGCTGACATGACAAGGAATATTAGTTTTCCACATTTTAAGATTATTTTCTAATTTACGATGGTTGAAAAATGAAGTTTAAGCCATATGTTATAAAATTATTTGTATTTATAGCATAAGAATGATAAGTCAAAAGTCAAACGAGACTTTTCATTCGACAGGGCACCCCGAAGGGAGGATTTATTGCACATATGTACATCACGCAAGTATAAAGTGGGGAGTTGCTCCCGTCTCTTGCATTTCAGCGATCCATTTATATTTACCTACTTTCCCAATCGCGCACGTTACTGACTCTTGACGTACACTGTTTTCTATCAGAATTCGTTTGTGTTCGCTTCACCCACGTTTTTGACCCACCATTATATTTACATATGTGCAGTGCATTGTGGGAGGTCACTAAAGTTCAACACTGCTATACTATCGTTACAAAATTCGACCGGGCCGGTTCAAAATACAGAAAGATGCAATTTCCATTATAATTATTTTATTTGACACATTTGCACAATAACTGATATATATTACTTAGGAAAGTATCTGATACATCGTAAATATGTATTTTACTCAAATTTACATGGTTTATTTAGGATCATGTTCCTTTAAGTTCCAAAAATATGTATGTCCGTATTCGGGGATAAAATTCAAATATGTTAAATTATAAGGCCAGCTTACTGGTAAGTGAAAGGTATAGAGAGAGAGGAACGTATGGAAGTGAAGGGTAGAGAGTGAGAGAGGAACTGAGAGGGAACGTAAGGTAGTGAAGGGTAAAGAGAGAGAGAGAGAGGAACTCTGAGAGAAACGTAACAATTAATGTTCAGAACGGATTACAATGACATATAGGAAGGACAGATTGTCTTGTCATGGTGAGGCTGTATTTTATAATCATGTGACTTGTTAGCGGTGATATATAGCACCGTGGGAGTCTAGTCTTTCCGACACCAAAATATAGGGTTAGTACACTCTCATGCATACCGTACTCTGCCTAATAAGGCTATAGGTAAGTTATGGCTCACCCGTCCTCGTAGATTCCTTGGAAATCATTAATCTGACTCCATTTCCACCAAAAAATATGAAATAAACTCATTTTCCTTTCCCTATAACCATATTTCCCATCTATGAATTAATGCTTCAAAATGTATAAGTTTTTTCTTTCCTTCAGATTTTTTTGTTCATCAGCAAAACATAGCCATGTCATTGACCTTAAGATAAAATTTATAAATTCAAGTAGCAAAAACCACAACTGAAATAGTATAATAGAGAGTACAGTCAAACCTATATAAGGACCTCCCAAGGGACAAGTATAGTCTATATAGCCAAGTAATGTCTTCATATATGTGTCAAGTTCTGGTGGAAGTGTCCATTTTGGACCCTAATAAAGTAGTCTTAATATACAGGTAGTCATTTTACAGAGGTGGTCACTAATGTATGTTTTACTGTATTCATAAACTTGTAAAAGAAAGCAGTCTTAATATACAGGTAGTCATTTTACAGAGGTGGTCACTAATGTATGTTTTACTGTATTCATAAACTTGTAAAAGAAAGCAGTCTTAATATACAGGTAGTCATTTTACAGAGGTGGTCAATAAGGCAGGTTTTATTGTATTCATAAACTTGTAAAAGAAAGCAGTCTTAATATACAGGTAGTCATTTTATAGAGGTGGTCACTAATGAAGGTTTTACTGTATTCATAAACCTGTGAAATAAAGTAGTCTTAATATACAGGTAGTCATTTTATAGAGGTTGTCACTAATGTAGGTTTTACTGTATTCATAAACTTGTAAAATAAAGTGGTCTTAATATACAGGTAGTCATTTTACAGAGGTGGTAACTATGGCAGGTTTTACTGAAAATTTATATGTCCCTATACCATATAGTACTGTGTGTAGCCACCTCTTTTTACACCTGTAAATTAAGACCGGTGTTTCCTCGAAGTGTCTTTATATATAGGCCCTAGTGATAACTTCCTGCTCCTTTGACAGCCCTTTGAAGGACCCCACATCTCACCTCTCTCCTCAGGACCATCATTTCTCACCCTGGGGCCAATCAGACCCACCCCAGTGTCGGCCTTACTTTCTCTGTATCAAAGGCTGCTGTATGTGTGTGTGCTGTAATGACTTTATTAGATGTAGATAAGAAGCCTCCTGGCCCTAATTCCTACTATGTGTATCAGCAGCTTCCCTACACAGTAGTGTATCACATTTTCTCATGGATTAAATACATACACCAAAATGTTACCATAAAAAATCAGTATTTATTAGAACAAATTTTAAAATTTTGAATTTCAAATGACAAAACTCAACTTTGATAATGGTTTATTATACGAGATGGGATTTCTGAGTTGTTGAATCACCGGTGATTGAGACTAACGGTAGCTATCAGAATTAAGTTTGATGATAACACACACAGACAGCCGATTATCCCTTTATACTTAATACACCCTGCTAGATATAGACCTTAGATCATCCAATAATTCCATGTGAATCTTCATAGATTACTCACAAGTTCAGATCAACAGCCATGTTCAAGAGGTCGTCAGAAATGAGTCGAAGGCCACTTGAAATGTTTTCAAACAAGGAACACAGAACATAAGTATATATATGTATATTTGACATAGAGATAAAAGATGTTCGGTTTATAAGCGTACAGGACGAGGTTGAGATAGCGATACAGATGTATACCTGTGCTGAGCACCAGTTACAGGTACCTGCATTAGATATTTATCTTCTATTATATACTGTTAGATTTGTGCGCGGCTATAGATATGCAGCATGAGTCACGGCAATGACTATAGGTAGGCTGTTGTAGCCGCGCTTGTCACTGATGGTTTTAAAAAATATAGTCTGAGTCTATTGAGCGTTTGAGTCACATGCTGTTTTGTCTGGAGCTATCAGGCCGTCTTGGGACCTTGTCATCATTCTTGCAGGGCTTGGCGGTTGCTTCGTTTCAATATTTATTCCTTGGTTACGAGTGGATCTACATAACTCTGTGCATACTGACATCACAAATGAGTGTTCTTTTACAAGAAAGTTTACCCTCTTAAAAGAATATTGACTGTGACGTCATCGTTTGTCCACACCTGAACAGCGAGATTTGAACTGGGACAGTTGATAAGACAGACAGACATGTGCGAGGAAAGGTGCATCGAAATATTGTCTGTGTAAGACGTTTTTATAAAACTTGTGATAAGGAAACTTAATGGCCTTGTGCAGATCTGCAAGGTAAGATTGGTGTGCAGTTTTAGTCTCTTAAAGCTTGACAAATTTTCATACACTTTGACGAATTTTCACACAAATATCTGAAAAAATTACACGTTTTCACAGGAATAGGAATTTTAAATGTGCTATTTCAACCACTACTAAACGTATTAACTTATAAATCAGTCTTAATAAAAGTTAATTAATTATTTTTAACTTTTGTTTTTTGAAAATTGTTATTTATACAGCATGCCTTATATATGAGTTCCGCTTCAGTTAAATTAATTTTATGTTATTGTGAGCATGTAAATATGGAAAATTTACCGGTTTGAAATATAGATAATTTTTCCAATAATTCATCATAATTATAAAAAAATCATTTACACAATATCTTAATTTTTGGAAATATAAAAGAACGGCTGTTTAATTGAAGTTAATGCATTGAGTTTATTTTCTATCAAAACTACTGACGGTTGTACTTTAAAAATTATTATTTTCATAAGATAATTAAATCTGTTTTTGTATTTTCTTCAAAGATGGTAATGAGAATTTTCAAGACATTCACTGAGAAGTACACTTTGTATGCTTTATCACAAAGTATTGAAATGGAATTGGATATGTTAAGCTTCTTGGGTTGTGGTATTGATTTGAATAAGAATGACGTATAAAATGAAATGGATCCTCGTTATATTTTCCAGCCGATGTTACGTAACATTAGATATTGCATTTATTTTGCAACGAAAACTATCATAATATTTTGTTCATAAAAATGTGTTTCATTACAACATTGACAAAATACTATTAGCAATATGAATTCAGAACCTGATTTATTAGCTGGAAAATGAGTGAAATACAATTATAGACATTTTCACTATGTTATTTCTGGAAGTTACATGGTCTTAATAATCACATAACATTTCCAGAAATTTGATTTCCAGTAAAATTTAATTATGTTTCCATTGCTTGCCTCTCTTACCATTCTACACCCTTTACTTTGCATCTAGCTATTATTGTGACTTGCCTTTCTGCACTCTAAAGCTATTCCAAGAATTCCAAACCAAAGTACAGCTATGCACATATCCGCATAGCGGTTTCTCACAAAATATTAATGTATTATCATTTCCAAGCACTTTCTTTATCCTTGGAATCTGATGCAGGTCTGCAGGTTTCTATCCAATTACCTGTAAAGTTAAAAGCAATTAGATTTCTGATGGTATTTTTGGCAGAATGGAGTTTAAATATTCAAATATGAATTTTGTATTAATAGCTAACACACAAGAATCTACATAGATCCTATCATTTTTAGTTGTATAGATATATATACTCACTATTTCAATATATAAAACATATCATTATGTAAAACTATAAGTCTATAATATGCTAATAAAACTGATTGAAAATTTTCTAAAGTATTCCATGTTGATTAGATGCTTAATTGGCCTCCTCCAGGGCTGGGGAAAAGAGAAGAGTTCTCCTGATCCAGCTAGTGGCCACCCAAGTCTACAACACTGAATTCTTAATTAGAGGAATATTTTGTATAATTGCATTGCTTCCAATCTGTGAAAGCCTATTATCTATCTAATATGATATGTGTATTTATATGTACTAGTTGGTTATGGGATGAACTATCTTGTTTCCTATTTTATTTCATTGGTCTATAACCAAAATCACAACTGCTGTAAAACATCTGTGTTAGAAAACCTTCAACATAGGTTATCTATAATATATTTACTGCATAGGTTACAAGACTTTGTTGAAAGCAGCATTTAATAGGACTGTAAACACCATGCAGGTAAAAATTAATATTCCTCGTTAAGGTGAGTCATGAATTCAAACTAATGTAATTTATATATTTTCAAAGAAAGGTGGACGGATACTTAGAGGGATGCTAATTATGGCCCGTAGAATGTACTCCAATTTTATAGCAAATAAAAAAACATCATGTGATTCTGGGCTATGGCTGTTGTTCTACCTATACTTTTACCCAGAAGACAATTTTTACTGATTATCCATGGTATCCCTAAAAAAGTCCATAATAAATTAATTAAGACCTGAGCTCTATATAGTGAAACTTGTCTATAAAAACCATTTCAATATAACAAAACTTGTCTATAAAGAACAATTTATCTGTAACAAAGCCTGTCTGAATGTTATCCTCATATTACATAAAAACATTCACATCTAATGGGACTGAAGGTTGGATATGATAAGTGAACACCATGACTTTTGTCAATTCAGGGGAGATAATTTGATTCAATTTTGATTGAAATTCTGACCGTATAAAATATGATTATAGTTTCAATGATTAAATCTCGAAAATTTGAATAATGGTGGAATATTGGAAATGATAGAAGGTAAAAAAAAAGGTCAATGTTGATTCATTAAAAGCGAGCTCACAAATTATTGTACACAATTTATATTTCAACTTTCATCCACCCTTTCATTGGGGAAATTTTGTGATATTCAGTCTATATAGACAGAGATGAATTAAAGACAGCCCCTGGGAATTTGTGTCTGGTATGTGATCCATCAAAATATGAACTAAAGATTGCCTTAGTGAAAAATTTGATTCGTAGCTAGGTGAAAATTCTTGCTATGGGGCATCTTCAAATGGTTCAAATGTGTATATGATATTGACAGCCATGATGATCACTAGAATCTCTGTCCATAAGTTTCTCTTCAGCAATTCCTTAATGTGACTGCTATAACTTCCCTTTCGTTTTCGCCTTTGATCATGGTTTTGAAATAACGGAACTTGAGTGCTACATGGTTTGTTGAGTCAATAATATAGCTAGTTTGCACCAGAAACATGTTGTTAGGTGAATCGACTGCGTGAGAAGGGTCAGAATTCTGTGAATATTTGTAAGTGCACATGTTGCTGCGGTTCCTTTCCTCCTTACATTGGTATATAACAATGATGACTGTACCAAATCTGACTACAGGGGGCGCCACTGTCAACATATTATGTCATGTCTATAAATAGATTTATGAATTGTCAAAATGTCCGTCAAGACTTCGGCTATAGGATTGCCATACCTTTAGATTAGGTCTTGTTGAATAAAAAAATTTTTTAAAAAGTTTGATCTTAACTAACTGAAGCAACTACTGATTAAGAGAAGAAATCGGGGCCAGGGTTTTGTCTTTCGCTGGATGTAGTTTACCCTAGTCGGTCAGTTTAAAATTTGGTTTGACCACAAAAAATTAGGTACTATTGGATCAGGTTGCTGTGGTTAAAGTTAAAAATAAAATCATATTTAAAGTATATTTAAAAGAGACCGAATTTAAAAAAAAAATTGAGTGACTTGCTTAAACCACAGTCTGGTTTGGAACGGGATTGAGTGTAGGTGACTTTTATATGTACTCAATAGTGCATTTAATGCACTTTAGACTGCTGTGCAGTGCAGCGCGCCATGTGGTGTGAAAACCATGTGTTTATCTAAGTATGAAGTACTTTTGTGTTGTTGACTGGTATGGGTGGAACTCTGTGAGTTGGAGGGGTAAAGGGATGTATTGTTTAATGTCCGATATAATAACACCCGTTAAACAGTAGCAGTATTGTCCATTGTGTAAATCGACAATAGAGAGTGCTGTTAATATGAGTAACTGTACACATGAGATCATTTTAAGGTTGTATTGTGTATGAATGTGTCACTACTGCTGATACACACACAAAAACGTTTATAATTTCTTTTTCTCATATCCTGGAATGTTTTAATTCACTGATGAATGTGCCAGTAAGGATATTCAACTGTAAACAATTAAGTTTTAAATGTACAGGTATTTAACCGCTAACTAACGACCATATATATTTAACATCGGGCTGCCACTGTGAATTGTAATTGCAGGGAAAGTTTTAGGCATTATAACATGCTGGTTGTGAATGTATGTAAATGTGGGACTGCACACAACCTTACAGATATCGGTCAGGTATCGCCCAGGTAATATATCTTTTGTACTCTGTGACTTGTCAAGTGTTTCGGATCTGCAGATCAAACAAAAGGTCTCACCAACGTCATCATCACTGCCTTTAACTGTCTTAATGCTATTTCTTTTTGTAATTTAATGGTTTTCTTCTGTCGCCATGACACTAAGCTGTCCTTATATGACCTCTGGTTCCGAGAAAACAAAACAAGAAAAACAACATGTCTAGTTTCACTTTGTAAATTTTCACTATATGCCCTTTTAGTTGTGGTGGTCGTGTGGTTATCCAGACATGTTACCACAATTAAAGCTATCCACTTCTGAGTCATGAGTTTGAATCCCATACTGGGGCAGTTGCCAGGTAATGACTGCTGGTTGAGGATTTTTCTCCGGGTACTCCGGCTTTCCTTCACCACATAAACCTGTCATGTCCTTGCATGATCCTGGCTTTTAATAGGATATTGAACAAAATAGTCCCCAGCCGTGAAATTGAAGTGATAACACATATATGTAGTGTTATTGGTACATGTCTGTCCCTTCCTGCCCCATCCTTTTCTTCTCATCCTGTCTAGATTTCAAAATGGAAAAGAACTTTGATGTCTTATAAAAAATTCCTGTGCATCATAGCAAGAGAATTTCACAGAGCGGTTTGAAAAAAAAAGAAAAAAAAATACATTCGAAAAGAAAAATCAACAACATGGTATTAAAAAAAAATTGACTGAAACATATGTCAGTTATAATTTGACCTTTAAATGTGGTGAAGTTGACATATCAATACAGGTGTTTCATATCCATGGACAATACTGACGTCCTGGCTAGTAGGAAGAAGGATTTTATTGTTGTATGGCATGTACCACTGTATCTATCAGTCTATTGATGGTATCAAACTGTTCTGTTTTTGTTTTGTCTTGTCCGACTCGATCCATGCTTGTTCATCAGTGACATTCATTACCCCATAACCGCCAGATCCTGTCCAATGGTCATGTACTGATGCTTTATATATCCATTAATAAAGATATGTTCCATTTTAAATTTACATGAGGTGTATTTATTATCATCTACATCTATTTTCTGGGTGAACACTTTCCATTGTTTTGTATTATGGCTAAGTCTAATAATTTATATACTCCCACTCTCTATATACATAAGCTTATGACATTTATATAGGATTTATTAGAGGTCAAGGGTCAAAGTCGGGATTTTTCACACATGGTTAAATTGTAGATAACAATAATAAACATTTCCTTTGAAGATGTTGTTAAAAGTGATAAAACTATATTTGTATGAATGAAATAAATCTTGTAGTAAAACAGGTCAACTTCATTAAAATGCAAGAAATTTAATGTATAAATTGCTGAAATTTTATTTTGAAAATTTTCTGCTTTTGTTCGTTAAGTTAAACCCTCCCTGTCGTCTGCTGGCTATACTGAATACAACTGTCTGGGCATGAAGCTTAAAATTTCATAAATGACAAATCTGAAAAGATGTTAGTAAAAAAATGATAAAGATACAAATGTTCAACAAAAAAGGAAATGAAAACTCCTGAAGAATTTGAAACAAGTAATCAAAAGCGTAAAACGAGTCTATTTGTCTGTCTGTGACAAGATATATTTAAATGGCTGGGATATGGGATGATGTAACATCTATTGAAGAGGAGACACCAGTAGTCCAGCACCTTGATTGATGTCCTATTATAATTGATTGGGAGCATATAGGTTATCTCAATCCTCAAGAAATACACGTTCTTTAAAAAATTACTCGAAAGTTTATCTAATTGTTTTCCGGTGTGAAAAAATTTGGTTGTGTTTGATGGATAGACTGACTCAACCATCCATCTTTTTTCCGCCCCCCTCCCAGATTTTTTGTTCTGCTCCAGTTGAATCTGTGTGTCCTGATTGATAGCTGTGGTGGATATGTACGTTGAGTGGGGGAGAGGGGTATCAGAAAACATTAAGGATATATCAGTAACTGTGTTATATCTTATTTGATGAGGATTTTTTCTGTTTTCAACTTTTACCAATCTAAATTTAATTTGCTAATGCTTTTCCTACAGGAACTTTATAAGATGACCCTGATTTACCCCATCTTCAAAAACCAGGTAAATCATGCAGAGTCATTCAGTCTGCAAAGTAGTCTTTAAAAAAGTTGCCTTTTTTGGGCAATTTTGTTATATTCAGATACTAAAACATCATCCATTTGAAACTTTGGACATTTGCGTCCATGCATCCCTTGTTCGCTGTGTAGGGGTTGATTTTGTTTGGAATATTATCCAGTCCGGAGATAATGTCTTATCCAAAGGGAGATAAGTGCAGGGAGATTCACACATAACGCCAGGAAATTACTGTTGGGTATCAGACAGGGTTATCTCCTAGATTTCCCTCCTTTAGTCTCTATTTTTGACCTTCGGCCACAGGTCACATTTCAATTGACTGCTGACATCGGAAATAATAAACCCATAATCCCCCATAATATAGAGATAGACTAACCCACCGAAAAGATAGATCATTCCATTCTGTCGGTGAAGGTTAGAGATAAAATGTCCAGTGATGATTTTCTGCCCTATATATGTTTGGACAATGGTCAGTGTTGGTTGTACTATCATGGATTACATTTTCAACATGCCTTAAACATGGAGGTCAGCCCACAGGTAAGTTACTTAGCAAGCAATGATGGTAGAATAGGGATGGGGGGAGGGGGGAGTAATGACAATAGATAGAAAGTGGTAGAATGGGAATGGGAGTGTGGACAAGGAAAGGTATAATAAATTGGAGGTAGTAGAATTCCTAAAAGGGTAATGGGGTTTGAGAGTTGTGAACATGTACAGTAGCTGGCCATTGAAGAATCTACCAAATATGTGATTGAAGATATCTGGGTTTGAGTTAGGAGTCTCCCTGTTAAATAGAATAAGCATTATTAAGGTTTTTAAATGAGGCGATTTTATAAAGATAAAACCTTTACTGAATTTAATCAAAAAACAAAGTTATTAGAAATTGATATTTTTTCAATCAAATATTTAATCATTATTATTATTTAATTTAACGGTTCTTACCTCAAATATATTCAAATAAAAATATTGATTAAAACTTGTAAACATGTACCTAAATGTTACAAAATCTCGTGTTTTCAGCAGAATATCTGTTCTTTATGTTGCTCATTAATATATTAATCACAATGTTCCAATATGTGGGTACATCAGTGATAATATCAAGTGCCATGCCTCTGATCCCGATCAATTCGTATCCAATCATCCGCGATTGTAAACCTCCCACCGTCCAATCAAATTGTAGGGTTTCCAAACACCATCAGATATTTTTATTTCGTGATGAAATTCAGTCACATGATTTCATATCGCAGGAACCATACATATTTAATCAGTAATATATGTCATTTTGTATAGATGGTCTGTACGATGCATCAGATGAATCGGACAACCTCAACCATCTCAGTTTGATGTGGAATGGGATTTGCATGCAATCTTTACATTTTATCTGGGATGAATTTGTATGATACAATGTGATTTCATTTCACTATACTAGGAAGTATTTCACATATTATCACTGTTTGATTTTGTATGTTGTTGCGTTACCAATAAAGTACACTTAGTGAGCCACATGAGCATAGACCAGTACATTTCTCCACAGGTTAAAAATGACAATACATTCTTCATAAGTCCACATTGGAGATATTCACTATAGATTTTATGTTGGATGATATTCATTACTAACTCTAGTCTGTCCTGGTTTTTCATTTTTGTGTCCCTACCATGACCAAGTTGGCAGATAGGGCATACAGTGTTATAGTCGAATGTGGATTTCCCTGGAATGAAGGATTGGCTGGGTTCTGTTGTCATGGGCCCTCTGAACGTTATGTTTTACCAGTGTTTTACCTGTGTTTTTACCTGTGTTTTACCTGTCTTGATTGATATATTACGTATTCAGACCTTGAACAGATAGTGCTAAAAGAAGAAAGTGCAGAAAACCTCACACTTTCCAAAAGTAAACACCGACATGACTTGTCTGTTATCTCCTGTGATATATATTGATGGTATCGGTGATATATAGATATATGTATACCTAGTAATCCTTAGTTGGTAGGTTGTACTCAGGTTGACAACGATTCACCACATATCTGCGTGTCATCTGTCTGGAAATTTTCAACTTTTTTTTTCTTGTATCCTGTAAGAGATTGTCAGTTCTCGCTTAATCAAAATTAACGAAGCAGACTTGTCGTGTCATTTTTAAACACCCACACCTCAGATCCTGGCAACAAGAGTATTTTAGATTTCTTCTTGCAGGAATTGTCACCCCTCAAAAGCTGTTATACATTCTAAACAAACAAAAGGAAAGTTTGGAAGTTTATACTAATTGCTACAACAAGACACAAAATGAGGAATGTGTAAATTTTGAATTGGTTGATACTTCCCATTAACTCATGAAATTGATTATTAGATCCATAGGTAAATTGACATAAAAAAGATGTATAAAATCCTATCCTGTGCTCATGCATATTTTTACTCCTTTATTAGAAAAGTGCCATATAGCATCCTTCCCTGTGAATCACACAATTCTCATGTTTTGATTATAGTGAGGTATAGTATTCCTTCCTTTGGATACATTTTTTTTTAAACTTTATATGTTAAGGTACAGCATATCCCTCCTTGTGATCAAATGATTTTTTTACTCCTGTATAAGCTATATTGACATACAGCATCCCTCCCTGTGATCAAATGATGTTGACGTTTTACTCCAGTATAAGGTAAGCTGACCTACAGCATCCCACCCTGTGAGTCAGGGGACAGGATATGGAGGATGATAAGATTGTTGACACACAGCCCCTTTTATGTTACCTGGTGATCCTCAGGGGACAATTTAGCCAGGTCATAAAGCCAAAGGGGAGATAACTCATGATCCACAGAAGCTGTAACTAGTGTAGTGGTCAGGAAGGGTGAACACTCTGACACCTGTTGATGGACAGTTTCCTGGGGAGGAAGATTTATGGATCTTGTCTGATGATGCTGATCCAAGTTTTGGTCAGTTGTGTCTTTCCCACACATCAACACTTACAATACAGGAGGGGGTGTCAGCCAGGGAGGATTTGACCTAGTTCAGTGTAACCCCCACCCCCTCTATTTCGCCTCCCCTATAATAACTCATTAATCCTGAGTTTCCAATCCAGAACTTTCCATTCCTGAGTTAAACCTCAGCAGGACCTTCTAATGACACCCAGTATGGATCCTGGTAAGTCTGGTACTATGTGTGGTGTCAGGTTTTAGTACACCTGTCCTTATCTAAGTGTGTAATAGCCTGGGCAATTTAGGGATTGCGGAGTATGGTATTTTTAAAAAGTTTCTGAATATAAATAAATCACTGTCAATAAGAGTTGACAACCCAAACATGGCAGTTTAGTTGGTTACATGCTGCAGGTATCCAATAATTATATAGTTATCTCAAATACAAATGTAATATGTCTGCCAATTGGGTTCAAATTAAGCTAAATAATGAACTTTATTGTAAAATTAAAGGAGGCTATCTTTAAATCACCATGATTAGTTTATTACCTTGAGCTTTGTGGCTTAGTAGTGAAAGTGTCTGGTATTCTACCACACGACCTCCACCTCTGGGTCCCAATAGCTGAGTGGTAAAGGTGTCTGACATTCTACCACTAGACCTCCACCTCTGGGTCCCAGTGGCTGAGTGGTACAGGTGTCTGAAATTCTACCACTATATTTCCACCCCTGGGCCACAGTGGCTGAGTGGTTAAAGTGTCTGGCATTCTACCACTAGCTCTCCACCTCTGTATCACATTGGCTGAGTGGTAAAGGTGTCTGAAATGAAATTCTACCGCTAGACCTCCACCTCTTGGTCACAGTTGTGAAGTGGTTAAGGTGTCTGACATTCTATCGCTAGACCTCCACCTCTGTGTCACAGTGGTGTAGTGGTAAAGGTGTCTATTATTCTACCTTATAAACTATTGGGAAGTGGTGTTTGGACTATTTTTCCAGGAACTCTTACTTTTCTCCAAGGCCAAAATCAGCCACATATCCTTTAAATGACCATGGCTGTTGCTATAGGATTTTGAACCAATAAAGGCAGACGTGTGTTATTTATAAATTAATATATTCTATATCTTTGTGTTGTGACTGGGATGATCAGTACCTCCTTAATACAAGATTATACCCGTGTTTCAGGAGTGTAGACCGTAAAGTCATGGTTCAGATCTTGTTTTACAGGCTATGTATTTATTCATCATTTGAAATCCCTGTTGTAAATAGTTTTTAGTGCAGTAAGGTTGTCATTTCCAGAAGAGGACAGCAATGTTCAATTTAGACCATCAGTCTATCTGCCTGCCCTGTGAGCCACAAGAAGCTACAAGGGGGCGGAGCACAGCGACAAACCGATCAATACCGACAACATATAAATCTCTTCATTATGAAATTCAAACAACAAGGCAGACTTGCCTATGAAATCCCAGAAAATTAGAGATAATTTACATATCTTGTTCCCTCTATCATACATATAAAATCCAGAGTCACTTATTTCCTGCGTTTTCTATTCATTTTCATCTAATTTGAATTTCAAAAGGCACAATAACATTTAGAAATCTGAATTTAAATATTCCCGATCACAAAACAGCTATATGAATCACTAGCTTTCCAGGTAATTCTGTAGACAGGTTATTTATCTAACCGATAAATGTTCATCAGGTTGTGTAAAGAAATTAAAAAATGTCATAGAAATATAGATGATTAAATTTTATTCAAACCTGCTTGAAACCAATTAACTTGGACAACAGATATGAAGCTTACAAAATAATCTAATTGGGGGATTTAAGTTATATAACATGAAATTATAAATAGATTGACACAATAAATTTTGAGGGCAAGCAGGTGGGGTTTACCTAAAACATTATATTTTAAATTGAATTTTAAAGGTAAAGTGCAGTTCACCTGTCTAAGAGAAACCCTCTCTATGTCTAATAATAGATTAAAAACTGATACAGAGACTGAATGTAAATAACCGCAGTCAAACCTGCAAAAAAGTTGATATGATGAAACTTGTCATAGAGATCTTATATTTAAAAGTTTAGTCCAGTTTTTCTATTAGTTTAGTTTTTGTCTAAAATTTTAGTCCAGTCTGTCTAAAAGTTTAGTCCAGTCTGTGTAAAAAGCCCATCCTGTCTAAAAACCACCTCTGTAAAATCTTTGTAGCTACTAGTCTAATATGTTTTGGAAACCCCATTAATTAACTACAGGCATGCCAGTCAAAGAGACCTCCATGCAGATTTAGACTGACTACTTCAAGGCATTAAAGTAAAGTCAAACAATCTGTGTACCTGGTACATCATTTTATGAGTTAAACTAGTTTAGATTAGTTTACTAATTGTCGTTAATTTTTGATGCCACCAAACAGTATGCAAAGTATTATACAGTTCAACCTGTCTATAAAGACCACCCAAAGGACAAAGACAGAAATGGTGTTGATAGCCAGGTGGTCTCTATACACAGGTCACAGTTTATTGGTAGCAGACATTTGGGATACCAGTAAAGTGGTCTTATAATGCAGGTGGTTGTTATACAGAGGGAGACGTTGAATAAAGTATCCATGTATAGGGGTTATTATGCCTAAGGCTCCTTTTCCAATATGGTCTGCATATGGGGATAAAAGAAAATTATCCGCCAAAAATATAAGATAAATAATCCAATACAGGTCTGTGTCTTTGCTGGTATGCTGGTGTAGTCCACATGTTATGCTGGCCGTGAATTGAAAGTTTGAGATTAGAGTCGTACAGATAACTTTATGGTAGCCTTGGAAGCCTCTCGGGGTAAACTGGGGCCACATTTGACAGACACAGTCAGACACATGTGTGACCCAACACACACACTCAAACAGTGGGGGAAGCCATATTGAAATTAGAATGTTGGGACTTTTTTGTTGAGAATACAAACGACACAGCCACCACCACTATACCACTGCCACACCGCATGGTTGAGTAAGTCGTGGCTGTACAGTGTGGGCTTAGTGTGTTTGTGACGAGTAGACCAGACTACATGTGTTTGACGGTGTGTGTCTGTGCTCAGTCTAACCTCGTGTTATAGCACTCAGCTACACAGCCTGGTGGTGGTGGACACAAACTCCCCGCACTAAATACATTTTACTCGTCCAGGCTTTGTAATAATGACACATTGTGATTCGGGGAATATAGTGACACTTTGTAAGGAATATCAATACACTGCAGAAAATGTAAAGGTAAGTTCACACATGTATGTTGTTACCTGTTCATCCTGCCTATCAGTGTTCGTTAGGGCAGGTGTTTCGGCTGTAGATGACGAGGTTTGGAGGGCTTTGTCCCTCTCCCGTACAATTGTGATATCACAACATTGTCTGTTGAGTTCATCGAGACTAGAGCCCGAGCTAATTAGTTTTTTCCTAACATAGTGTCATTCAGTTTTATGGTATTTCTATCTATGGCTGTAGTTTGCGCTACCAAAAATCAATGACAGAAATTAATCTGGCTAGGCAGGCCTACTTATCAATATATATATCTGTGTGTGCTGGTGATAGTACTGTTGGGGACTCGCTTCTGTAAAATATATATCTTCCTTACCTATATAAGCTTTAAAGAAACGAGCAGCACATTATTCGTAATGAATTTTTTATGATGGTTTGACTGTCGCGGTCTGCCACACAAGGTACATAACAGTCAGACATTTCACCGGCAGACAGACACATTATAACCGACAGGGAGACCTGTAAGGTAAGGAATACTTTACCCATCAAAAACATATCATTAAGGAATTTGAAAATTTTAAAATTCTTAAAGTGAATAGTGTATAGTGTAAGAAATAAGGATTTGAGGACAGGAAATCCGTGCGGATATGAAATTTATAGGGATGTTAAGTGGAGAAGGAAATACAGGTGATTTTAGAATGCAAATCAAGAATTAGAGGATATTATATACATTTTTTAGGTTGCGGAAAATGATATACATATTTAAGGTTGCGGAAAACGTTCATTATGATGCTGGGATTTGTGGGATGTGTCAGATTTTTAATATAACTGTGTAAAAATTTGAAGAAAGAGTTTTTAGAAAGTGATATATGAGATTTTGAGGAAATGTTTAAATTTGAAAATAATGGTTTTTGCGGGTTTAGCAACTAATGTATATTTGATTTTTAGGATGATGGACTTAAAGTTTGTGGTGTTTGAGAGTGAACTTTAAAATGTTGGTTTTTGAGGCAATTTTTTCTGATGTTATTGGATTTTGAGGATACTCAATTTCGAGGATCTGGATGTTGAATTATAATAGTGAAGTGTGGCATTGTGGAGATATAGGGGGTTGAAACGTTGAAGATTAAGGATTTGGGGGTTAAAGAATTGAAGGGCGTTTTAGGATATAAGGATGAGTATGATCAAGGCGATGGAGGGTGTTGAAAGCTTGGGTGAGGATGAGGAAGGGAGAGAATCAGAGAAATGTTGATTGAGGAAGTTGGAGGATGAAAAAGGTGGAGAATGAGGAAGGTTGAGGATGAAAAAGGTGGAGAATGAGGAAGCTTTAAGATGAGGAAGGTTAAGGATGAGGAAGGTAGAGGATGAAGATTTAGGAAGGTGAAAATTAAACAGTTGTTTCAAAGACTGCGGATGATATTGAAAATGTAACAGATCTAAGTTATTCTAGAAAAAAAAATGTTTTAAAAATGCTATCAGTTTGACAAAAATGATATAGCTATCAGAACAAAATATTTATTTTATGAGAGATAACATCTTTACATCTTGATGTTTGCTACTTTTATATTTTCTCCTGCTGAAAGTATTTGTTATGCCTTGAGATGTAAATAATGGCAGATATATTTTAAAGAACATACCGGTATTCTCGAATCAAAGTAATGATTTACAAAATATTTGGTCTAAGATCTAATCGTGCAGATAATAGCTTATGCATGCAGTGAGAAAAATGACTGTGATACAATGTACTTCAGCCATTGGATGGTTTATAAACGTTTAAAAATGATATAGAATGTAGATATTATACGAAACGTTTAAAAGTGAAATAGATATTGGATGTAGATATTGTGTAGTGGTAATGTTCATCGTTCAGCCAGCTATCTGATATCTGTGAACATCCTTGGAGGCGATAGTCGAGGTCGCAGTTAACATTACCCAACAGGTTTTCTATGTAGCGAATAAATATTAACTAATGTTTGTCAATAAATAATGCATACAATCTAAACGACAACAATTGACTCGTGTTAAAAGCTAAGAGCTTGTGAGATGTAGAAGTTAGCGATATATACGGCGTGGTGAACATGGACGCGACCCGCTGATGGAATCAAGACACTATTGGATTATGATGAAGTCAGCCATTAGTGAAGTGAAACAGCCGATTATACCTGTTGTCCGTCCACTTAACAGGCGACGTGGAAGTGCATTACATACTATTGTTACTTGTAAATGTCTGCACTTAGACAAACATAGACGCATTGCTTATGTCGGCAGGAAACTTGTAATAATGAACGCTTAAATGTGCGCAACTTCTGTCTGGAAATCAGTTAAGAAAAAATGTCAGCTGTATTTCTTTTTTTGTCTGAGCGGATAAAAAGTCAACATATGTTTGAGAAATTGTTGATTATAATCATATTCATACGTGTAACATATCATTAATCTATAAATAACCATGCTGTGTAGATGCAAGTTTTGCAAATAAGTGTTATTTGTGAAATATGCAATACGTCATATTCATGTTTTTAATGTAACTTAACTGTTAAAGATATTTCTGGGTAAAAATATTACAAATTAGTTCTAAATGCTTATTATATAACTAATTAAGATTATATCTGTGTAATATTAAACTAATTAATGAGCTATATAATGCAGTCATACCCGTATAATGTTTGACTTATTAGTTAAAACTTCATGATTTATAAATCAGTCGTTATATCACTAATCCGCTATCTCCTATATTACAATCAAACCAAATTATCACTGACATATTTCATGCAAATTTCTGTTTATTACTTCTGAATATCAAAATTTAGGTTTATTCTATTCAGAAAAGCCGAGACAGTGTTTCCGCTATATCATTTCCTTTGGACTTTGCTACAAACAACAGAAGTGTTTCGATAAATTACTAATATCATCATGTAATAAAATATTATACATTAATTATCCTATATGAATACATAAATTTGGATTTGTTGTTGCGGTATTTCGATATAAGACCACTCATTCACCCCTGAAAATTCAAAATGAACTGTTCCAGACTTTGAATTAGGAGAGTCCAAATGTGTGTTTAGGGGTGAATGAGTTAGTTATTGTATCTAGGGTTTATGTATAATCTTGTTTGTTGTAAGAATGTAGAACAAGAATTAATTGTAAATTTTGTCAACACACGTATATGATATAAGTAAATGTTATAGTCATGCACCAGGATGTGCTTGTGCAATTTGAAAATATGACAAGTGCAGCATCTTTAAGTAATGCTGATGTAATGGAAATTTTGTGAATCATAATCTCCAAAAATAGATCATGTTTCCTATGAAACATTTGAAATCTATGTTATATCATAAAATCAATGTAATAAAGTATCCAGGTTAATCATTATTGGTGTTGATATCTATAACAGAAATATAACAACACATTTTACCTAGATAATTTAATGCTTATTTAACATAAACTAGGTGTTACACATGAAAACTTGTTATGTAAAGATGTACAGGTAAAGTTTCAGGTAACATAATAGGTTTGGTATACACCTGAGGTCGGTCGCCTCACCTGACGAGGTGACATGACGTAACGTCTGTTTCCTCTACCTTTGTAGTACAACATAGTCTCTACTCCTTCCCCTCTAGTCCTATCCAGGGTTGTTGTTGTGCCCTTCCTATTCATAGCATTCAGCAAAATTTAAATTTTAATGTTAGGACTGTTTTTGAATTTTCACACCTGTACGGGGACCTAAGAGATACAATGACAGGTATAATATGGTGAGTAATGTCGAGGTTCCAGCATATCTTGACCTAGTTATAGGGTAGAAAGACTTTAAGGGGAACAATACCCATCCATTATATACACTAGCTGACGTACATTGTAATTGTCATTGTAATCAGACAGGTAGTTTAGTTTTCTGTGACTTGTGTTATGATATTTCAGTATCATATTTATATCAACATTAAAAAAGAAAAGAAAATTTATTTAAAAGTATTGAAACTAGAAAATTATAATTCGTATAATTTAAACAGTCTTTACTTCAAATTTTCGACTACATAGCCTTAAGGTTTAATACACAAGATTTTATTTCTAAATTGTCTTATTTCAAAATGAAAACAAGAAATACCTTAAAAAAGAAAACCTCAAAAAACAAAAACATGTGACAGTAAATATGTGAATTCCTTTCTTATCCTAATTGAGCTGATATTCCATAACAGAAACTGCATGGTCTGCTTGGAGATATATCATTATTACGTTAAAAGTACATCATTTACAACTAGTGGAATCGGCTCACGATCAGCCATGTGGCAAAGTGTATAAATCATGCATGCTGCTGTCTAATTTTGCGTAATTATTTCAGACAGTTACAATTGAAGGTCGTACTGTGGTGTTTTATTGTAATTAATATCGTATTGTTTTAAGGGTCGAAGCAGTGTGCAGACACAACGTGTGACTTGGCTAGGAGATCACATCAACACATGAAAATACGTTTGAATTAATTTGAAAGAATTCCACGGCTGTTGAATAATTGATAGAACTTTTACGATTTCCCGTCATAAAATGTGAAAATGCCATTGATTAGCCGCAGAAAGTTTTCTATTCAGGTACTTGGTTTCGCACAAAAGGCTTTTCATTTTAGTTGGGGAGTTTAAATCGTCTTTCCTTATAGTGAATACGATCACAGGGATTAATGGGCAGCATACATTAGAACATCCAATTGCAGTTTTCTTTATTTCATATTTCTCATCAAATATTCTTCTGTGCATAAATTACCGTATCAGATAATACGTTTTGTTGAATGTCTTGCTCCATGTAGCTTGACATAATTATAAATCATGCATATTTGTCGTTTTATAGTCGTGCAATAGAAAGCTTGTTTCTTTGGACTCAAAATAGATGTCTAGTTATCCGGTATTGTTACTTTTTCTATCAAGTACCTGATGTACGAATTTTCTGATAAAATAGTTATGGTGAAAGCTTATATAATTCCAATTATCATTTTTACTCTGAAAAAAATTGCAAATCGCCTGTTTTCATTTAATGTTCAAATAAAAATAAATGCTTCCTGTTACAAAAACAAAATAAATGGCTTATTTCCTAGTAATAAATCATCTAATCCGGGTAGGACTATCAAATATATATGCGTATGATTGTTTGTAGAATTTAATACCAGTGAGAAAAAAAAATTCTGTGTTTATGAAAGTTGATACAATTGGTAACCTGAACAGATCAACAGGTGTTATGACACATATTCAAGCCTATAATTGTTCAGGATATTGTCGGCAGATCTGTTCAGTATCATCACAAGGATTGCATGTAGCGAAAAACACCAGTATTTAACGGGGAAATTTCCAGGGGAGCTGTATTTTTGATAACCTGGCATTGGCCAGTTATCAGGAAGAGGATCAGTCTGGACCAGTGAGACAATACACACCATCGTGGTATTGGTGAAATTTTACTACCGAATAAAAAGTGTTTAATTGCTATAGGCCACCCTTAATGCTGAAAGTGGTTGAATAATGGTAGCAAGTCTAGCCATGCTATAACATTAATGAAAATTACATTTTACGAGGAAGACTTGGTGGGGCAGCTGACCTGCTGATGGTTGTGTGAAGAAGCTAGAAAATTTGTCTGCGTGACAGAAAAGGCTTGACTCAATCGAGTTGTCTGACGTGTAGGTTGAACTGAATTTGTCTGCAAAGTCAAACCGGAATTGAATTGTCTACTGCACAAAGTGAAAAACTGTCTCTAATCTGTCTATGCTAAATAGAATAGGACTGAATTTGTCTGCAATGTTGAATTGAATAGGATGCATCATGGAGGTATTGGTCGCCACTCTTTTTAGGATGGAATCGGTTCATGGTTACAGCCTTCAAGGTATCACAGAACACCTACTGCTAAAAAGGATAAAGGTGGATCAGGGACTGCTATGTGAATCCCTAGAGGGCTTGGCAGGAAGTGGGCTATTGGTATCACTGTGAGGGTGACCCCAGGAAATGAGTTTGGGGCAGGTGGGTCCACACTATAGGCACCATTGGGAGTCTCTTAGGGAGCTGGAATGCAGGTACAACTGTGAGGGTTGGTCCATGGGGACATTAGGGAACATGTACTTCTCTGAGGGTCCCTAGGGAACAGGAATATAGGTACTATGAAGGTCCTTGGAGGATGTTTTGAACAGGTACTTTCTCTTTAGGTCCCTAGAGAGCAAGAGGGCATGTGTTACTATGAAATTCTCAAGGGGACATTGTGAATAGTACAGTACCACTTTTGTTACGACTGGGTCCCTAGAGGACCAGGTGGGCTTGGTCCAACTTTGACTGTTTCTAAAGGCAACCTTATTTTGACTACTTTTTGTGAATGGTTTTAAAGAGATAGAACTATTAGAATCCTAAGGGAGCCACAGACATGTGTTAACACGGGGAAGTTATACAGTACTTTAGTACAGTGAGTACCAGGTAGTTAGATCTAGTTAGCAGCCCCCATGGAACCACAGCCAAGATATACAATGTTGTGCAGAGAAACAATTTTATCACCTCCGATCAGCAGACATGCAAAATAGCAGCACAACTACTGCAAATGTAAAACAGTTTGAATTTGCATTTATACAATAAAACTTGGCTACGCTTGTGTGGCCATGTCTGCCAGGCATAGAAAGTGGTAGATGGATCAGGCCCAAACTATGGAAGGGAGTACATGGAGTATAAAGGCAGTCATTACCAGGAGGAGGATATGCTAATATTCTCTGTTGACGACTTTTTCTTCCCTCTACTTTTATGCAGTATTTTCTCCATACATAAATGTAGGCAGCATCCTTTTCAATACAGGTTTCACTAACACATTTATTTCCCAACCGCGGGATAGTAGGATTGTTTTAGCCCCATGAGAACTTGTCTTGCCCCCTCCCCAAAGTTAGGATTTCATCTCCAGAGCATATGGTACATTTCTTTGTCATAATCATATGAATATATGGGTTCAGGAGAAATTTCAGAAATCATCATGCATCAGTAATCACAGACCATAATATGGTTGTGAGGGCATTGACTGGAAAGGTACATATACCCATCAATTCTCCGGCTATCTGTACAGACCCATACACCTGTCATGTCGCATTCAACCAATACATAGATCGCTATAAACCATGCATGGATTGATTTTGATTCAACAAGATTATCCTTCTGATTTCAGTAGTTTAACCTTTCATGTGTGTATCGTCTGCTCTTACTATAACAATTAGTATTGCCAGGTTCTCAGTCTTCTTTGTCCTTTCTTCTGCATTCAACATATTTCTTTTTCCTGTATTTCTGCAAAATTTTAGTTTTTATTGATCATTCCCTTTATATATGAGACAATCGTCATTACTCCATATGTTCATATCAATACCATAGCTGTTGTTACTTCCTGTGTACATGTGAATAACCTGTCATCACTTCCTGTGTACATGTGAATACCCTGTCATCACTTCTTGTGTACATATGAATACCATGTCATCACTTCTTGTGTACATGTGAATGACCTGTTATCACTTCTAGTGTACATGTGAATACCCTATCATCACTTCTAGTGAACATGTGAATACCCTATCATCACTTCTAGTGAACATGTGAATACCATATCATCACTTCTAGTGTACATGTGAATACCATATCATCACTTCTAGTGTACATGTGAATACCCTGTCATCACTTCTAGTGTACATGTGAATACCCTGTCATCACTTCCTGTGTACATGTGAATACCCTGTCATCACTTCTAGTGTACATGTGAATACCATATCATCACTTCTAGTGTACATGTGAATACCATGTCATCACTTCTAGTGTACATGTGAATACCCTGTCATCACTTCTAGTGTACATGTGAATACCCTGTCATCACTTCCTGTGTACATGTGAATACCCTATCATCACTTCTAGTGTACATGTGAATACCATATCATCACTTCTAGTGTACATGTGAATACCATATCATCACTTCTAGTGTACATGTGAATACCCTGTCATCACTTCCTGTGTACATGTGAATACCCTGTCATCACTTCTAGTGTACATGTGAATATATACCTTGTCATCACTTCCTGTGTACATGTGAATACCCTGTCATCACTTGAAGTGTACATGAATAACCTGTTATCACTTCCTGTGTACATGTCAATACCATATCATCACTTCATGTATACTTCATCACTTCATGTGAATACCATATCATCACTTTGTGAATACCATATCATCCTTCATGTGAATACCATATCATCACTTCATGTGAATACCATATCATCACTTCTAGTGTACATGTGAATACCCTGTCATCACTTCCTGTGTACATGTGAATGCCCTGTCATCACTTCTAGTGTACATGTGAATACCCTGTCATCACTTTTAGTGTACACGTGAACACCATATCATCACTTCTAGTGTACATGTAAATGCCCTGTCATCACTTCTAGTGTACATTTACAATGTAAATGCCCTGTCATCACTTCTAGTGTACATGTGAATACCCTGTCATCACTTCTAGTGTACATGTAAATGCCCTGTCATCACTTCCTGTGTACCATACTCTAGAGTAGCCGGATTGTGTCCCAGAAGTTGCTAGTGTCGCCCCCTTTGTATGAGGCGAAGCCTGTCACCCTTTACCCTCTATGGCGTGGGATATCTAATCAACTACATACAATGGAGTCGATCATGTCGCTAAGGAAGTCTTTAGAACGGCTTTGAAAGTGATTACAGATATAAGAGAGTGAGCTTAGCGCCTGCATCAGCTGTTCATTTTATGTACAGTTACCACAAAAGATTGATATTTTCGATGAAGCATAGTAACGTGCAGCCATTTGCATGGCCTTCTGCTGATAAATGGTTGGTGGTAATGAATATGGTTTGAGGAGCTTATCTTGGGGATTTAAAACTTTGTAAGCAAGAAAGCTTTCAGGAAAATAAAGTGACTTACATTCTCTGCCAAAAAGATACAAATTGATTACTGTGTTAGGCATTTTGGTTTTTTGGCGGCACAAATGCATTACACACTGTACATGTTCTACTCTCATTCAGATCAAACCATTGTTAGAAACCAAGACACACAAGGACAATTAAAAGTAGTTCTTTACTTTAAAACATGAAACACATCAACGTTATATAAAATCTTTAGATAATCTTATTTCTGAACATTCTGTTGCTAAAAATCTGTTTTCACTTGTAGAGAAAATGTTCTTGCCGACTTTTACAGAGATTTGTGGTTTTAGGTAACAGGAATTTACATGTGGAATTCTGCAGGTTGATGTAGAACACATTTATGGGAGTAAAACTTCCAACCAGATGTTTTTTTCTACTTCGATAACACACACATGTGTCACCGGTGCACAGATTTGAAATAACGAGAGCTCTCTCATTTATGGGTGTTGTTCTAATATGTCATTATATTTATAGTTTGTTTGGTTTTTATTGACATTTGTATATTGTCAACTTGCTATAGGGCTGACAGATTGTATACATTTTATAATTATAAAGTGTAGCTATAAATGAAGACCACTTAGGAATAAAGAGAAAAAAAAACAATTGTCTTTGTAATAAAGTAGTTTATACACAGGTCACAGAAGGGAAATATGTTATTTTGGAACCTTGAGAAATGACGGTCATATTAAGCAGGATGTCTTTATACAGAGGTGGTCACTAAGGCAGGTTTTACTGTATGTTTACATAACTATTAATTTATCCAGTGTTTATATATAATGAAGGTACTGACATGGAGCCATTCAAATAAATTTCATTGTTTTCAAATTATAGTCAATGTATCCTTTGAAATGGTGTACATGTATGGATCCTAAAATATTCGTCATATCGTTCTAATAGGCTTCATTATACAAGACACATTAAAAACTGGAAAACTCATGATGCATGCGGGCACATATTCAAATTCTGAAATTGAAAATTCATCTTGAGGGATTTGATTGGCAAGCTCGATGATCGTTATTCTCTAAACTGAATACTGCATAAGGGCAGAAGACATTTTATTTTTTTTATTTTGACTGCGTTCATATAGTTTTTTCCGTGTCTGATCAGACAATGTTTACTGCTGGCCTGTCCATTAAAAGTTGCATCATGGCATTAAGCGATGATTAAAACTAGTCTGTTCAGATTAGGTCTTCTACCAGATTATGCAAATGAAATGTTTCTCGGTGTTTTCAAGAGATTCTCATCCTACTTCATTGTCCTAAACCTTCGTACTGACTTGAGGTCATGTGAGTCACATGATGTCTGTATGTGTCTCCCGCTGGGCACATGTACTCAAGTGTCTCCGTCTGTCTGTCCCACCTATAAAGGGCCTTAGGAAAGTGAGAAAACCCCAAACTTGAGGAGAATGTCAAGTTAGATAGGATATTTACTCTATGCACAGATTTGAGATCTTTCCATGGACTACACTTAATGTTATGTAAGATCACGTTCAGTGGTTCATTCCTTTCAGATTTGTTTGCCTAAGTAGGGCGGTGCGGATCGTTTTGCTGGAAATGAATGGAGTTAACTTGCCTCTTTGTATACCTGTCCTTTTAACGCTGTACAGGTAATGTGTGTATGCACATCAAATAATGTCCTGGGTTGATCAGCATGTTTATGCGGTATTCAATTTTCTTATCAATCTTGTTGAACATTATTTAAGTTTCAACCAGGATGTTTTCTTGACCTGGCTAAGAGATTGACAGGCAAATCTTGGGAAGTTTGATTTGTATTTTTTGTGTCGTAGTATGATTGATTACGTTGTCTTGGTGTAATTCTCCTGGCACTAACAAGCTTAATCAACACAACACACACCGCGTCGTCTCGAAGTTTGTCTGCTAGGGGAGATAACTATGTCACATTAATTTGTTCAAACACGAAAATTGTAGAAAATATTCCGAATTTTCCATTTTTTTCATATGTTCAATAAAACGTTATGCCTTTGAGTTTGTCTTCAAGAGAGATCATAAAATGTGACAGATAATTTTGTTCAAACTTAAAATAATAAAATGTTGCCTTGACTCCTGAAATCTTTAATGTTCATGAAATGGAAACATGATGTATATCATATTTACATCATTGATGGTATTATTGAAGCTGAAAGACTATTGCAATTTCCAAAAATGTCCATCAAGACTGTATTACCAAAATATATTTTTATCGTGTGTATAACTTTTATTTCCTGATTCTAAATATAGAATTTATTCCTCTGCTAGAAATCCCTCCTCTCAACACAGTTGTCCATTTACCTATTATTATTTCTCTGTCAGTTTGAGCCGTTTTTCTTCAAAATCCAAAATGGCCGACAAATCCAAGATGGCTGCCTGTTGGCCATCTTGTTGCCAATTCCTCCCAAAAAATTATATGCACAGCAAGGCACCCCTCCCTCCCTATTGTTTTTCCAGGAGCTCCACACTCCCCCTCCCCATTGCTCCCTTGTGTACCTTCCTCCCCCTCCTTCCTTGTTGTTCCATATACTTCCTGCTGGCATTTGCTCGGCTCATTAAAATTAAGGGGGGGAGTGAAGAGTATGTGGATATGAATGTTTGTGTCTGAGAGTGTAAGCTAAGAAAGGTCTGTGCCTCTAGCACTGTCTTACTCAATCAAGCACAGCTTACATTTGCACTGTTTTACTGGTGGAACTTGACAGATGAAAAGGAAGGCTGGGGGTCGGTTTCACTTCTTATCTGATAAATGCTTGCTAGTGAGGAAAGTAGAAATGACAAAAACAGGCTGCTTATTGCCGAAACTATGCCAGTAGGAGGCCAAGTATCAGAAATTCCTGCGCCTGCCCCCCTCCCCCCTCCCATCATCTCATTTCCATCCTGGAAGCCTGAATAGCAATATAAGTATGCAAGAAGAAAAAAGTCTTTCTACAATTGGCGGTGACTGTACTGCTCTCCAATGGCCATTACACGTAAGCTCTATCCCACAGTCACCACATGCAATGCTTGCGCTGCCATGAAGTAAGTTTAATTGTGAAGTGTTAAGCGTTTACATTAGAGAAAGGATATATGTTCAAGTTTCTTGGTTATATACAAGGATATATGTTATAGTGCTGTGATCTCACACTGTTCAGTTTTTAGAGGTTGTGTACAGATATGTGCCATCAGAGGTGAATTTTATTTCATTTTCTCTTTTCTGTGTTTGGTATAAGAACCGATTTCTATTCAGGATTTATATATATCTTTCCCAGCACAATTTAAGGTGAGAAATCTGTTGTTTTCTACAACACACAAAGTAGTTGTTGTTATTGTAATTTTATATAGAATATTGATAAAATTACACAATATTTTAGTGTAAATTCGTCTTTTGCAAAATTTGTTTTTCAAAGTTGAAAAAAAAATAAAATCAATTAATTGATCGGAATTAATTGATCTTGATATGTTACGGATTCTTGTATTAACAAAGTTGGACATTGTCTCAGAACAGGAAGTGCTCAGTCACTAATTTTAGTAAGGGTTGTGTATTGCTCTCTACTCTAAGTGTAAACTCCGAGTCACTAATTGTAGAAAGAGTTACTACTAAAGTGTCTAAGACTTGTAATGTGTTATGCCAGTTTGTACTTAGAAAATAAGATTGCTTGTTCACACTATGAGGAGAAATTAACCCAAGGTTTCCTAATCTTATCAACTGTGTCGATCACCCTATAACCCAGACATTGGTGTTACATCAAATCCCAGGAAAGGTGCTGATGTTTTCGTAAATGGTTTTGCCTTTTTTTCCCACCGGGTACAGCACACACTCCTCTAAAATCTTGATTGGATTGAGAACGGAGAAAGCTTCTCCCAAGTTGTCCCTCTAGCAGATTGTCTAGAAGAGTCTAACATCCTAAACACTCTTTATTACATTAGATGTCTAGTTCACAATGCTGTTCCACTAATAAAACACTCTTTTGTGCATCTTCACTAGTTGGTAGGCTTTCGTTTTCTGTACAAGAGTTCTTACAAATGCTTCATATCAAAATACTTCATCAGCTGAAAGGAATTCTTTAAGGTGTTGGTGAACAGTTTACGAGAACTGTAAAAGCTTAGAGGATTTCAAATTTTAAAAGATTTATAGAAATCTATCTGTTAAAGTAAACAATGCATGCCTTTGAGAGACATAGAAACAAATCAACAATTTTATATCCAGTTTTGGAAATAAAAAATGAGAAGCCATGAAAACAGTTTCTGGATACTCTGGGTAAATATAAGATGTCTCTAAAGTTTATGTGTACATAAAGTATTAAGTTGATCGATGTTGGAAAAATAAAGGTATTGGGAGTCTGAAAAATTTGAAACATTAAATCTCAAGTCATATTTCACAGATGTAGAACAAAAGAATGATGCCAAATTGAAACTAAAATATTTCGTCAAAAAAAAATTAAAAAATGCTTATGCAGGGTCATTGCTTCATTATACACCTTTGTTACTGGTTTTCAATATTTACCTGTAGCTTAATCGTATTACCAGCTAGGTATTTAAAGTACATTTTGATTTAGGAAAATAATCAATCTATGAAAAGTATACTTTAATGTAAGTTTTGTGATTCTTCTTATGAGATGATTTTTCATAGTGTCTGATGTTTAAAAGAATAATGGACTGATTACATAATTATCTTATTTAATTATCATCACTGATGTTTATTTTTATTCTTAGTCTGTTAGACATCTCATTCTGGGTACATAAGTTATAAGATTACAAAATTCACCAATTAAGATTGACCTTCATAATCTTCATAAATTAAGGGGAGATAATCTATTGTATGGAATTTGTTTTCTGAGAAAGAAAATAGATATATTCTTAGTAAAAGGTATAACAAATTTCAAAGAAAACAAATGTTATAAAACACAGTTTATCAACAAATACTCATTTCAATCAACTTGTACTTATAATATGACCTGAAAAAAATGAATTTCATCGTTTTGATTTGGTAAATTTTGGCAATCTGTTTCTTAGGAACATTATTTCTACCATATATAATTATAATGACTTCATGATTACTCAAAATCGTGTCTCTTTCTGTCTTTTCAGGTTGTCCTTGAACTTAGGGAGTTAGAACAACACCGCAGAGCACCAATTAGCTTTGTTCACGTCTGCTAAACATCGGAGCCTATTATAAATTCCTCTTCGTTTTCACATCTCCAAGTGTCTGCGTATCAATTCCATTGGTTCTTGGATTTTTTTAAAAAATTTGGTGTTATATTTCCTGGAATGGTTCGCTTCTGAGGGAAGTTGTTTTGTTATCATATATTTACCAAGGGACTAGCGTGTTTATATACAAATACGCATTTGAGTGGGACATTTAATATATAGTTATAATCGTTTATATTTGTATTCATTTAGATTTAATATTCTTGTTAATTATATTGAGGAGAAGGTACAAGAAGATATTTGTGAATTTTTCGTGATAATATTTTTTACGAAATATTTCAAAAGAAGAGTAAAAAAAGGAACTTTGTATCATTTGTAACAAACAAGTTTCAACCAACGTCTTTCATATTTACGGAGCTTTTTTTATCGGGGAGATCTCGGATTTTCTATGTATTAGTTGATTTTGTTATGGCCATGGTGAATACGATGCTCAACCTATCGTCAGCGGTGAAGGACTCGAGGTGGCTTACTCTTGAAGTATGTCGTGAATACCAACGCAACAAATGTTCACGAACAGAAAATGAATGCAAATTCGCACACCCTCCACCCCACGTGGAAGTCCAAAATGGTCGTGTGACGGCTTGCTTCGATTCCATAAAGGTAGGTCAATTTTTCATTGTTTATTAGTGTATTTTGTATCCAAGATTTTGATTTCCAGTTGACACTTTTTGTAGTTGTACCCTTTGTGTTTAGAACTTAACACATTATCAAGTAACTCACACAGTGACATCCCGCAATACATAATGTGCAATGGCACTTATACGTAATAAAAACCCACCATGTCTACATCTAACAAAGTTTACTGGCTTATTCTAATAACCTTGAATTGTCAGCAAAAACCAGCTGGGAACTTAAAACTGGTATCATACATTTAATGAAAAGTTGTAAATAAAAAATCTTTTCCAATAGGGTCCACTTAAAAAAACGAAATTTCATATCTCGAAGATCCAAATGGGTACATTGTGAGCTTTCACTTTAGCTAGGTGATGGTTCCCGCTTTCAAGTTTTTTCTTGTAGAAGTTAAAGCAAGAGTTCTGCCATATTCAAATATCAGTAACACCTGGCCATAGTTAGATGTAAGAAATCACCACTGTATATAAAAGGGGATCAAATCATATTTAAATTGAACGTATCAGAGTTAATCTCTACAATTCACAACATCCATATTTAATTTTGAAAAGGTATTTTCTTTATAGGCTCTTATCCTATTAGAGGGGATTTCCAACATAAATTCCCTGTGTTATATACAGAAAGTCACCTCTCGTGGTAGACTTTTATCCTATTTGAAGGGATTTCCAGCATATTTCCCCATGTTATATACAGAAAGTCACTTGTTGTGTCCTTACTCTCCAGACCATATCGGCCTGGTTAAGCTGTACTATAAATACTTTGTCAGAGTGTTAAGCCGACTACAATATGGTTGGTTGACTGTTTATTTAGTAGAGATAAGAGTTTAGATAGATTAGCTGAGGAAGCTTGGTTGTCTGTAGTTTGATAAAAGACTCAGGTAGATTTACGTAGAGTTTGTTTAATGTACTAAGTCAGACAAATCTGTGTTAGTACATTACGACCACCATACATTTCTGGTAATATTGTTTTGTCTGCGAGAGTTTAGGCGAAAATAAAGAAAGTTGTCTCCCTTAATGTATTTACAGATTTCAAAGTTAGGTTTACTTGCACTGGAAGAGAAAATCAGATATCATCCAATGTTTCAAATGAAGATTATGGCATATTTACTATTGAATTAACTTTAAATAAACTTAAAATTGAAAAGATTAAATACTGGGCATGAGTGTTATAACTCAAAATAGGAAATACTGCAAGGTTTGTGTATGATCAGATAAACGATAAGTTAGTTAAAATTGAAATATGCTGTTAAAATTGTACATCACATTCAAGTTTTAAATTTATGGATTTGAAATCTGTTGATTGGAGAGTAAATCGCATCAGAACCTGCGGTGCAGCTATAACTGTTAAACTGTCATTAGACACTGTAAAACGTTCAGATGAAAAGGATTTCTTGGCAAATAGTTAGAGATTATCTCCCTTTAAAGAGAACTCTTCAGTTTGACTGGTATTTTGTCTAGGAAGTTTTCGTAATTAGTTATTAGGTTATACAAGGTAAATATGATGAAGAGAAAGCACTATCTAGCCTGTCTGTACCATCGCCTAGCAGCTTGTTTTATAATTGTTTACTAAGGAAAACTTCTCGTTTGGAACAACAGGACTTCATATCACCCACACAGAAACTAGTTACTTTAATGCCCATGATCATACTAAGGTATTGCAGAAAGATTTGCTGATGACACTTCATTAGTAAACGAAAATCGGGCAGTGTACTTATTTCGGTCAGGGTTACGGCAAGTTTACAAGTCATATAGCCTGCGATTTGTAGCATATGGGAGTTACAAGCTGGCACAACTGTTTTTCATTATCCGAGTATGTCTAGTACCTTATGATAGGTGTAATGAAGGCATCATTACATTACTTCCGCAAGCTCTAGTAAACCATCAGAAATGCCTGCAAAATTAGGGCCCTTACCAGAATATTATCGTCCTAATGACGGCCTGCACTATAGTAGCTATATAGGAATAAGTAGGAAAGCAGCCACTTCAAATCAAAATGGCTCACTGTGATTGTCATAATCACCTTCCTGTAATATCCTCAACACTTCAAGTCATTCTGCAGTAAGTTCCGCCGTATAGTCTTATAAAAGACTTAAAAATTCAGCTGTGTAAATGATATAGCTACCTGGACAACACTCATAATTCAATTACCAAGAATTTGTCACCAAATTTCAGCAAAGATTTTCACAATTGATGTTATTCCTTGGTCATACATACGTTTCGTAATAAAAAAAATTGTATATTTATACAGATATTATTTGGTATTTGATATAAAATTCAAGAAAAGAGGTCAACTTTCTCCAAACAATAAAAGTGTAAAACATGTTCTCTGCTACCATCATATACAAAGTATAATTGAATTAATTAAAATGAAGCACCTATATCTATCTTTTCTCAAGTGGATCACATTTCATGTATATGTATTTTCTTGTTATCATTTGTCAAAGACAACATGTTAATTTATTCAAAATCAGAAATCTACATTCACAAGTGCGACAATGCGACGGGTTTATATTAAAATCATTCACGCTGTATGTATTGAATTGGTTCCGTATCGGAATAGATCCTATGGACGAACAGTTATTAGGTTTTAAGGCGTTGATTTTAACTTTGCAATTGAATTTCAAATAATCTAAAAATCCAATCAAAACCCTTTAGATAGCTTGAGTAGACATTTTGAATAGGTCTGTGTAACAGTGTGAAGCTGCCGTCCTCCGGCGTCCATTGTGGAACCATTGTCAGTAGCGGGTGACAATCAGTTCTACACAGGGGTACAAACATGACCTTGACCTTCCATTGTGTGACGATTTATCGGTGTAAGATCTAATTAATTGATAGATCATGTACTTTATAGATGGTCTTGTCTGAATCGGTCTGACAAGTATATTATTCCACTGGAATTTCTCACATAATTTTGTGTGTGTCAAACCTGATAATAATTTTAACTTACGTAATATATATACTTCTGATCTGGAATTCAATTTGGAAATTGTCATAAATATGTACAAGTTACTGACAAGATCTTTTTTATCAACACGCCCCTATAGACATTCTATTTGTGTTGTTTGGTGTAATGTAAGCATATGAAGCATTAATTATACATTGATACAAGATTGAACTGATCAATCAAATGAATGAATGAATACATTAATTTTTGGAAAAATAAAAAATAAAATCTATAACTAAACAATTTACACCAGCTGTTCATTATGTATAATCATTTACATTCCAATCCAAATGTTTTTGTATTTTAATTTGAACAAGACTATATAAACTGGCTCCTCTTTTTTGAAACAAACTTAAGTCAAAAATTGATATTTTTTCATATAAGGTAATAAAGAAGGAGAAAAACTTAAGTTTTGACTTAAGTCTGTTTTTTTGTTTCGAGAAATCGGCACCAGGTATGAAGACAACAATATTTTAGGTTGCTATACATTTCAAAGTTAATAATGGACTATATAGGCACCTGTTGTAGGTAACTATACATTATAACATTTAATGATAGACTATGTAGGTAACTGTTGTAGGTAACTATACATAATAACATTTAATGATAGACTTATGTAGGTAACTGTTGTAGGTAACTATACATTCTAACATTTAATGATAGACTTTGTTGGTAACTGTTGTAGATAACTATATATTCTAACATTTATTGATAGACTTTGTAGGTAACTGTTGTAGGTAACTATACATATGCACATATACAATCAATATACACTGATCAGACCCTAGCAGGATAAGTTGCCAGGGTGACAAAAAACATTCCTGTTGGAAATAAATGTCATGGCAACCTTTCGTTTTAATCATTCACATTTGTCTGTTTGAAATAAAATATTTTCCCACACATAAACTTTCCAGTGTGTAATTTGATATAACATATTATTACAAATGCCAAAGGGAAACTATTATATATGGGTTTAAATCATTTTCTCTTCTGCATTATAAAACAACAGTGTTGCTGCGAGCTATAATTTTCATACATATCGTCTCTAGTCCACAACTTGTGGGTCATAAGTTTGAATCTTCAATGGGACAAATTTCCAGGTAAAACAATAAGTTGGTGATTTATCCCCTACCTCCAAAACCTTAGAACACTTTAAAAAATATTGAAGCTATTAGCACTGTATGAAAATCCTAGAGAATATCAAAAGGCAGCAAATGTTATTTAAATAGAAATCTAGAGGGTATACCGAAAGCACTATCGAGATAGTGCTAAAATTCAAAGAGTATAGTTGAACTCTTTTGGTCTAAATAAGAATTCTAAAGCACATGATATCATTATATATGTATTACTTTTATTTTTAAATCTCCATAGGAAATACACTAAGCTGTATGTTGGCAAAGGGATTTACCTAAAGTTCAATAATGGACTAGTCTTTCTTTGATGTGGATCGGTGCAAACCTTGTCTGTAGGTGAAATAGTAATGAACTTCGAGGGAGAATGGGTTTGTTTGTTGAGAGTGGAGGTGTGAAATGATGGAATTCTTGTCCTCTTACTGGTGGGTACTTATAAAATAGTTAGGTTGTCGAGTGGCTTGACTCATTATCACTCTTACTTAAGGCTTCCTATCCATGATGACCTGTTTCCGCCTTGACCCAAATGGTCACACACAAAATGCATAAACACAAAGTGCCCACTTCCTTCTAACCCCCTCGTTTCAAACATAGAATGCACACTCATTCAAATTCTCCGACATTTTTAGGCTAAAAATAAACACCATCTCGTTTATCTGTGGAAAATGAAACAACAAAATATGCCAATTTGAATGCGCAATATATTGCTTGCAGAAGAATGATTTGTTTGTTGAAGCTATTTACTTGCATGAAAAAGTTTTGAGTGAGTTAATCTGAAAGGTTATCAGTCTTGTTGAACATAATGGATGCAGATCATAATGGACGATTTATGATGAGGATATATACAACAAAAGCTGTTTGGTAAAGGTCAACCTGGCATGCAATATGTTGGGGCATTATGATAATGAGATGAAATCAAATTCATAATAAATGGGGATGGCATTTCTGATCTGATAGAGTCTTAGGGTCCTTGTGTGTGTAGGAGGGGCATTTTAGTCAATTATAATCAATTTTAGATTGTGAATGACGTAGGACATTAATCAATGAACTGCTTCAATCTTCAATGGCAGACAGTTTTTTGCAATGATATAAAAAAAATTGTCTCGTCATGTCAGAGCAAGAGGCACCTTTGTACATTGTTTATGGCGAGTTTCATCAATAATTAATGCAGACAGAAGTTCTAATTATAGAACCAAGTCAAGCATGGTCTAATTCAAACTCGCCTAACCAATCACATCCTCCCTCGCTCAGTAGGAGAGTTCTCCACGTTTGTGTCTGCAAATGGAATTTTAATCTCGGATGCACGCGATCAGAATAATCCCATAGGGGAAGGTGCATCCCTTGTGTAACTTGGATTATATCAGCGATAGGGATTACAACTACATTTTCTATGGCAGCTTGAATAATTAGGTGTTCAATATGAACTATAAAACTGCAGTAACAATTTTGGAAAGCGATTATTGGTAACTCCAAATTCATACTCAAAATGAAACAGATTTTTGTCATGTAATACCATAAATTGGGTTATCAAGATTTCAATAACATTACTTAATTGGGGATTGGGCCTCTAATGTTTAATTATAATTGTGAAATCTGATAATTAGGTTGTGGAAGCGAATCGTCTGTTAGCATTATTGAAACACAATCATTAGGGAGGATTTTAACAGAAGTTTTCTGCATATAGGGCTTTTAGAATTAGGAATGCTGATCTTGGTGATAATTAGTGAAATCGGAGGTAATTGACCAATTCAAATAACGATTAATCCTTTTTATTTTGATTAAACAGGTTTTTTTTTATCATGCTGGTTTAGAAATTGTATAAAAAGGTGTAAGTGTCCTTCAATATAATGTGCAAGACCCTTAATTGTCTCTTCATTGTCTCATGCATCAAGGTTCTCGAGAGATTCTGTTAAAAAAAACACAGTGCAGTATCTTAAATAACAGATGTAAGAAACTGTAGCTGAAGTTCTTTATTAAACCGTACCACTTTTGAAATACTAACTTATTAAAAGCACAACTCCACTATTTCATGGGGCCTCAGTGGCCGAGTGGTTTTAGATGTCCTTACATATCAGCACAAGCCCTCCACCTCTGGGTCGCAAGGTTGGATCCCATGTGGGACAGTTGCCAGGTACTGACTGCTGGTCAGTGGTTTTTCTCCTGGTGCTCTGGCTTTCCTTCACCATCTAAACCTGCCACATTCTTAAATGACCCTGGCTCTTAATGGGATGTTAAACTAATGAAGAAAAAAAACAATATTTCTGAATTGTGGAAAGATGGAGTTTGTGAGGAAGTTATTTTAGGGTTCCTGTAAAACAAACACAAAACACCTGGTGGCTACACTGAAGCACCCCATATGATTTGAATGATATGCCATAAGTTTGTAGTGAATAATTTTCAACAGAGCAAATCAAGTCAGCATGTTCCGTACAATATTCCACACATCATAATTTCAAATTTAAATCAAAACTTGTCTCTGGACTATGGTAAAATGACAGTTTGAAAATAGGAATAATTACATTTAAAACACCTTCAGGCACTTAAGTAACATGTTAAAGTAAGGACTGGTGAACAAAATTCTTAGTACAGTGAAGTGAAGTAAAAAATGGGATTTACTTCAAGTTTTTGATTGGTCGATGGTGTTTGTATTTCTCTAATTTGATTGGTTTAAGATTTGCTCTTGGTTGAACTGCCCTGTGGTGGAGAAACAATTTACATCTTACATAATAC
This sequence comes from Argopecten irradians, assembly GCF_041381155.1. Taxonomy (NCBI): domain Eukaryota; kingdom Metazoa; phylum Mollusca; class Bivalvia; order Pectinida; family Pectinidae; genus Argopecten; species Argopecten irradians. The sequence goes on along the minus strand of NC_091147.1, from coordinate 16,181,904 downwards.
CAGGGGCTATAACAGTGATCGTTATGAATGATGGTCGAGGTTTAAAACGCCTCGAGTATGATGTGATGGATCATGCATATCTGTCGTAGTCTAGAAATACATAGCAAAATGTTTCTTAGTACTGGAGAAAACTTAGACATAATAGCAATCTGGAAAATTTCTTAGCAAGCTTATATAGTTTCAAATTAGGCTAGAATTTCATAGCAAGCTGAATATTTGTTACAAGTTTGAAATTTTGGACGAAAGTTGGCATATATACTCATCTGATAATAGCTGCTCTGAAATGTAACACAAAAGTTAATTGTAAAGTCATAGGAGTGTGAATTTTGAAGAACTTTATGAAGAATGCTGAGGTGGTCAGAATGGAATGAAACCTTAGGAAATGTAGCTACCAGTAAAGCTTTGCTGTTTTAAAACAATACAGAAGTTAGTTATCAAATACATGTGTGAAAAGAAATTAAACTTGATAGAAATAAATCTCACAAGATTTACCTCCCCTGAATTTTCCTTAATTATCTGATTTCATTTAATGATTTCATTATAGTACCTACATGTCGGTATACACATGATAAGATAAGACTGGGAATTAGGGTCTGCCACGGAGCTTTTAGCCTTTTTACTGACTCGGAACTATTTTGTTAGGTGATAAGTGGCAGGATAAACATGCATTAATATGCCGCGGCAGCATCAGGAGGTAGATCTTTATCTGTGTGTACGTCTGATTAGAATAAATATATCACTAATAACAATAATGGTATTAGCAGGTATCTGTAGGCTCTCACAGTCTAGACTACTTTCTTAACTGCTGTGTCTGCAACACTCAAATTATAGATTAGGCCATGCTCACAAAGTAGGGGGAGATTATCTTGTAGAATTTAGCCCAGATGTTGTGGTTGCCAGTTTGAAATTCTTCATGAGTGATTTTTGTTTCATTTCTTTTTCTAGAAATTCTTGTTTTTTCTCAGATAGATGATTTTTCACATGTGTGAAGGGGAAAATATATTACCAGACATGGGCTTTTACTGGACATGAGTTTATTACCAGACATGAGCTTATATTGTTGAACATTATAGGGAATCAAATTCTCTATGAAATAAATTTCAGAACCTTAGAAGTAGACCCTAAAGGTAGTCATGAACCTAACTCACAAACTGATGTTCAATACGACTTAAAATTGAACAATCCAATATGTATTCAACTGTTTGTGATTACATAACGTATCACTACTTATGGCTACAGTATTGTGAGATTTCCTTGGTAACAATAGAATTACCTTGGCATATGATATGATGGTGATATGATCAGTAGTGGAGAGAGACCTGCCATGTCGGGACTGTACGAAGCCTTTGAGGGGTACTGATACATATCAGAGACCTAACCAGCTAGACAGTTAAGACTGGATCAGAGAGAGTGAAGATACTCATCAATCTGTTCCCTAAAACAGATTACATCTTGACAAAAATCTGGCCTGACTACCATCCAAGGCAGCCAATTACAACACCTGACACAAATTATATATCATCTTCCCACACAGCCGCGCTAGATCTGGTCAGCTTTAATAAAACAGGAATAAAACTCAGGGAAAAAATATATATGCTTTTTAATTTGTGAAAAATGATCGTATTTACATTCTTCATTCATCTCCAGCATCTGTTGAGGATTAAGGTATGGTTTTTGTGAACAAAATATATATATACATTTAATAAAAAATGTTATTTGAATTTGTATGCTAACCAGGCTTTACAGACTTGTCTTTCTTGGGATGCGGAAGAGTAAGATGGAGTAAAAAGCAACAAATGCGATAACATTGCTTACACTATATCTCTAAAATAGTCCAAACTTTCCTTGGGGGCTTAATAGGGCTAGACTTGATTGTTGATTGTCGTTGAGCGCCCTCTATAATAACGGTGTTCCCTTCGTAATGGAGGCCCTAAAGCTTTTCCTGTCTCATTGCACAATTTTCCAGAAATAGAATAGTAAGAGGTTTTTACTAGACATTTGAAAATGACATTTCTGATATATTCAATTCAGATAAGCACATTCTGGTTGTAATTTGTTATTTTTTCTTCTTTTTAACAACACCAATGATTCTGCATCTGTAGGGCATCATGATAGACCCTTAACTTGTGCAAAACAACAAAAAATAATGACATAATGATAAAACCTGTACAGCATAGCCTTCAATCAATTACCCCAAAGACACATTTAGACTCTTCTAAATCAAGGACTAGGCTGGTCCATTTTGAAATTTTAGGGGTGAACAATTACAAATTTTGTAATTGTTTATCTTTTTTAAATCATTTTCAGTACTATACAAATAGAAAATAGATAGCATCAATGAATCAAAACATCAGTAAATGAGTTTATGTAAATGAGCAAGATGACAATTTTCCCCTTTGAACAAACTGCGATATAATATTATTTTAGTGTATTGTACCATTAGTCTAGACTTAAGACTATATTTTACACCTCTGGATGACATTAGTCTAGACTTAAGACTATATTTTACACCTCTGGATGACAAATCTTTACACCTCTGGATGACAAATCTTTAACTAAATATATTTTCTGCTGTTTAACACTGCCCTGTAACCCTACTTATCCACTCTGCTCCTCTGACCATATTTGGGCGTGACCACTGTCAGACATACTACTTTGGTGATGTGTGGTACATACAAGAACTGTAGAGTTGATCTGTGATCAGATTCGGGGTGTGTCGTGACCATGATTCACCAACATCATTATAGACACTTTGTCATAATAGGAGAGACGTGGTATTACATACTGCCTTCACAATTTTCTCTGTTATTTTCACTTTTGCCTTACATATATATATATATCAATGTAAGCTGTTAACACTGTATTGTTGGAAGAGTATATATCTGTCTGTTTCATTTAAAATATATAAGTTAGTAAATTATATAAAATCTCATTTTCTTTTCTTTTTTTTCTTTTTTTTTTTTTTTTTTTTTGCATTTCAAAGATCGAAATTTTCTCATTCAACCCTGAAACCACCTTTGGACTGTTCTTATTTAAGCATTTTGATAACTTAATTTTAAGCTTCTGGAAACTTTGAGATAGAGGATATTACATGTAATTGGTCAAAGTATCAAATCAGCTTAAACAATGTTCTTATTATTTGTATTGTCATGTTGTCATGGTAACAAATAACTGCATGTCTGTCTAGTTCCAACTCCTCGATCACACATGCTAATTCAAGGTACATGACTGTAGTCCAGTTTTTCGATCCTTAGTTGATCAAACTTAATCGTCATTGTCAGCTCTATGTAATGGTGTGATATTTAAAAGCTGTTGTAAAGGTATATACAATTTTAAACAAAACAAGCTATTAACCCCGCGTTGACCTCTGTTCACTGAAACGGTATGCAAATTTATAGTCACTCAGTTTAAAAGTCTGATATAGAGAAAAACTGTAAATTTACAACGTTATGATAGATATTGTACGCAAATTTATGTATCTCTCTATGTTTAATTCATACACAAGTGTAATATTATGCAAATGATTTATCCAGATATGATAAGTTATATAAATACGTTTTACTGGTGATATGTGTCTATTCTACTAGTTGGCTAACTGGCAGTTGGATTGAGTATATATTTATATGTTTATTTTACTAATGTACAGATAGTTCTAGTCTAGGCTATAGTACTTCTTGTGTCACTGACAAACCGACATCTCTTCCTCAGATACCATTGGCAGACTTCCATCGCATTGCACTTGATGTCATAAAGTTTCAAGCATCTTTGTGATCTTGATGTCTGCCCATGTCGCCCGTAGTGTTTTGCACCATTAGTCTCGAGACATCTACAAGGTCCTGTCAGAATCTATAGTCGAGTCCCGTTAATATTTCTGATTTAGGAAACAAGCTTTTCCCAGATCTAGACACTCTCGGGAACATTTGTTTTCCCTCCTTCCTCTGTTGTTATGTAGATAAAACACACATACCGTGCTGTCCTAGATCTGTATCTCAGAGAAGCTTTACTCTCATGTTACATCAGCTTCGTTTAAGATTGTGCTGTTCTTGATCTGTATCTCTAAGAAGTTTTACTCTCATGGTACATCAGCTTCGTTAGAGATCAGAATGTGAGCGATTTCAGAATCGCGACCAGCATTCTATCAATATTCAAAGTGAGGACTTTTGTTCTTATTTGAATACAGATGAAATAATATGTAGATAACTCACAGAAACTTTTTGTTTTCTTGTGGATGGGGGGAGGGATGTAGAAAACCACAGCATTGTGAATCTATCAATCACCATTGTATTAGTTTATCCTATGGTAAATCTAGAGATCCTTCTAAAAATATAGGACATTCCTCTCTGAAAACTAGACCAAGCTATATAGAGCTCTACTGTATAACTGGCAACGGATAAGTCAGTAAATATTACAATGATTGTCAGAACATTACGATATTTTCTGGAAAAATGCAAGAAGATTTCTTCTGTTCCTGCAGAAAAAAAACTGTTTAGCTTTGTGTATGATGCGTATAATTAGAAGATCTGTAGCCATGTCTGTTTGTGTGTGCCTGTGTTATTAACCTGAAGCTGAATGCACTCGTTACAGGAAACACATGCTTTTCCAACAACCTCGGTCTGGAATATTTGTGTTATCTTTGTGTGATTTTGAATTTTGTGACTAAAGTTCAGTGAGATTTGGGGAAAAGTTATTGCATAAATATACAAGCAGGGAACTATAAACAATCTCGGCTTCACACTTGTAATGAGATATGCCTCTGAAATAAAATTCTTTATCGGTTTTCATCAAATCCCACATGCAGAGAATGCAGCAGACATTTCCATTTTTCATTCTTTTATTGAGGGGAGAAAAAAACAGCATCAAAAGCCAGTCTCTCACAAAAGTGCTGTATCATTTCACACACGATTCCGTTCCTATTGTTCCCATGGCAACCAACAGTGCAGACAAAGCACAGGACCAGTGCTGCATCATTTCACAGAGATAAACTTTTAAAAATAAAAAAAAAAATTATAAAAATAATTTAAAGTCTGTTTCAAGGTTAATATATCAGGAAATTCTCACACAAGCAAGTGGGCGACTTCTGGTAGAGATGGTGTTTATCCTACAGTAAAACCTCTCATAGTGACAACCTCTGTGTAAATACCACCTGCTTAATGAGACATGGTTTTCTTCAGGTCCTAGATAGCCAACATCCTAGATAGCCAACATCCTAGATAGCCAACGTCCTAGATAGCCAACATCCTAGATAGCCAACGTCAACACAATTTGATCTGTGTATAGAGACCACCTGGCTATAACGACCATTTATCCATCTACACTTAATAGAGTTGGTCTTTATAGGCAGGTTTTGCTGTAGATGATAAAAAAAATTTGAGTCAGATGTTAAATATCACCAAACATTTGACAATGTGGTTGCCAAACTCCGGTCTGTACATGTTACCATCGAACCCCCTGGACGTTTAACATGTAAGGACCAATTGTATAAAATTGGCAAAGCATTTTTGAAGGCAGGAAAATAAAGTAAATTTTTGCCAAGTTACTATCTCAAAGTCTGTTACCATGTGGTGTTGATACGGCTCAACATGTAGGTAACTTAACCTGCTATCACGTTAGCTATTGTTTATGCGTGCTGCTTGACCATTATATAATCCCAGAGTTGGAGATTGGCTATCTACACATATCATAAAACTTGTCAACATGTGACCAAGCCATAGTGGCTTGGTGAATGTTATCAAGTGTTTGAGTAAGGCCAGATACCTATAGCACAGCTACTCGGGTTTGATCAAGCCCTCAGTACTTATACAACCCGCCATTAGTGGACTCACTTCGGCCACAAGTCATCAAATTTTATTTCTCAAAAAAAAAAAAATTGGGGAGAATCTTTCTGGATTTTGTTGTACAGGAAAATTTTGATTATCATATCTCTGAAGTGTGTGAATTCTCCCAAGATTGTAAGCGATTGTCGACTATAAATTTGGAGTGTGACTTTCCACCTGTAGTTGTTGACCGTTGACGATAATCCACTGGAACTACAGTCAAAATGTCTGACCCTTCTCTAGAACCTTCTGTAAGTAAAACCTGTCGATGTTTAACACTGTTTTAAAGGCATATTGATTGAACAAAACATGGAAGGGTTACATTCACAGGGTGATTTATCACTGAACATTGATTCTACGTTAACCTCTGCATGGCCATATGGCCCTATGTAGTGAACTGTATAGGTATTGTATATACTGGTCAATATTTTGTTATTAAGTATGAGTAATTCATGTACAATACATCCTTTCGTTGTTAGGTATTTATTTCATTTCATTGATTTTTTCATTCTGTTCTGTTACAGTAACAAACTTTCCCTGAAATATTGCTCTATAAAAATAGATAAAGATCTATAGCTCTGGTGAATATCTAAAGCCCCGACTTTGGGATTCAAAACACGGATGATTAAAATAAAACATATGGAACTTTTATTTTAAATTTCCAAAGATATATATCTCTGGAGTTTATAAATATGCGATTTCTAAATATACAAAATACATGTTAGCAATGCCAAGGTACTGGTATTCAGCATCTGTTTTCTCTGTATTTCCCAGACATTATTTTTTGCTGCTTGTTGGCTCTGAAGTTGTGTACACAATTCTGCCCCAGCTCAGTATCTAAAACCAAGTAATACAGAAATTAACCCAGCGGCGCAAATGCATGATATTTAATATAAATGTACATACTGCCAGCTAGACTGGTATTTCAAATTAGAATTCTTTGGAAATGATTTGCTGCATGCATGAAATTTATTGTACTTACATTTCTGCCAGTGGAATATGGCGTTTTTACGTAAGAATTCTTTAGGAAAGATTTACCGCGTTTTGATTGCACATGAGGTGGAAAATAGCGGGCCTTTAACATCACGAACAGCTGTAGTATGGAGGATTATGCCGCTCAGATGCACTTTTATTTGAACATATTTGCGGGTATTTCTGAGCTGTTACTGCTATAGTCACATGTGGGGAGTATCTGGGCGCGTTTGATCGTCCCCGCCACAACCATTGTTAAGTCTGTTGCCTTAATCCTGCTACCTTTACACTCCAGTAACATTTGGGTTTCTCACAAAGTGTAATCTGAATAGTTTTATAGCATTTATTATTCCTCATGCGGAGATTTGATTCAGGCCAGGCATATATATATATACAATACGGAATTTCGGATCAAAATCAAGTTCACAAAGTTTATCAATGGGAGGAGTAGGCTATAATGGAATACATTTCATCTTCCGATATTAGCATTTTACTGAATTAATACAATTTGTTTGTCAGATGGGTAAAATTCAAAGTTTTGTATTCATAGATATTTATTTGCATTTTTACATACAAAATGTTTGCTCGATACACTTACGGTACATTTACAGTGGAAACTGTCAAATAATTTCTACTTTCGTGCTGCACCAAGATGTAGCTAATCTGGCAAGGCAGCCAAATGGTTTGAATATTAATAAGATTGGACCCAAGTTCTCTATTTACTCATATCTTTATCTAAAATTCCACTGTCTCAAACTCAAGTTAATAGAATTTGGGCTCTGGCATAGGCCTCAGTATGATAATGCTCTACAAGATAGATTAACCGAAATAGTATTTTCTATAGAATAGACTTTACCACCAGGAGTAAATATCTGGTTCAATTTATTCATAACATTTCACATACTCAATGGATAACATTTTCGTGACTGCCCTAAAAAAACCTGACTAAGATTTCCCAGGAGTATATCAGGATAGTGCTGCTAGTAAATCAAGGTCTCAAACATGTTTTCTGTTAAGTGGATATCTTGTTTCTCTTTGCTAGGCATACAAGCTTTTTTAACACCTAGCTTTAGTCAGAAGGATGATGGGTAATGGTGATTTATAGGTCGATGGTTCTAATATCTTGTTGCTGAAGTACACAACAGACTAATCACTTTCCACTAAAAGACACGGTACCTCATCAGCGATAGAGATACAAAGAACAGGGAATTCAGCAGAATTCAAATTACTGACTGTCTTGACCTCATATGGTACCATGGCTATTTTGATTTCATATCCAATATGGCTCAGGAATAATTTTTGAGAATTCAAAGATATAGGTTGCACATCATTTAATAAAGTTACATTCCTCAGCTTGTGCGCTCAAGAATTAGAGGTGAACAAATGAATATGGAAGTGGATGACAATATACAGAGTTATTGCCCTTGATTGCCAAGCTGGAGCTGTCCCATGGTGAGGATTAGGAATAATTGCCATATTCCTGGAACCATCCAATTCGTACCAACTACAAAGTCATAGCCTCCATCAATGAGATAAATGCTTAATCATCATTTTTTGTTTATAGTACAAAGCTATTCTAGTTTAAAATGTCTCAAGGTCTAATGTTTGTGACAAATCACTCGGTCTATAAATTTGGTGATCTGTTCATATTGCTTCCTTAATTTCAGAAATTCCACAAGTACCAATAGAAAACATCTCCTATTACATGATTTTCTGTCTATGTCAGAATATTTGAACATCTTTCTGGGTTTGAATGACATAAACATTGGTTACAAATGAATTACCTCGGATATTGATCTTAATTAGAAAGTTGTCAGTTAGCATGATTTATACTGTATAGTTCCAGACATTTTGTCAGAGCTACCGATTTTATTGTGGGTAATGACTGCTGGAACCTTGGGGTCATTTTATCAGCATATCCCTGATATGATTGTTAACGTGAACTGTCTGGGACAATCCACCAGACAAAACTACACATAATCATCGATCAGTCCTCTGCCTCAGACACTCTTCCGATATTGCTGAATCAGCAGAAATTTCTCTCTCTGTTATGGATCCATATTTTTGCCATGTTTGATAACGACTAGGATGTTTTTGAGCCTACATGCTTTCACAGCATAGTGTTTGTCTCCCCGAACATGTCCTAAGATGGCTGGCAGGCTGTTCCCTACAGCTGAATTAGCTTGATATTATTGTATGATAATAAAGCTTTATGGTCCGTAAATGGGTTCTATTCTGTCCTATTATAAAGTAATTATAGTGACCGCTGGTCAATGGCTACTTCAGCACCATCTGGACATGTGTGTACAGTCTGGTCAAGTTCAGACTGGAGCTGGTCATTAAGGGCCATCATCATCAACAGGAAAAAAAATTATAGCTTTTGTCGCTTAAAAAGATGGGAGTGGGGCACCCACAGGGGCATACAAAAGTTGAGGAGTTCATTTCATATTTGAATTGAAATTCATTTACAACTTTTGTTTTTTGAAAGAACATCCTTAAATTTTATCCACAAAAATTACACCAAAAAATATTTAAAGGCATATGAATCAATTATGAAAAAATTCAATCTGGATATAAAGGCAACTTTTTGATAAAATTATTAAATATAACTATGATTATAACTATAAGATGGGGTACCTAAGGGGAATTGATATTTTTCAATGTCAAAATTGTGGAGTTTGTTTCAAATTTGAATTCAAGAGTCACCTTCATTTAAGAACTTCGATTTGATATTTGCTCATGTAATTTTTGAAGAGGTCTATGATTTTCTTTGACATATTGTTGAAGATTTTGATATTGTTTTGAAGTTTTATCATCTGCTTGAAGTCACCACAGCACCTCTCCTCATAAATTGCCAACATGTGTTTTGTAATTCTGATTGCTACTATAACTGCATGATATTTTTTTTTTTCACCTGTCGCTGACGAGATTCTGTCAGTATCACTCTACCTGTTACAGGTGAGATATATCACCGTGGGACGCCTACCAACATGACATTTATGCAATATTTATAATCAGTTATATGGCTTTTATCTTACGCCTTCATTTCCTTTATGGTCATTGATACTAAATGGTGACCATAAAACAAGACGCTATTTCAGTACATGCAGAATGGTGTTTCACCCAATCTTTACCATAAATGCTGATGATTAGAAAATTGTCATTATGTTTCATAACATATTATGATTGCAACATACAGCAGCATATTTTATGTAACATCCCTTTCATCAATTAGATGATTCTTTCAGTTCAAGAGTCCAATCAAAAGCTTTGCAGGATAATATGTGTTGCATATTAAAATGTTCTCTTTCAAATTCACATGTGCAGTCACATTTCTCAATGAAAATTGCTTCTATATCATGTTTGTCTTTGGCTAGTTAGTGTATAAGGGCCTATGATGTGATGTATTTCAGCATAGAAAATTGTATCATTATTAAGAGCTATATGGAGGATATAGTATCTATGATCTTGTGAAGAATATTTTTGTAATTGCTCATGGAATAAAGTAGCACATGAATGGCTGGGGGGTGTTCAAATCCTATTTCTTATGAAAGTTAGCTTTGAAAGCCGTACTGCAGTACAACTGACTACTGAACATTTTGATACAGGGAAATTCACCAAGTAAGCTAGGATTTGACTGTAATTTGTTATATGATGGAATCTGGGTGATGTCTATCATCAGGATCAGTCAGAGGTCGTTCTAAGGTCAAACTTGACACTAAAAACTTTGTAGGTCTGTCCAGCCTGATACTTGTCTCTTTCACTTCTCTCTTTCAGATCCCAGGAATCTCCCTTCAGAATTGTCAGCACCCTCATTTCATTCTCAGACCTTCAGCGACCTTTAGCATTATGCCTTGGTCCCTATCAATGTACTACACATAGTGTTTGGCCTCAATGTAAAGAAACATGGTCAGTTGGGCTGTACAAAACATACATTATGTAATACCAGATCACCTGTATACATAAAAGAATGAGTTTGTCTTCCTTTACATCTGATATACATTCACTCCAAATTGTTTTCTGTGTCCATGAATGTCGTGATTTTGATGGAGAACTTCATCAATATTTCACCACTAGATACATATAGTATCTATATCCCTCTGTTTATGAGGAATGTTGAGATCAGTAAACCTGATCTCCCCTTTCACTGTATCTTTCACACCACAGTCTCTCCCACCATGCTGGTTCACATGAATTTTCCCTCCAGTAACAGGATGCTTACTTTGATTGACAATTTACCCATGATGACCTAAAAACTGGTGTATTTCATAAATATCACCATGGCATGGGAGGCCTGTAAACTATGTGGCAGCCCCAGGTTTCTGTCAGAAATGTTTTATCATTTTTAGGGTGAATGCTGCCCCCATTGGACATTTTTCGTTGTTGGATTATTTATAGGTTTTGGAAGAGGGCTAGTCTATTGTTTTTTGTTCCTTTTTGAGCGAAGGAGTCGGAAGGGGGTACTAGCATATCCGTTTGTCTCTTGCAGGAAGCGATATACAAATATTTTGTATTTTATGAACTCAACTAGTGGTGTGATGAGTGTAAACATATACAATCTAAGTCAAGGTGTTCCCAAACATCTTATTGATCAAGATTTGACACGAACAAAGAAATGTTAGGTTTTCTTTGGTATTTGATTGGAAAATGAAATTGAAATCTAGTAGACAACCAGGAGAAAGATAAAAGTACATCTGATTCGAGTTATCAGAAAAATCTTCTCCCTACCCAATTTTAAAACACAATGAGATTTGATAAGAACAATATGCTGTGTGGATATCTAATTTAAGTTTCGGCTGAGCAACGATGCAAGTTGTTGTTGTGTTGGTGGTGTTAGATAGACGCTTGGTTTTTTTCCATGACCCAACTGTCTTTGTCACTCACTGCATTCAGCCGTTATAACAAGACCAAAAGACAATGTAGCCATTTGTCGACTCAGCAAATCTAGTTAAGTAAGCTTCTCCGAAGAACAACATTCGATAACATGTGGTCCTTCTGCATGTACACATACGATAATACGTCTCAGACGTGTCAAATGGATTGGCACATAATACAAGAGGAACAGCGCCTTTGTGTAGAATTTTGTCGCAATCAGAGGCAACAAAAGGCTTTAAGAGTCGACTTTGTTGTATTGAAAAATGGTCCCGATTTGCTGATATATTACGCAAAATTTATGAGAAGAGAAATACAATGTGTTTATATACTGGTAGATATCATATGTGTGTATGTTTGTTGTTGTGCTTATCTATGTGCCCAGTATGAATCCTATCACTGAAGTGTACACATTTGGGCCATGTAAACATTGGATGACCTCTGACCTTGTATCACCTATGACCTCTATAGTAAATATCACCTATGAAGTCAGTGTATTGGAGACAATCATATAGACAATACACCAGACATCAGTAAAACAATAGCGAAGATTTTTACCATTATATATAAAATATTTCAAATGAATAAGAAAAAAACAACCCATGAATTGAATAATACTCTATCAAGTAAGAAATTAAAGATCGAGCATGAAGTAACTAGCTATATATACGTAGTCCTTACTTGTTTATAGTTTGGCAAGTATCTTCAAATATATATATATAATTTTTACTATAAAGTATTCTGACCTCTTTTCATTAATTTCTCGTTATTATCATATTTTAACTCCTGGAACAAACTTGGCAATTATTATTACACAAAAATATGCCAGAAATTAATGAACATGTAAAGTCATTTAACTGTTTATGTTAGAAGTCCAAATTAATTTTTGTTGATGTTTCTGAGTTCAACTTCTAGCTATCTCTGTACACTGGGGTTCGGCCAAATTGGGCTGGAACAAGGAATTAATAAATATTACTGTATGCCAAGTCCATTTCAGCTAGACATGCACAGAATGTGTAATTATATATAGAGAGTTCTCTTTTCTATAAAGAAAATAAAGGAAATGTTAGTGAAAAATAGCGAACTTCCCATCCGAATTCCTGGGTTTGAGGATAAAAATCTTTAGCTGCCAGATAGAACAGGGAGACTCATTAATCAAGCAGGATTCTCTCTTTTTGAGTTTTGTGTGTTTTGAAAACTGGATATGTCTGTTGAGTGACTAGAACACATGGACGCTTCTGCAGTTGGCATGCAGTAGGTGTTTTGTTCGCTGTAAGAGGAAGTTGCAGACTGCAGACGCTGAAGAATTGGCGCTGTAATAGATGTATATTTAATCAGAAGGACTACCAGTTCGGGGAGATTAGTACTCAAACGCCTAACTGCAGGGGGAGATACTACTCAAACGCCTAACTGTGGGGAGAGATATTTCCTCAAACGCCTAACTGTGGTACTGTGTCAGTAAGCTCCTGGTTAGTCTGGCGCTGTCACAGTCTAATTTGATATCAGACAATAAGTTCTTTATCTCTCTCATAAAACAACAAAAAAGATATGGTCCTGATACAGAATGTAGGAAATGAAATATGAACATGTTAAGATATGTAACTTTTTATATTTCTCTGAAAATGATATTTGCGGTCCAAGGCTTCGGTATAAGTTGGTTATCACTGTGTGTATTGCGTGGTAGGTAGGTAGGGAGGTAGGTATGTTAGGATAGGATCCAGATGCACTAGTAAATCTAGAGGTATACTATGGCAACTATGCTTATTTATGATCTCCTTCCTGGTGCATAAGGTGCGATGACTTAGCCCAAGCCTTGGCAGTAAATAGAGCTGTGCACGTGGCAGAACAATTAGAATCGTTGTAGTCAACATTGCAGCGATGACACCAAGAATATATCAGTGTCATATAACATTGTAGAGATGACATTTACATTCCCCTGATGATGTTATAGTAATGTTGTAAAACATTGCAAGGTGATGTACTTACATAGTACAGATTTAACAAATCCAATACAATGACATTTTACATTGCAGCATGGAGTCATCTTACATTGCAGCAATAATATATCTTACATTATAGTAATTACAATTTACATTGTAGCAATGACATCTTACATTGTAGCAATGACATCTTACATTGCAGCAATGACATCTTACATTGCAGCAATGATATCTTACATTGAAACAATGACACCTTACATTGAAACAATGACACCTTACATTGAAACAATGACATCTTACATTGCAGCAATGATATCTTACATTGAAACAATGACATCCTAAATTGCAGCAGTGACATTTTACATTGCATCCATGACATCTTACATTGCAGCAATGACATTTTACATCCAAACAATGACATCTTACATTGCAGCAATGACATTTTACATTACAGCAATGATTTACATTGCAGCAATGACATCTCACATTGCAGCAATGACATTTACTTACATACAGCACATGACATCTCACATTGCAGCAATGACATTTTACATTACAGCAATGAATTTTACATTGCAGCAATGACATCTCACATTGCACAATGACATTTTACATCCAAACAATGACATCTTACATTGCAGCAATGACATTTTACATTACAGCAATGATATTTTACATTGCAACCATGCTGCCTTATGATGACCAACAGTAACAATGTTGCAAACTTATTTCATTTACGGCAGTATCATCAAACATTGTAACAATGACATTTTGCATTTTATTGACAACATCTTATTATAACATTGACATGGTACATTGCAGCATTAATAGTTTGCATAACAGCAATTGGTGACACTGAATATGACATCAATGTGCTATGTACATTACAGTGATGGATGTTACCATGACATTTAAATAAGCAATGCAGAGTAGAACAAAGAGGGCTGCCTAAACTATCATTAAGCAGGTTTATTGCCACTGTTATTCAATGATATTCCATAACAGTGCTGATTAATTTAGGTATATTGTACATTTCCATTATGAACTATGACTGTAGGAGTAGCGCTGCAGGGACTGTAGATCTAGAGAGGACAGCTATCATCCCCATCTATGTGAAGGTGAATCATCACAAACGACACCTAATTACCTAAACAACACCTTGCTTATGTTCTAACAAAATGGCTGAGATTTCCCCCTGTCAGTGTGCATGTAGAATTCTTCTCAGAAAGGCAATCACCATTTGTCTGAGGTCCAAAATAATCAGGTGTTTTTATAGCCTGTTGGCTTGTCTATAGAAATATGTACATCAGATGCTGGAAGGTGATGGGGATGTCTGCTCACTTGTTTATTACTGGGAGATCAACACAGACAGCCTATCTAATATCTGTTGATTTAGTAAATGTTTATAGAATTAAGGTGGACATTTTTGTCATAAGTGATGATGTGAGCAAAATGATTACTTTAACAGGCAATTGTGTTGGTGGTGACTTTTGAGGACATGTATGTTATAATTTTATTGATCTAGTTTAATACTTAGACAGTAACAACTAGAATTGGACATGTTGTAAGGCAAAATTTATCAAGGATCAATGTAGTATAGGTATCAATTAGGATGAATTTGTGAGCGTAACATGATATTTTCATAGAAAAAAATATGAGATTTGCTCACAAAATAATGATGTCATAATCCATATGTTTCCGCAAGGGAGATAACTCTGTGATATTTAAGACGGAATAGAGGCAGACATTTTCTTGTCTCTCTAGATTGTTTAAGTACTAAGAAACTGTGATGTTCAAGACAGAATAGAGATAGACATTTTCTTGGTCTCTCTAGACTGTTTGAGTACATCAATTGGACTGGAAACAGGTTAGGGAGTGAAGCTCATATGTATAGTCTTGTGGTGCTATCGCAACTCCTACTTGCAGCCTTTTCTGAGGAAATCCTCAAGAGCTAGCTACTTACTATCAAGTGTTGTGTTAATTCTACGCTTAAGTGCTAGGTAATAAACATAGGTATTTTCCCTCCCAACACTAATGTCAAGGTCGCATGTCTCATTAGTGATGTCATGCACAAATGTCATCAAGGTCAAGGTCATCTGTTTCCGTTTTAACCCTTTAAAACTTTTTTCCAATTTTGCGTGAATTTTGTCACATGGCTATTTTGTTGGAATTTCATACAAAAAAAGAAAAAAAAATTATAAAAAAAATTGAAATGTTTTATACACAAATATTTGCGATCCTGTGATAACAATTATCAATATGGCATGTACATCAAAAAAATTAATATACCTTAGATGTAATTGATTGATTACCAAATATTTTATTGTTTTAAAAAACTGCTATAGAGACGATTGGAACTGAGAAGTTCAAGTTGTGGTAATCTATCATACTCAGCTACAAAACAGGTATGATCGATAGCTATCCTTCAAAACTGAAGTCTCTACAGGTAAATTAAGTCATAATTATCCTTGTAATTAACTTTTACAGGTATGATTAATTAACTTTTATGGGTAAGATGAATGGAAGATGTTTTATTTCAAACCATAAAGTCTGCGTCAGAAAAATTAAATATGGATTGAGGTACAACTCGTGCAAAATATGCATGAAGTATTTATACATGTCAATCGGAGACTCTGATCGACTAATCACCGAAACCTTAAAATAAACCATACTCTCACGCACGATAAGATCTAGATCATTTGACTTTTCATGCTGTTATCAAACTGTAAAACTGTGATCGTAAATTTTTGATGATTTCCCGTCATTTTGAAATAATAAATGTGAAGGCAATTGAAACATGACTAGTGATGATTGGTTTTGTAATGAATACACAGGGTGATGTGTCATAGTTCGGTATTCCTTTTAGGAAATATCAAGTATTCATTACGACAGATGTAGTTTTTCTTCATATGACACATGCTGAATGCAGCCGTTTTCTATAACTGTGTGTTGTGTCATGTGACATATATGCTATTGGTCTGTGCAGATGACCTAGAAAGTGAAAACAGTGACAGACAGGTATTCACAGGTAAATTATCTAATGGCTTTGTACTTTGTTTCTCCGAATCAAAAATTAATGGATTTTAGCCAACATGATGAGCATTTATCGTAATGTTGTCTGAAAACGCCCTTCGTGTTCATGACATAAAACCATTTATTTCACCCCTAATAACTTTGTCAACAGATCTCATGACAATGATAAATACAGCACTGTCATTTGTCACCCTTATGATCTCATAATCTAGCTAGTATCGGAACACCATAGAGTGTTATTGTTTCTTTGATAAATCTATTTTCGGAAATATTTGCCGAATTCCCCTGTGTTAGGCCTCTCCTATTTAAGGCTCGTTTAATTAACTATCGATAGTTGTGGTATGTTCTGAAGGTTCCCCAGTCTGACAAATCAAACTGTTCTTGTTAGCTTTGTGTCCGGAAGTCTTAAATCCATCTCCATTTAAAAGACCGCAGACAATCACTCTGATTGTTTAAATCAGTTTGACCTGGTACTTTTAAAGTTGGAATATGTGTCTCAATTTCACTCCGATAGAAAAAAGTCTTTCATGATTTCCGAGTTGAAACGAGATTAAAAAATTCAAGTCAGACTACAGACTTTTAAACTCCAACAAAAAAAAATTTTCGTCATGTTTTCTTTAGAACTACCATTCTGGCATTAAATAAACAATGACCTGTTATGGGTATCAAGGCTGTTAAACGGAAAACAAGGCGTCGTAAATCACTGAGCAAAGAAAAGACCTAAAAACGTTTAAAACTAACGTGGTGTTTAGTAGTTGAAGCAGACTTTTTGCATCAACATTAAGTGTTTGATTTTCTGATGACTTCCACGAAAAAACTCTATAAAAAAAGAAAATCGTAATTTAGAGATTAAAGCACGTACATTCTGTTTAGCATCAACCTTTTTATGGGACTTTGCTAAAAACCTTGATGATCAAAATGAACTTTAAAATACAGATTTCATTTCGCTGCAGACTTTTAAGTCTTAATAAAGGGTATTTTACAGTGGCATAGCACACTTTAAAAAGCTTTAATCACAAAACTACTTTAATAGACTTAGCTACATGTAAGCAAGAGTGAACTATATATATGTGTAGAAATTAAATAGAAAAGATATTTGAAGATATGTTTTGATAGGTTAATTGATTCATTAGTTTAACATCCTATCATCAGCCAGATGGTCATTTAAGGATGTGCCTGGTTTATAGGTGAAAGTCGGAGTACCTGTGGAAAAACCTCTGATCAGTGTGCTGGTCAGTACCTGGCAACTGGCCCACATGGATTATGAATGGAGCCTTGCTTACAAACACCTATCAAACCCACTTGAATCGTTAAATGAGAGAACAATCTCAAAGATAAACCTAGCCAATACCATACTTATATGTTTTTCAGCAAAATGGTAATTCACTGTAAAAAAAAAAGAAAAGAATAATTTGGTTTTGAAATAGCGTTCTACTTTAAGAGAAAGTGAGACGGGTTAAGCATTGTTAGATGATATTTGTAACATCGAGGGAGCAGACAGTTGCGGGAGACAAATGATCCCGGTGGCATTAGCAGTCAGACTGACAGACATTACCAGAAATTGAAAAAGACAAAGAATCGTAATCTTGCTTGGTTACAGAGTTTGTCTAGAATTGTATGGCAGATATGATCTGTTGCCCCTGGGGAGATAGAGAGAGAGAAACTGGCACAGCGATTGATTTATATGTAGTCCGGGCTGGGTAAGAAAATATACTCTTATAGTGTCTATCACCAATCTGATGTACAACAGATTTTTGTGGTTATATTTTGTCTGAAATGTTTTATATTGTTTTTTAGAACTTGTGGTAAAAGTAATCAGTGAAAATGATTGCCAAATCTGTGCTAATTTTGTTCACATTTCAGAACCTTTCGAAAAGTTTGAGTGAAGGTTTTACAAATAGTATGTTTGTTGAAAATAATAAAAAAAAATTGATAGAAAAAATATGAAAATTTTGTATGTGATTTCATGCATGAAAAAAATGTACAAAAAGCTGCTTAAAGAAGCTACCAAATCTGTAAGAAGCACATAGACTTTATATGTTTTCGTGGCCTTTCCAAAGACGGAGATTGTCCTTGGCAACTCCAATGAAAGTTCTTTTTTTCAATATCTAAGGTAACTGTATCACGAAGGAATGAACCGTCAGAAAGTGATTTAAACCACTGGCAGATCTTAAGGCTCTTAGAAAACAGGAAAAGAAAGGACGAGAAAAAAAAGTTTAATCGAACACTAGGTAAGACAGATGATGAAATGGCATGATTTTATTGTATTATAGTGAAATTTACACTCTAAATCTAATAGATGACAGGCCAATCTCTCTCAAATTTGAACAGAAGATCACCGGCGGTGGCAGATAGACTTTTAAAGTGAAATTGAGGCTGGTAAAAGTGAGGCTCGTTTCAGCATCAATTGTAGAGATTATACTATCAGCATTTATCGGGTCACTGACGGTAACATCTGATTCAATTAACACATCTCCCATGTGCGTTACTGATCCTTTCATTACTTCCAAACGTTTGCCTGACTCAGAAATTTTTTTATTTTATTTTTTTTCGAAAATAGATATATATATATATATACGTTTTACTTTAGACCGAAGGAATTTGTTCTCTGGGCAAATGAAGCAGCTGTGACAGAAATCCTAAAGTGAAGGTATATTTATAATCCCTAACATTTCGTTATCTAAGTTTAGGTCTGAATTCTCGTGTTCCATGGCTGTAGTGCTTTCTACATTGACAGGTTAATGTCTTGGTGTAAAGAAGTGGTAGAATGGTATCAGGTATAGAGTTAGGATCTTATCTTTTGTTGACTGAAGGTGAAGAATTCTGAAACGGCGGCATAATTGTCTGACATTGATAGGAACACCAGGTGCTGTGAAAACACCAATGGGTGATAGGCTTCCGAGGTTTTTATATAAATAAACAAAATCACTGATGCTTTCTGGCAGCGGCTAGATCTATCTGTGACTTAGGAGATGAAAACAGTATGTTGAGTAATTATTATAGGTTTGTAGATATTTTGTTTCTTTGTTATGATAAATCAATCTTAGGCCATGTCTGGTAATAAGCCCACTTCATGTTTTCTGTTGTTCATAAAAACAAATCTAGAAGATGAATTTTCTTTGTGCTGCAATATAATTAACTCAATTAATCCCTGAAGACACATTTGAACTATTCTAATTAAAAGGCTGGAAGGGTCCATTATGAATTTCCGGGGGTGAATGAATGATCTTATATCTTGTACTATGTGAATATTTGTGTCAGCATTTTGCGTAAATCAAGCTCCAAATGAATTTTAAAGGGCAAATACATAATTTTAAAAAATTCTGATGTTACAAAATCATTTGTAAATCTTCTGTGATGCCTAAACATCATGTACTAAACATTTCATGACAAATTTATCAACGCTTTTATGAGTATGACTTTTAAATTCCGAACAAGTACAATTCCAAAGGGATTTCACCATATTACTCTCTATTTTAATGCTATTAATATTTTTTTAGAGAGAAAATATTGATAGCCATTACATGCTGCTCTGGTGTTTGTCGAGTCACAGCTGTACAGCTATATATAATATTAATGAAAAATATTGCACATTTTATTGCATTACACAGACACGGTGAAGAGCCATCTATTTCTTTTGATTTCATTTGTCAAGATTGAATGCTGACAGAAATTGCCACACACGCGCTACATCTTTGCACTGCTCTGACATTTATCAATTCTTATGGGGTATACATATCTGTATCCCGAAAAAGTAAGGATTACATCTGTCCCGTTTATTGTAATAAATATTGACATCTCTTTCTCCCAAGGGTGAAAGGTCAACTCCACTCGTCCTTATATGGAACAATATAGCCTAACTGGTAACATTTTAGAAAGGAAGATTGAGAGTGTAGGTCATGTAAAATTATCAAGATTTCTGAGAAACTTGTTATTGCAAACTTAAAAAACTTTCTTCCCTGAAATAAAAACTTGGTGTTGGTTTGTTCACTTAATACACCAATCAAATCAGGATATGAGCTGGAAAATTGAAGCGTATCAAATTTCGTAAACAGAATGATTACGGTATCAGGTAAAAATCTTAACGTCTGTCTTGAAGACTAAACAAATACACAGAATATGAACTCTGATGTTTATTTTTTTGAAAAGAATTCAATCAAGTGAACAAACACTTGATTGCATTTCAGATCACTCTTTTTTCATGTAATTGATGCATTAAGAACTTTGAGATGACAAAACAAACCCTGATGTATTTTGTAATGTCAAACATTATATACATCCTTTATGTTGAGATTCCTAACATATTTACTCTCTCCCTTATTAGTGTTTACTTTCCTGCTCGCTGACCCATGCCTGCGGTCATTGTTCACTAACTTCAGTCCTCAAGTCAGTTTATAAAGTTCAGTGACATTTTAACCACAAGATACGCCAGCGGCCCCTGTAGGCTTTCCATCATTTCTCCGAGTACTGCTAAAGGACATTTTTGTATGCATGGTCATCATTGGTCATTATAAATGAGGTCGCTGACCAGTCAAAGTCTGGTCACTGTCCAGTGTAATAGGGACTCACCTGTATCCCAACTGACCACCAAGTGATGACCACTTCAGCTATTTTAATCCATTAGATTTTCCCCTATAGAATGAATTATTAATACAGCTCCGTCCTAGCCTTGACCTAGTGCGGAGGTTTCCAAATATGATAGGGCTTTAATTGAATTAGAGCTCTGGATGTTTTATCCTCGTGTCCCTGAGGGATAGAAGTGGTTTTCTGCTGGGCAGGCTAATATACAGAACCTATCAGCAATAGGACGGTGGACTAGTGCAGTCCCTCAGTATAGAAATCGTCCATCAGACGGTCCATGAAAGGAGAACTCTAGAGCATGACCACAAATTCAGTGAAGTGAATGATGACCATTGTGTTTTTTGGTTTGATGCGGTGGATGTCATTGGATAGTTTCGTAGTATGTATACAGAATCAAAGAGCAACCCTGGAGCCTTTCTAGATGTAGGGGTTACTGTCACTGTCATGTTGGTCAATTCAACAAATTTACTATATATAGAATTCATTTATTATATTGTTCCAGCATGGCATATAGAGATCACTATAGAGATAGATAGCATTTCAATGTACTGAAACATAAAAATTTATACATTTTCTTCATTTTGAATTGCTACTTATATATATAAATCCATTAATTCTAGAAATTAAAATTTCAACTCTTCAAAATTTACAACTTTGGAATCTCTCGTAATTTGCAGAGGTCTTTGTTTTTGGAACTGAGTAAAATTTGAAATTGGGACATTTGTGAGTGCACAATATGACAAAGGTTGAGAATGTTACAATTATTCATTATTTGAATTATATTTACAGAAAACCTCACTATAGTCACACTAATTACATTTACAGAAAACTTGTTAAAATAAGTATGCATAAAAGTTGTCACTTTAATTTTATAATAATTTATATTTCAATGACAGATATTGTTAATTAGAACATCAATGAATTTCAGTCTGATATTAATTTAAACAAGATCTACCTGTCTGAAGTTGTTTTTAATTGTGGAATAATGTTTAGATTACAAAATAAAAAGTACAGAGCATATTTAAATTGTATTGAATACCCTAACTGCCATTAATTGGTAAAAAAAACTGCACAAAATGTATTTTGAATTTTGATTGATAGAAAATTTCAGACATTGTCATTTATTCATGTTTAGTTAACTATAGTCGGGATCAGTTGTATTGTAAAACAAAATATAGTGACATCACAAATTAATTAAAAGAGGAATCATTATTGAAGGTCAAGGTCCTGGGGTTGATACAGAGAGCAATTAAGAGTTTTAATTGGATTCAAAGCCACAGGGTGTAATTCGGGGTGTAATTCGGGATGTAATTCGGACTCCCCAGATTGTTGTAAGATAGCGAAGTTTTGTTTTCTTTAGGTACGGTCTGTCATCTGAGTCAAGTTGATTGATATATTCATAAATCTCATGGACACTTTTTCTTCTGTGTTGTCTTTTAACGACCTTGGCACATGAATCACAGACACACATCTACCATTCAGTCACCCAACGATGACATAATTCAATTTCATCCAAGGACATGTACCATATAAAATTCCAATGTTCAATTCTGTTGAAATGGAATATGGTTTTGTTAGAACATTTGTGTGTATACATGGGTTATGTAATTGCGTCTGTTCATCAGTGCCAATAGAGCATGACATGGTAACCGTCTATACTTAAAGAGAATTTGATTAACTCATCTATCAATACAAATAAGTGTTCAAGACCGCAAGAATCATTTATCGATCTGAGGCAAGTATTTGATTTTTTTTTTGGAAGTATTGAATTTCAAAGAAGACACAAATGATTGAGCAATGACAAAGAGGCTTGGTGTGGTATATTTAGACTATGGTGATGAGTCATCGAAGTCAAAAACAAAGTTTCATTTAGAAATACTGAATATTTAATCTATTCACCCCCTCAAAACTTCGTAATGAATTGATCCAGCTTTTAGAAAAGAGGAGTTCAAATGCTTACTCAGGGGTGGTCAGGTAATCAAGGCATCTATTGTTATACTGTATACATACTGGAAGTTGAGAGATGTCTTGAGTGTAGGTAAAGTAAAATAAAAAGATTGATAGATGAAGCTGTTGTATCCAAAGCTATCTTGAACTGGGAGGGGGTAGACAAGTGACAGATCGGCCAACCAAGGGGGTATAGACACGTGATGGATCAGCCAAAAGAAGGTGTTGTTTTTGCACCAATTGTATTGTTCAGCGACCAGTAATGGGACATTTTGGATAAGAACAGGAGAATTATTCCCAGTAAATCACCGAAATTGAGATAGATTATCGTCAGTAAGTGAGAATTATCTCTGCCGATATTATGTGTTTCCATCAATAATGTTTCGCGTGCTTACTGTGTTGTGGTTGTCCACAACCATCGCCTATTACTGCCGCTAATGATCATCAGACTAGCGTTTGGTTATTGCACAGTTTTCACTCAAACATAGTCCTAACCTTACATTGCCATAAGAAACCTTTGAAGTTAATATTTGTGTTAAAAACATCACCCTTTCTATAGCCGCTCAGCCAAAAGTAATCTACCATATGAAATGGCCAAGGTCGTATCATCAACCTTTGACTGTGGTCAAAGAAATTCTTTACGTCTGAAGTAAAATATGGTAATGATATTTGTCTGGAAAAGACTTCAAATCAAATCTGAAGGCAACATATTTATAGATTTTGTTATGGAACTTGTATATATATTCAGACCTCTGGGGGCCAGCAGACATATTCAGATTTTAAATGCATCTAAAAATTCTTTTGCTATAGAAATGTTTATAATGTATTTGATATTTCTAGATGTATGTTCATGCACCTGTATAGTTAAATGTATGGAAGTGATGTTTCCAATTTCATATTCTTCTCTTAGAGATATAAATCCATGTTAATGGACATATATAAAAGATAACTTTGATGACAATCTTGACAAAATATGCAATATAAGCTAAATTAGCATATTTATGTATTTTGACTTGGAATTTATTTAAACCTGCAGGGCTATTCAAGCTCAACGTGTTCGTCTATATTCCAATAAAAACAATCAAGTCTACAGTGCGTTTAGATTCAGACATAAAATATCGATCGTTGAGACTATGAAGCCTATCAATGTTCAGTTATGACGAGCCGTCACACATTTCAAACCATTATTGCCATGTCTGAAATTCACTGAAAAAAAATTCCTCTGAAATTGTACTTTGAGGTAAAAGTTAATTATGAAAAATTGGATAGTAACGATATCATTAAAATCCTGCTGGGATGATAGGCAAGTTACAGTCAGGCTAAAGTCAGTGTGGAAAGGTTAATGGGAAAGGAAGGAGGTGGGGGAATTAACAGGAGGAAAACCAGGGGAGGAAAATCATGGGGTGGTATGTGGGGGGTTAGTGGAGTCAGGGAATATAGGAGGAAATTACTATGAAGGGATGTGCATGAAGGTTAAAGGGGGAGGGGGGGGGCAGGTAATTGTGTAATGTGAAGGGAACACCAGGCAGGAAAGAGGCTGATGACCTGGAGGGAATGACAAAGTTGAAAGCAGACAGGGGAATCATGTTGATGTTGGTTCATGAGTTAGGCAGATTAACTTCCAGAGTTAGACAAACTACCTCTATAAGTCTCCTGAGTAAGGCAATTTATGTCATTTCAAGTTCCAAAGTTAGACAGATGTTAATTCTGCTTGGTTCATGTGTTAGGCAGATTATGTCCCTAAACTTCAAGATATAGGTAAATTTTACCCTACTAAGGCTCCTGTCTAGTTAGGCAGGTTTATTTAGGTTATAATCAGATTAAACTCTTAACTTATTGACTCATGAGTTAGGCAGATTATGTCCTTAAAAGATTCCAGAGTTAGGCAAATTGTTATTGTAGCCTAGATACTACAGTTGTCAAGATGCTAACACAACTACAACAGGACAACTTCCATTCTAGTGTAGAATGTCTATAGTAACATACTGCCTTTGTTAAAACTCTTTATCTTGGCTGAGTAAATCAGGAATATCTAACACCAATGTGAAATGACATGGATATGTCCAATTACACTGAAAAGGACATGATAAGATCCAATGGCTCAGCTGTTACAGGTCAAACAGAGGTCATCAGGTCAAACTAAGGTCACTACACCCAGTCTTGTATTGGAGTGAAACTTGTCAACTTTACTAGTCTGAAGTTGCTTCTGCATAAGGTATTATATAGATTTTCTACCACATTAGGAATTCATTAAAACTATCACTTATGATTTATAGAAATATGAAAGTTACATGTAATGTATTCCCATGTTCTCTCAATCCATTGTATTTGTTAACCTGATACCTATTCCTCAATGTAGACCTCCAAACAATTGTGTTGAAAGACAGACTCCAGTAGTGTTTAACAGTAGCTGTAGCTCGTCAAGGTTTAGATTGGTTTATCCATTAAGGCACTATAGTCTATACACAGTAGATTTTACCCCTCTCCCCGCTAATCTTTAATCCTGTATTTCCTCCCCACCTGATTACCTTCCCTCTCTTTCTCCTCCACCACTCGCTTCCTTCTTTTCCAATTCCTTATGTATGCTTCCCTTCCCATCTCTATCCTTCCCCTCCCCCCAACCCCCCCCCCCCAACAACAAATACCTGGTCATATATCATATTCTGACCTAATATTCCCGAGTCTAGACAAAAAAATATATATAACTGAAAATCAATATGTCTAAAAATACAGGAACAGGAACAAAATGATTGGCTTGTTTAGGAGCCCAGTGTCAGACTTGAGAGATAATGGTGGGTTACTTCTTTCCCCATCTCGACAGAATTTTAATGAGCTGGTTTCAAAGTTGATTGGACAGTAATTGAAACATTTATCAGGCCTGTCTAACTTAGTTTTCTTTACGTTGTTGCCAGAAATATGGAAGCTTTCCCTGAAATATTTGCCATACAGGTTTTACCTTACTGCTCCCTGAAATATTTGCTGAAATATTTGCCATACAGGTTTTACCTTACTGCTCCCTGAAATATTTGCCATACAGGTTTTACCTTACTGCTCCCTGAAATATTTGCCATACAGGTTTTACCTTACTGCTCTTACCTTACTGCTCCCTGAAATATTTGCCATACAGGTTTTACCTTACTGCTCCCTGAAATATTTGCCATACAGGTTTTACCTTACTGCTCCCTGAAATATTTGCACATACAAATTTACTAGAGTGACCACCAGGTCCTAAATTGTTGAAAAGATTTTTTTTTCAGTAGGGTACTATACTCGATGATCTCCCCCTAGTTTGAAACATAGAAATTTAGAATCAGACATATACTTGTGATAATGATAATGAAGCCAGATTTTAGTGATGCTTTCAATATTATGGAGGGTGATGGCCAGTCTACATTTACTACAATTTGCCAATACCAAGTTTACCACATAGTACAATTTTACCATACTGCTCTCTGAAATATTTGCCAGCATGGTCTAACTGTAGTGCTTCCTTCAATATTTGCCATATTCCAGACCTGACCTTTCCTGTTAAGTAATTTGTCTACTCCCTAAGGCAGCCCTTGACCAATTAAAGATAAATATTTGTAATTTTTATTTCCACACTTTGAGTCAATATTTAAAGGATTTTCAGCTAAGTGAAGGTTGAATGCTAAGTGGTCAGTGATTATCCTGGTGTTGTACTCTGCTTACAGTGGACAATAGTCAGTCAATGGTCAGTCAATAATTATACACAGCTCCACAGGTCATTCACACTTCCTGACCACAACTAATGATTTCTGTCCACATGTGTACCATAGGGCACAATGGGGACTACATCTGACCAACTGTCACTGCTTTGTTAAACTACTTTGGATGTGTTATGGGGTCTATTTTCTTTACATCTATGAATAGTCAGGGTCATGTATCATGGCATGCCAGGTTTATGAGGAAGAGGTAGGCCAGAGTATCTGGAGTAAAACCATCACTCTATAAATTACCTGGCAACTGCACACTTAAAAAAAATATTAAACTTTATTTATTTTACATCGATTACAAAACAAGTTATACAACTCATGCAAATCACTCTAATGGCCCGGATGTAAGCGTGAGAGGGGTCTTAGTGTGGAAGGAAACCGGAATGCATAGAGAAAACCCATGTGATTGGGCAGGTGACCCCTAACCTATTCACGTCCATGCCGGGGATTGAACCCTGGCCGGCTAGGTGAAAGGCGAGCGGCTTAACCACTGCACCTTCCGATCACCAACATTTAACTGCTCATGCCTACCAAAGTTTTGAAATAACAACATAAAATTGGAGGGCTATTGGTAAAAGGTCAGAAGGTATTAACCACTCAATCAGTACAGCTCCCTGCTGTTATTGGAAGAATTTGTTTTTGGGAAGAATTTTTTATGAAGAATTTAAAACATTATACAAAATTTAAAAAGTCATATGACTTTTATGGATAAGCTTTTAATTTTCTGTCCACGATATTTTCAAGAATGAGTGGTGGAATTTGGCTAAAAGATATAATTGGAAAAGAATGTTACAAACTGTGATGATTTCTTGATTTCATCAAATTGATCAACTTCAACATATAAATTTAATTCATTTACAAGTAGTTAAAAACCATACCCAATTAAGTAAATTGAATAAATGCTTCTTGCTAAATTTATAGCATAGTGATTGAGCTTCCAAGTAAATGCTTGCACCAAAAGATAAT
Source organism: Argopecten irradians (assembly GCF_041381155.1). Taxonomy (NCBI): domain Eukaryota; kingdom Metazoa; phylum Mollusca; class Bivalvia; order Pectinida; family Pectinidae; genus Argopecten; species Argopecten irradians. The sequence continues at coordinate 16,154,046 of NC_091147.1, read as the reverse complement.
AAATGAATTCAGAATGTGTGTATTTTTACAAATCTTTGTAAGAATTTTCGTAGAGCAAAACTTTTTTTTTCAAAACCAGAATTTCTTTTGAACATACCTCTCGTAAACACAAGAAGCCTATTTAGTTAATAAACAGCTTCTGTTTGTAGTTTTACAATCACGGTCAATGCCTTGCACCAACCCAAATATCAGGCATGTATAGCGCACTTCTTGTTTATATTTAGGCTGCAAAGCAAAAACATGCTTCATGTAATAATCAAGATTGAAATTCCTCTTCAATGCAAAACTATATTTCCATTGGAAAACATACAAAGAAAATGATTATTAGGGATTTGAGGCAAAAATGCTTGTTTTCTACAAAGGAAGTGGTTTCCAGGCAGACTAGAGGCTGAGTAGTTCCTCATTGCTAACAAACAAGGGTTTACATATGTTGGGGAGGGGATAGGAGGGGGGAGGGGGCAGACAGGAACACATGGCAGACTTTGTATGTTTACACTAAATTAGTGCTGTTGCTATGTTTATACTGGAAATTAGGCTGATATTAGACTAATTAATTGTTGGCCATAATGTCAGTCTCATGATATCTCCACACAGTGGGATACAGGCTGACCAAATGTTTGGAAATAGAACACCAAGATAGTATATGGTTTTATTAGTGGAAATCGTAGCCTCTGGAATAAGGAAAGAACTTTTGTAATGATTTTTTTACTCTGAAAATATGATTGAAACTTGTTAATTTAAACTCATGAAAATTAGATATCCAGTCTAATTCAATGTTAAGATAATAATTTTTCTATTCTATATTAAGCTAAACTTGACTTGAACACTTATTTTAAGTATAATTCAAAATGACACAGTATTCCCTTCAACTTTAAATTAACATGATTTTACTTTATATTTTATTTCAATTCATAACTAAGGGGAGATAATCTTTGGAAACTCTGTATGAATTCTGTTATTGGCTTGTAGCCCGTGATAGAACAGCCTTGAATTGACTGAATGTAATGCTGATAAAGTACATCAAGATTCTACCAAAAATGTTCATCCACTTGAAGAATTTCTGATTTGATTCATCAATTAAGCGCGATCCGTTACTTGCGGAAGTTGGAACTCTTATGTAAATAGTGTTGTTGTATAGTCTGCTGATATTGCCGATTTAAAAGCTCCTGTCAAGTCGAGAAAGAAGTTCCTTCCGTGAAATAAGGTAAACTGACAAACGCGGCGGGTTAATTAGGTTTCTTGGTTAACTTTCCTCCGAGATGCAGACGTCCAAAAAAGTTGGTGGAAAAGTTTTGTGCGTGTCATGTCGAATGATTTACAAAGAAAACCTTACCAAACCTTGACATTCCCCACATTGTCTGGTATATAAAGACCGAACATTTAGCCTATTTCATAATGCCTACAGAAGATGCAGTTAGCTTAAAAGCACTTTGTTATAATTGAAATCACTAGCTTGAAAATGTCTGTGTAGTGTACGGAGAAGTATAAAAAAAATTCACAGTAGGCGGAGCTCTGTGCATTTTGTTTCAAACTACGAAAACAAAAAAAAAGGACTTTCAAGGGCTACATCCTGTTTGCTAGCTTCGATCTATAAAAATGCAGATCTCCAAGTCAAATTTCATAACAACTTCTTTCGTTCATGATGAGGTTGAATTTTAGCCATGCAAGCAAAATTTTTTTATTCATCTTTCGTTATAATCACTTTAAAATGCATTGAATCATGTAAAACCGTTTTCAAATGAATTCAAACATGTTAATTATAGTTGCTTGGGAATTCTTGGTCTTAAGCTGTAAAGTATGATAACAGACAAATTAAATGCTTTGGCCTTAGTTTCTGCTGGTCCTTGTGACATGGTCTAGCTCAGTAAGTCCCTGAATTGGCCTAGTTCAACACAGTGGCTGTGTTTTAAGATAAAATATTTATGCATATTTGTTATAATTGCTACTGTTTGTTTAAGTGTCCAGCGACAGATTCTCAGTAAGATAGCATCTAGCCCTGAATTTGTATGTAGCACTTGTCCACAAACATGTACGGCATGCAAAGTTATATACAGGCGTCCATCTATAATAGGACAAACCACTTGAAAGACGTGCACTTAATAAAGACTTTGGTGGGGTTTTCATTTCATATTTATTAAACATGAAGTTTAACTCCTAGCAAAGTTTTTTTTTTTTACTTATAAGCTTACATATTGGAGTTATCATAATTATGATGAAAAAGATGAATTTAGTGTTTTATGTTTCAAAATCTGTTGGACTAAGATTGTACGAATACAATCTGTACTAGATTGAAAAAGAAATAATTTCACCGTTTCATTTTGGAGACAAGAACTACAGTCACACCTGTTACATTCAAGTCTTCAAAATATTTTTAAAATCATGGTTTCAATTTTATTCTTTTTTTTTATCATAACTTGGAAAAGATATCCACCATTATATCAAGACAGATTCATTTCATTTTATAAACCAAGTGCTATTTCAATATACAACACTACAGATAATGTGGGGTTGATTCAAAAAGTTTAAAATGAATCAAAGGTAATCAAGTTCTAAATTTACACTTGATGGACACTTTGAGAGGCGAGATAATTAACTTAGGATATATATGCATATTGCAACGATGTATTCTGTGTTCACAAATTAAAGCGGCTTTATTTGTTTAATATCCATTAATCACTGAAACTTAGAACGTATATATATCACGGCAAATGCTATAAAGCTGTCCAGAAACCTTTTAAAGGATTTAAAAAACTGATGAAGTTTACTGCTGTACCTAAAAAGGTGGTAATACTTACGTAATGTGTTCAACTCAACATGATGTGAGCTTACATATACACACAAACCGCTCTAAGTGTTCACATAATAAAAACTACTTTTGGATTAAAAAAAATTCAATCGTTTTAAAAGCACAGCTTTTAGAGAGTAAGTGAGGAAAGCTGTTTGATATTGCACGAGTAGAAGTGATGATTTTGTTACACTGCGGAGTAGTAATGTCAGCAACTTTTACAAGAAACATTTTACGAGTTTACAATAAAGACCTTCTGGGTGAGACCTTCGCATCACCTCGTTTGAGTTCAACTACATAAATCCCACTTACCACCCGTGGTTTGGTCGGCTTTCCCCTGCACTAATTGACATCACAAATTGATTGTGCGTAACAGTGTTGTAACAAGACTGCACCTTCTAATTAGCAAGATTTAACCGCCAGGCAGCATAGAGTTATCCCCCTTGACAGCAGGCGACGTGTATCCTGTATCATCTGGTACTGTCAGATTCGCTGTGCTTCTCAGATTGGGCCTAATAATAGGGTCAAAAATAGAATTTCTTTTTCATATTGAAGATTTTAAATATTCTTTTTCTGAAGATTTGATTTAAATAAATGACAAATTTTAGTTTAAGGGGAAAAAAAACAATTATAGCCTTATCATTAGAAATATATGCAACCAGTGACGTAAAAAATAACTTTTTGCCTTTCATATTCATTGCTTCAAACTATTCCAGGTATTGTAGCAACAAATTCTCAGCAAAAAGCCTAACGTATGATGTAAACAGAATATTCAACTATGGACAGAATAACTGGATCACTTCATAATCATATGCTCAAAAATACTTTCAGCTTCCAGAAGTACTCTTATAACTGAATTTGAAATATGGCTTTGGAATTATTACCAGGTATATTGACATTGTGTGTTACACTATCTTTTAGTTTAGTTTGAACACAAAAAATGAACTCATTACAATTGCATGTCCATTTCTCTATCTAACTAATCCTTATAAATCAGTCTTTCATGCTAATGTATATAAGGATAATTTGGAAGTAAAAACCACACAACTTATTGAGTTTATGTTTCCCTGGGGTTTAACTTGCATACCTAGCCACGGACTGAGTTTAAGTGACAGCACATTTACAGAAATGATGAGCCGTTTAGTTTAAACAAGACAAAGCACGCTGTCAGATACAGAATACGTTTCCACATGCAAATTAGCGTCTGAGTCGAAATGGCTTGCTTTGCACTGGTCTTTTGTTTCCTATGTAATTAGCTAATCGTTCCGGAATTGTCCCCCGAAGAATAAAGAGATATGTGCTTTCGTCCCTCAAATTCCAACTTTGATACTTTAAAGGCTTCTCCTGGGATACTGCGATATCATTTGCATATTTGGGCGCCAAGCGAGACTTAACTCTATTGGATGATTCCAAGAACAGTGCAGAAATATTGGCTTCTGTTTTCAAATGTCTTCAGAAAATCCATTTCGGGAATTTGGAGAGAATATAATTTGAATTTAAAAGAAAATACTTTGCAATTTCGTTCTTAGTTTGTGTACTAATCTGTTATTAACTTATTTGCACTAATTGTTTAGTATTATTGAATTTATCTTGCCTTTCTGTGCAATATGTCACTCTAAATCAGGCGGCGCTCTGATCATGCAGACTTCCCATGTACATCGCTGCAAATTATGTGCATGCGATACAGTTGTGCTGCACAATCCACATTCTCACAGCAGAAAATGAGGCTGCAACATGCTTTTTATACTTGTTTGTTAAACGCACATGTTGTTGGCAAAACTTTCAGGAAATCAATTGATGATGGGATGGGTCGTTAGGGGAAAAATACTGGGAGGGGGTGGAGGCCAAGGGGAGGGAGTGAGTTGAAGCAAGTATGTACTGGAATATCTATGAGATGAAAGGATTGAATAGAAAAAAAATAAAAACACTTAGGAGTATAAGCAAGGGTCAATACTGATGAAACAAAAACTTAACTTAAAATGAGCAGAACCAATTGTGTTTGGAAGCTTTAAAAGAAACGTTCTTTATCATCAAATTGGTTTATATGTTAAGTGGTCATGGGACACTGTCGAAGAGAACACAGCTGACAGGTGATGAAAAATCTGAAGATGAGGGGATGGCTTGGTGACCCCATACCATTTCATGGTCCTAGGTGACACCATGTACCTTAATAGGGCGGCAGGTGACCTAATGCCTTTTTAAAAAGGGAAGTAATTGAACTCCCGTCCTGTTGGTGAAAGACTACTGAGCTATGCGTAGTCATCCACTGGGACCTCCTGGTGACCACTATACAATTCTAAACACTGGTTATACAATGATCGTTCTATAACTAAGAAGAACTATTAACACAGCTGTAATATGGATGGATATCAATCTGATACTGCTGTATTGAAAAGCAAATATGAGTGCCATTTCTATATTTATCATTTCACCACAGGTTTTAGAAGCAACAGATGTTACAAAACTCACCCATTTAGAGGCGACAGATCGGTCACATTTTAATTAATAATATAATTTCCCATCAGAAGTTTTGATATGGTAGTGGAAGGTTATCTATAAAGGTGTGATAGATTAGTGGTAATATTAGGTTTTTGACCTTTTATGTCGAGCTTCCAGCGAGATAGATATTTATAGACCAAACTTTGACATTTCAGGGAAGGTTGTGTGCTACCTGGTGAAAATAAATTGAATGACACGAGAAGGTGTTTGTGGAAATTATATCATAATTATGTTATTAGCATCTGTAATGATGTGTGAATATGACAATCTTACCTGAAGGTGTAATGATTGTAATGTCTATAAACATGTATACATCACGAGGCACATAATAAGGTTGCATCCTTTGAAGGCCTGTATATAACATTACTCCATTAAATTGATGGCAATTATTTTTCATGTATATGGATTAATTAGATTCTTAAGAACAGAAGTTCTGACTAAGTAAAAATTCTTTCATAAAAATAATTAAAAATTGTATAAATCGTTTATAATTTTTTGAAAATGTTTTCTGTAATTTTGCTCTTATAAATATAAATAAACATTTCCGGTTCTTTGTCGTAGTGGTTCGGCTCGATTCAGAATTACCACAGCATTACAGTACCTCTGACAAAACTCTACTGTCATATTCTTTGTTATATTTAGGTTCATTTAAGATCACTTTGAGTGCTATGTTGGAATTTCATTGGCATTTTTGTTCACATAGCTGTCATTTCAATTATCGGAATGCAAGTAAAATTAGACAAGCTCAATATTCCTCCTTACACTTGAGTGTTGGGAGTGTTCTCAAAATTCTCGGGTTCCAAGGCTCTTTTCTCCAGAGGTAAAAAAATGACCCGATCTTGGCCGGGTTTGATGAGTTTCGGTTGAAGCAGCAGATCATGCGATTGCATCCGAAGTGTAAGATCATGTTTAATTATGTAGTTACATATTCATATTTGCTTTGGACAGTGTAATCTGCATGATAGGCAATCGATAGCTGTCTGATACTACAGCCAAAGATCTGACAGCGGCACAGCTCAATTTTGACAGAAATGAAATGGATTGAAATAATTTGAGCTGAGTAATCGCAGGTTAGACCAGCCAAAGCGTTGGAGAGTGAAAACGTTGATGAATGATTTTAAATTGAAGAGAAGCCAACTCACTGACTAGAAAATAAAAAAGGACAAAGTGCATAATAGCTTGGGATGCTGTAACAACCAATATCCTAGCCAGTATACTCAAGTGATCCACCAACGGAAGTTCGCGCATAATTTGATAAAAGAGATTTGTTTGCAAAATATAACCCTGAAAGGCTGGGTGTCTTCCGCTGGCAAGATGCTGTCAAGCATGAAGACGACAAATGATCAATACTTAATAAATAGAACGTCTCGGAGTTGTAGTAATTGACATTGTCGATGTCTAAATCCTTGCTTATTGAAATGTTCCCATCGATTTCTGCTGGTTTAACGAACATGCATTGCATTTTGTGTATGGGTTTTAATTTGACATGGTTGGAAGTGTACTCGGCTGATCTGACATTAGCAGGTCGAGATATTGCAAGCTTCTCTCTGATTCTGTCACAGTAAAAGCCTTCGTCTGACACGGATCAGGCCAGGAAATCACTTGTGGATAAAGGTGTATACAGACGTTGTTATTGATTGCGCTGCGCCTATTATACCAGGTCCATGAATGGCGCACTCTTTTTTTTATTTTCTTCTTTAGACATTTCTCTGTAGCTTCCTGTTAATAGTGAAAGAGCAAACCAGGGTGTATTAATAAAATGCTAACACTTAAAAGGTCTTGCTGGCTTTTAGCTATAGCTGGCAAGGGGAGATAAATACAGATGGTACAAAATATGAAGGAATTGCAATTGCAAGTATCACAAAATATTAGGCAGATAAATAGTTATTAAATTGTCTATGGAAACAGAACCCTCTAAGTTCCTGATTAATCAACTTATGTGATATATGCATGCTTTCATTTAAAAATTATTTCATGCAATGAACATATTGAATTTCAGGTTTGATGCAACAGTTTAATTCCAATGAAACTCTGAATTTTGAGGAAAATATTTTATGTCATCAAATGCCTAGTGATAACAAATTGATGATAACAAGAAATCACTTATAGAGCTAATGATGTGTTTTTGAAATTAAAGAGGAAGTTCAGAATCTTTGCTGATGAACCTTATTTTATATGCACCTTTCAAGTTTTATTTTTGCAAACCGCTAGACTGTTTAATATTTCTTATGTGATAATAATAACACCAGTGTTCACAATGTCATTTAGTTTGAGATGATGTCAAAAATCAAGAATATACAGTGTAATGAACAAAATATCCTTGAAGCGTAAAAACAAATTATAAATGATAGCATAGCTGTATACTTATTCATCTGTATTCTAACCAGTAGCTGTTATTAAATAGGTAATAAATATTGTATTATGAGGGCCCCTTGTAAAACACCAAATAGATTGATGATGCATAAAGTCAGACTGTGTATACAATTCCAAGGTCAAGGTCATGCAAAGGTTAAATATGAAAAAAAAAGTGTTTAATGGAAACTTCAAACTATCAAAAAAAGAAAATTTGGCAATTTATAAACATAGTTCTTTTGTAAGAATTAGATAAACTGCAGATGGAGAACGTTTACAAAATATGAAATTGGGATATAAATGTCTTTACAGATTTATGTTGCGACTGCATGCACTCTGCATACTGATTTGACTTTCAAAACAACACCAACATTAGCCAGTCTGTCCATATAGTGCCTAGCTATTTGTGAAAATTTTAATCTTTGTCATGCTGTGAATTCATAAGTAGTCAAGATTTTTTATAGGACATCAACCTGCCAACAACAGTATGCTATAACCACAGCATTAACAGCAAACACACAAATGATGTTGATTTATCAAAATTGTCAGCAACCATGATTTCGGTTTTAATTTAAATATGTATACACTGTATTATAAATCCAATTACAGTTTTCAAGGAGGATTTTACTGGTAGCATTTTCCGGAATGAAATTAAAGTTTAGATAAACAGAATAGAAATATTATCAAACAATCTGTACACTTTCCAAGTGTGTAGCTATGTGGAGGCGCCAACAAGCTGGTCTATAGTCTCCAATCCTCTTTTACATTTTATGGAAAATGAATTCACCTCAATTTGATGACAAACATCGTAGTCTTTTTCTGGTCTATTATTTTCGATGGTCAATGTTGCAAATGGGAGAGGAAATGTTAAAATGAAATCTTGCTCTGTTGTTTTGCCATTAAGTTGAGTAATACAGACGACTGTAGTTCATCCTAGTCACACACATGTAGGGATGTCGTTTTATTCAGTGTCATGAGATGAAATTGGCAGAATCTTCTAAAAAAAAACCAAAAAAAACCTAGCACATGATTACCATAGGAGCCAGACAAGGCATGCTGTTGCCTTGTCTCGATATTGATCGGTCGGTATGATGGCGGCTATACGGGCGGATATTAAATAGGTACTCCATGGCTACTGCCTCGAAGTACAGAATTGTGCAACTGTAATAGATTATGGGGGTCTTTAATTTAGGACTGTTTTGTCGTAATTTTGTTTCTAGACCTTTTAGAATAACCCAACAGTGGTCGTTACATTTAATTTCTGTCTTGAAACAGTTACCGTCAACAAAACGTTACAATCGAGACTGTCATCACTGTCGGGAGAAGACGCATGCTTCTTGACACGGTAACAAGCCGTTCTGTCTTTCTTTGTATAAAACTTAGTCTCAAGGTCGCGTTTTTGTAGAGTTGGACAACCTCTGCTTATGTGAATGATAGCATCAAACATAAAAAATTGTACTGATCTTTAACATTTTTGGTGTCCTTCACTGTTTCTGTAGTTATTGTTAAGTGATTTCATGGAGCTTTCTTTACAACAAAAAAATAAAATTAGTACTGTGTAGAAGAAGAGAGTTTTTGGAGAAATTCGAGAAAAATCTATTTTGGTGTAAGATTGGGGGTTATAAACTATGAATTACAGATTAGTTGGTCTTTAAATCTGCCGTCTAGAGCACAGTTTCTTTCTACACTTTGTTGGAAAATCTTTTATTCCATTTCTTGTCCAATCAACGAACTTGACAAGGGCGTAGTAGGGAAACAATAGGTGGCCTACAATGATGAATATATTGCGCTCTGTTTCACTTTTAACTTGATTAAGGAGGTGAAAGTTTAAACGAGGATTCCTGCAGGCAGTACAACTTTACATTACGAACAGAGGCACACACATATACACTGTATGTAAATAATGATGTCACTAAGGACGTTATCTAAAGGTCAAAAGGTCAAAGAGTCTAGACAGAAAAGAAATTTCCTTATATGGAGATGCACTGTGTACTGCGATGAGTGTCACCAGATATCTTATTGTGGTTTTTTGTCACTGGTAGAAGTCAATTCATGTATAGGTAACACTTGTATGTAAAGAGAGAAACACAGAATTACACACACTGCATATGTACTGATAGCTCATGTCAGAAAACATGGTTTAGAGGTATTTTAGAAGGTCTAAAGTCATCTTAGTGCTGTAGTGATGTGACCGGTGTCATGCATAAAATGCACCTCCTGTATAAAAAGTATCAGGAGTTTTTGGTATGGGGTACTTTTTATGCATGACACCGGGACTAAGCTTTTGTTAGGGGAACTTTTTATGCATATACCGGGATTGCATGATTGCAGAGGGAGATGATACCCGAGTTTGTCAACAAAATACAAAATCTCCCAGACAAACTATTTAAACCAATGCAGATACCTTAACTACTAAAATAAATAAACGATATGTTAGATCGAATGTACTCTGATATGTTCACCACGACCGTTTTCCCTTGATGTCGGCGACATTATACTAGCTGGAGATTTTAGATGTCCTCAGAGGTTACATAATGTTGTAACGAAAGTGTTCTGATTGTAGGATTAAAACAAAACAGGCGTGAAGATGGGACCGAATGTCGCGGATTAATTGTACAAGTCAATGACGGCCAATGTTGAAAGCCCCAATGTAGAAATTAGTGCTTTTGATGTTGGCGTAGCAGAACATGCGTTGTGATTTGCTAAAAGAATTTCTAGATAAGGATACATCTATAAATCATATTATGTCGGAATTATCTCCGTGATCAAATGGCAAATCTGGGGATTGGAAGTCAGCAGTCGGCAAATAAATCTTACATTATTGTACGTGGTACATCCGAGTCATCAGACAATTCGATACCAGTGATTGGAAAGTTAAAAAAAATAGTAACTATAAGTCAATTTACTTCATAAAACAATCTCAAATAATTCAAATATCATTAATTTGAAATTCTATTCCTTAAATTTTCTTTCATGGGAACACCAAATATCAAGTTAGAGAAAATTAACTTAATAATACGCTAGGATTGATATTGTCAAGTCATTAAATAATATAGAAACTAGATATACATATATATAATGATCGTGATTTAGTTATTTATAAATACAAATGAATTTAAAACATGGCAGAAGCTGTACATGACTAATGTAATGGGGTAGTTTCCTTTTAATAATTAGAAGGGATCATATTTCTGCTTGTAAAAGTTTATCCCGCACAATTATAGATATCACGATAATTCTTTCTTGATTACAATAGTACAGTTAAACATAAAGCAGGAAATGTTGTTCATGGTTTGAAGATTGAATCAGCGGTGTATTTATCGTTTGTATTTATCAGTGATTTGGCCGAAGCCATTTATACAGCTGGAAATAGATAGGGTCCCTATATATGGCATAAAATCAATCCAGTTATGGTTTTATCAATGAGAAAGTGGGTCAACTGGAAAAAAGAATATCGGATAAAGCACTACTGTTCTGCGTAACAAGGACTCAATGTTTCAATGGCTTTCTATCGTATCCAATTTTACTCTCTTAATTCTCGTTAAACAATGACCATATGTTCTTAGGAGTAATTTTTGTTGTAGTTACTAATGTGTTGGTTGTTCAATCCCTCATTTAGATGGTGTTTTCTGTTTTTGTTGCAAAATATGTTTGCTACAGTTGTTGATGTTGAATTGAGCGAAATCAATTTCCGAAACATCATTATAACTCAAAATGTTATACAAATTATACAAAACATGTTTGCTATAATCCTTGATGTTGAATTAAGTATCATAAGGTTTCTATTTTGTGATAACTTAAAATTTTATATCAATTTTGCAAAGGAGGAAGGACAACAAAATGTTCTAAATTGTCTTTCCAAATCTGCATGCATTGGTTTAGACACTACGATTTCAAAAGAACATTACGTTTGTAAAAAGAATATACTTGTTGAATGTTACATGAAAATTTTGAACATTGCACTTACCATTGTGATATTTTTGTATTTTTCAGGGTAAATGCCAAAGGAAGGACCCTCCTTGTAAATATCTACACCCTCCACAACACCTTCGGGAACAGTTGTTACAGAATGGTAGGAACAACCTGATATTACGTAACCTTCAGATGCAGGCTGCCCAGCAAGCTGCCCTTCAGCCCCTGATGCCTATCCAAACAATGGTAAGTGTCACCTCTATTGCCTTCGCATCCCCTTCATCCTTTGTTACGCTGTTTTTGTTTTCTTCGCTAATGAATATGGCAGTTTGTATTTATGCAAAGTAATGATGCTCATCAACGGATGGATGGAAGCTATTTTTTGATTGGTTGTCTTCAAGGATGAAAGGGAAGGGAGATAATTCAGATTAGATAATGCAGATTGAATTGAGTCCTGTTATCTCCCTGTGATGAGGAAGGAGAGATAACTTTATAATTTTTGTTAGCTGATATTTTGATTTTTTTTTATTTACAAAAATTAGACATTTGATTTAAATAAGACAAAAATAAAACTTTGTATTGAGTTTTAAGTAAAATGAATTCTTTGTTCTTTAATCTGTAACAAGTTTTTTAAGCACTTTTTTAAAGCTAAAGAATTCTTGAAGACAACCTCCACTCTCACAAAAATTATTTTCATTGCAAATATTTCAAGATGCTATCTCATAAATATATCTGCTTACAAGCTTGAGTTATTTTTCAGCTTACAGCCTACCTTTTAATGTTTTCGCTGAGATTTTGCCTTAATATTAGATTAGGAATAAGCTGATTTGTGAATTTATGATTTTGTAAAATTATTTTGAGGCTGTAATTTACATGCATATTTTCATAAGCTTTAAATGTTGACACTGTTGAAACTAACGTGAGAGTTTTTTGGTACTTGGTAACCATAGAAACTATTATGTAATTTTGTTTTAGTAGTTTGTATATTTTTCACACAACATGTGCCGATAGGGTCATTCTGTTTATATATATGGTGTAGAGTAACACAAATATATTGGCTTAATTTCTCTTTTTGTTCTTTCTATAACTCTTTTTCCTTTTTTCTATCCTCTACACAAAAAATCAGAATACACAGCAACACAGTAATTAAGGCAAAAATAGACGTAAACAAATCTTTTCTGGAACTCATACAAAACTCAAATTACAAAAGATCCTACATAACATCTTAAATTGCCAAATGAAAATGTCATTATGTCGCGGGTAGTTAGGAGGAATAATTACCTAATTGTGTTTAATCGATCAGATATAATTAACTTTCTCTCGGCAAATGATGGACTCTAATTTGGAGGAACTGGTCATATGTATGTTGAATTACACTTGGATGTCTTGGGAGTGTCCCGCTAAACACCATATACAGTTTACAACGACACTTTAATTCCATCATCCTACACTTCAAATCTAATATAGAAACGCAAATGAAAACGGAAATCTAACTATAAATACCCACCGGCTAGTGAAAGAGATTCGTCGCCGTAGAGATGGCTACCAGCACAACAATATACAGACCTTACAGCAGTTTCTGTGGAGACAGGTTCGGAGCGGATGGTCATAAGGGAAACCTATAGAGATATTTAAAAAAATGTTGCCTGTCGAGCCACCTACCCTTGTGTGTGTCAAACAATGTGTTTGTCAAATGCAGCTTAGCTAATGATCATAAAATTAGAGAATGTGTTTCCATAGCAACTTACCAAACTTTGTGGAAGCCATTCTCGTGACGTACTGTTTAGCAGATGAAACCGTTACTGTGTTCTTGTAAACCCAGATTAACTTGTTGTAACAAATAAATAATAATATAATGTCGGATATAATTGTTAAAAGCGTTTTAAAACATCTTCATGATAATACTTTAATCACAAACTCATCATACATATTATGATTTTGCTTTGGTGCATACTGAATGAGCAAATTTATTTCATTAAAAATAGAATGGCAGGTGTAAACACTCTACTGTGATCTATTATCTCGTTAAATTTACAAGCTAATTTCAACAGAACAACCTTGTGATATATTTTTCTTGTCCTTGATTCAATTAATCAAAATAAAATTTTCTTTTCGAAATTCAAATTATCATATTCAGGTTATGAAATCATTTTGACACAATTTTTTTTAAACAAATTACAATGCGCCGAACATAAGATTGATATCACGAGCAGAGCAAATTCAAAAGAACTGCATTGTAAATAAATGTAAGAAAACGTTTTTAATTGATGAACATTTAATGCAATATTTCTTAAAATGAATAAAAGAGAAAAGTTTATATGACAGGTGTTCTGCATTAAACTAACCAGAAACGCCTCTGTCTGGAAAATTTGAAAATTCTAAATCAAGCATCTCTCGAATTTGAAAAAACACATGCAGGTATAAGAATTTTTTACATGTATATGTACCTTCACAGAGGTATACAAGGCTGTAAATCATCGTGAAATCTCCCAAGCTTACCTGATGGGTATTGTTATATAATGTGAAATGTGCATTTCAATGCGCTCTATGTGTTGTAATGTTTGCTCTCTAAACTGTCTTGTAATGCATTTCAACAGCTGACTGCAGCTGAAAGTGATCACCGATTTTATCTGATCTGTATGAAGGTATCAAAAACGAAAATTACACTTTAGTTAAACTGATGATATTTTGGTGAGACAAGCAAAATTTGGTGACAGGTTATTAAAAGTGATAGTGAAATTCTAAAAATGTGATATGTAAAATTAGACATAATAGGATTGGAAGTCAGGTTTTTAGAATTCTAAAGTGTTCGTGTCAACACCACTCATTATAGGGGAAATTACATTTAATTGAGTTATAAGTAAAAAGTGACATTTAGAAGATCTTAATCTTGATAGATCTATGTCTGGTTTCTTGATAGCCTCTCTAAAAACTACTTTTTTAAAATAAGAAATTGTTAATGAAATTCAACTTAGAAGTCAAAAGTAATGTTCCTAAATTGATATGATTATAATGTAATTTTAAAAATATTAATAGCCATCATTTTTCAGCAGATTACATATTTTGTGCTTTAATTACATCAATATGGCCTTTCAGTGAAATTTGGGCAAGCTGGGGGTTCAGAATGTGTTTACAACCAGCAACCTTCATATGTGCACTGATTAGAAGAAAATAGTTACATGAGTGTAAAAACCAGAAATAATTTCCATTACAGTCATGTCTAAGTTTATCTTATACAGTACATCACTGTCAAATATCTCGGACCATCTTGTTATTAATTCAGTTCTGTAGAATATATAATGATCGATGCAAACTAACACGTGTCATCGTTACACAACATATTGCAAATGGCCAACATTTATGACCATATATGGCTCGAAACTTTCTATGATAAGAAAAATTCAAATTGAAACATTATCTTTGAAATTCAATCCCTGGATTAAAAAATCAGTTTTTCTTTATGGATTTTTTATATCTTTCGGTGAATAGCAATTAAATGAGTGATTCAAACCTATGAATTATTTTCAAGTCAGCGTGAAATCCTGCTCGGGTTTTATGTGCGTTTGACGGTTATAAATAAACCTGTTTTGTGAACTATCTCAGGGCATTAACATATCCTTACAGGAGCTTTGACTTGAGCCTACACAACTTCTTTACGTGTTCAGATTTGTCACTATCATGCCACTTAGCACATTGAAAAATGAAAACATGAATTCATCAAAAAAAGTTTAACTTTCAAGAATAATTTCATTTTCATTTTAATGATATTTAAAATTTCTGCTGTTTTTTGTGGTATTTTTTTTGGTCAGAAATTTATTTCGAACAAAAACTCCATACAAAAATATTTTTTAATTGCCTGAATTGCCCACCAAAAAGTTAAACATCTTAGTTCTTTTATTAATTTTTTTTTTATTAATTAAGATACATGTATGTCATTATTTAATTAAATTTAAGAATATCTTGCCTCACAAGGCTCCAAGCTTTTTGCTAGTCGTTTTGTAACAACACACAGACTAAGCAATAAATGTAATAAGCATTTGAAATGTACAGCATAATCATACCATTTATAAGCAATACATGCTAATAGAATTGTAGACTAAACATACACAGATGTGTTGCTGTAGATTACAAATATTCCTCATGAGGCCTTACTTTCTGAATAATTAGTAACAAGCTACTATACTGCCAATTCAAATTTTCCCCGAAACAATATGTTCTGTATATAATTGCAGTATATCCTCTGTGCAAAAAGTTCAAGTTAGTAATTAGATTATATACAGAAAGAAGCAAGCACTCACAACAGATTACAGTTGTAATCTACAGCAAAATACCCACTAGTAAAAACACATTTCTGTTCTTTCTATACTAAAACACATATTACATAGTACTCAAGATACTTTCTATTGTGAGATGTACCTTCCTACTATATTATGTACCCTAGACTCTTTTTTTCTCGCTAGATGGCGCTGGTTTTTCTATTGACATATTCTTTACATTTTAAGTTCTAACAAAGCATTTGATTGGTTGTGTAAGTTCTAACAAAGCATTTGATTGGTTGTGTGTGCACCACTGTTTGAGATTGATACTAATTTGTTTGCATGTTTTTTATTTTTGTTGTATGAGACTGCGAGCAGCAACAAGCCAACCGTGACGGCATATCCTACTCTCGTGCCGGGACAATACCCAATTGTGGTTAGTGGTCGACCAATAACAATGAGGCGTGGAACAAACTGTCGCTAGGGACAACCAAGTTGTACAGTTCAAGGTCACATTCATTTCAGTCATTGATATACAAGGTTAAAATGATCAAAGTCTCTCAAATGGTTTTGTTGTCAAAGTTCATCTGGGTTTCTGAAGAAATCAAAATTCTTGGTTAAGATTATAAGGTCAAGGTTGCTATGACATTTTAAAGTTATTATTTTTCAAAGTAAATGTCAGAGAGTTCAAGGTCAAGATAATGTCAGAACAAAGTCACCTAGAATAGAGCTACTAAGGGTTTAACTACGAGTTATTTGATGTTTGTATATTTGACCTTTAACCTTTGATCTTTAATCTTGAAGCTTGGACATGCAAAATCTTGAAATCTTGACAAGGTTATGTCTGATGTAAGTGATGCTATATCACTTATGCAACTATAGAGCAATTCACATTTATAAGAGGTCATGTGGCTTGAGATAATATGACAGTGGAATCCTTAAGAAAGACTGGACACTGCATCAGACAGTTGTATTGGCATTCTTGGCTCCCAGAAGTGTTTCCCATTACATTCAGCACACTTTTCGGTTAATTATCAACATTATGAAAACTTGACAGAAAATCGTTGTTCATTCTTGTAATGTTCTTTCATCATTTAGCTTGCTCCATGAAGCAAGCATTGTCTGCATGTGGTATTCTAGAGTTAGCATGTGGTGTCTGGTTTGGACTAGATGGTTTCTTTAGGTATGGCCAATTATTGTCCTGTCTGTTATGACATTTCAATGATAGCCGTTGGTCAGTACCGTTTAAGCCTGCAGACACACTATCAGGATAGATTTGGGTTACGATTTCCCAGACAGTCTTCAAAATATAGAGTTATCTGCTCTTGTGGGATTGATTCTCCAAAAAGCAAAATATTCAGAACTTAAAAAAAAAGTTAAGAGAGAGATATTATTTTCTCTAGCAAAATATTGATCACAATCCATTGTTTTCACACAGTTGCAAATAACTCTTTATTTTGAATGATAGAATAATCATTAACGTGGTTAACAGTTGGTGAATATAGGACCTGGATGTTTATATTTCATGCCCTGGACAGTTTGAAATTGTAAATCGATATATACTTACCTTACTTTGCATTTTGAATTAATTTCGAGCCCAGAGCAATGTAGTTGTTTGGCTTGTGATGGCAAGATTTGTTAGCGATAAATCTGCGTCGTTGTTCCACGCCCCCAAAGCATTGTAGTGGTATATTCATATTATATTTGACATTGCTTGAGCTCCCTCTTTGCTTTCCATGCTTTAACACTAGCTCGCCTGCATCACCCCAGGGCTTGGGTAGTATTTTATGTACTGTTTCTTTTCTTGATTATTTGCTTCATTAAAATTGGTATTAAAATTGTTCTTAAAATGGTTTTTTTTCTTCAAATACATGATAGAAATGAATTATCAATAATTTTGTCTTTCTCATTTTCAGTCAGTCAAAAATGTTACTGAATTTTATTTTTATGATACAAGAGTCTTCCAGATTTACACTTTAAATCATTCAACCCTGAAATTTCATAAAGGACCGGTCTAATCTTTGATTTAGAAGAGTCTAAATGTGTCTTAAGGGGCGAATGAGTTAATAAGGTGTACATGTGTTCTATTTGATTTAGAGTCTAAGAGCTTCTGTCTTAGAAACACAGGTAAGTCTATATAAATAAAAAAAAAAAAAAAGGGATAACGAGTATGGGCAAAGAAAACAGGAGACGCTCATGCCACAGGAACACCTGGTCCGTGACCATTGTAATTTAAAAGGTGACTTGGAAAAAATCATAAGATTTTCATATGAAAACAGGATTTCAGTGTATATTATTGTGTCTGATAATCTTTTAGTAGTCCTCTATGCCCTTTGCCCTTGTCAAGTATAACTATATTAAAAATAATTTCAACTCAATTTTTATTTGATTCCATTATATATTTTTACATTAATACATATAGCACTATTCAAATACTATACAAAAGATGAGATACGTCGTGTGTGGATAAATTGGTTTCACCAGAGTACTTGTGTATATAATGCACTTAAAGTTAGAATAGATAAGGATTAAGCATTTAACTAGGATATAAATTCATTTTATAATTTGCCTAAATGGCTGCACCAGCTAAGTTTGCCAATTTGAATCTAGACATATCCATATTGGATTTGAATGTCAGTGAATTTAAAAGCCATTTCAATGATACTTGTATGCTATAAGTGCATGTCTGTCTCCATGCCATTGACACCAAAAATGAATTGTGTATTTAGGCTTGTCCTTCAAGATAAAAATTTAGATAAAATATGGAGAATCATACATAATCAACGGTCTTATGTAAAATATACATGTAGGTCCTTTTGGTGGGATGATTTTGTATACATAAAAAAACCAATATGGGTGTCTTTTAATTGATCTGTAAATGGATGAAATCTTCACCAGAAATTAAACAGTGAATATATTTATAATTATTCTGAATAATTAAAACAGAAATATTTTTTACAAAGGTTTGTGAACAAAATGTTTAGGATAGGTTCAATTAAGTAGATTCTTCTACAGCATTAAAAAATGTTGTATATAAAAAAAAAAAAAAAAAATATGATTTTAAGCCTATCCCATTTGTGAGCATGCAACCACGAATCATGATATTTTGTGTTATTTTTAGACAAAAATATCTTTTATTGTCATCTATTTATTGTTCCAGAATAAAAAAATAAGTTTTCATCTAAAATGATATACTTTTCTCAAATAGAAAGCTAACCAAGACTCCTCTAAATTTGAAGGTTTTGATATAGGTAACTGCATGAGCACTTAAATATCCTCTCAAAAAGAGCATTAAAAGTGTAAATTGTTATAATAAAAACAGGCATGCTGAAAGTTATGGCATTCAACTCTTTACAAATTAATAATTCATAAGTTTCATAGAAAGTTTATGTTTACAATCACAATATACATTAAGTGTTTTAACAGAATCAGACACAATAGATGATATAATGATAGAGTGATAAAAGCCAAGCCCTCGTCCCGCGTACCGCGAGTGTTCTGTCCTAGCTGGGCCGTAATATGTGATATTACACTGATGTCGGGGGTGAGAGAACATGTATACAAACCGTTAATTGTGAATAATTAAACACGTATGAGGTCATTAATGGTACAACATGGACATGTGCCCATTAAAGTGTTAATTATTAATGTTTAGCCATTTTCTAAATAATAGGTTTTGCCGTCAAACTGAAAAACAAAAATTAAAAATTCTTCACAATTTAGAAATTAAAGAGACATTTGTTAAAAGAACTCAGAGTGATTTAAGAACAATTTCAGTACAAAAAATATAATTCATTGAGAGGGATATAGGAATTAATGCCATATACTTATACATGAGCTGCATGTATAGGGAGAGAGATGGGGTGGCCTAGTGGTTAAGGTATATGACATTCTACCACTTGCCCCTGAATTCACTTTTTGGGTGTACAAGCTCACAAAATACACTGTATATGTTCTTAGTTGCTGGTTTAACTCCAAGTACTCAGGCTTTCCCCCTGGTATGAATAGAAAATATTGTACAGTATGTGTAACAAGAAATAACCTTTGAGCACCTCAGCATATGAAAGTAATACCCTAACAATGTGGAATCAAATGTTTCTACCTGGCACTAGAATTCATGGCAGTTATGTTCACATACACTGCAGTTGACATTAGTAGTCAAGGAAACGTGATATCACACATTGTTGTTGTCGGTACTGATCAGTCCTCGTCATGATGTTGGTATTTCATTTTCATCAACGCTTGCTTCCGTACATAGGACCATAACAAGTCATCCTGGTCAATGGTACTGTATATATGGCCTTTCTCACGGATCACTTTGTAATGGAGAATATCTCTTTGTAATTAAACCAATTAGTCTTGGGACTACCTCATCAGCTTGCCTGGGGGCTTAAAAAAACCATCTGTCGCACCTGTCCAGCCGTGTTACGGGTCAGTGATCACGTCTATAGAGGATGAGAAACGTCTGACCATGCTATATTTAGTTTACTAATTACAAGTTACAGGTAACTCCGTCGTATGTTACACCTGATGGGCCTGATTGATGTGAACGGCACATGAAAGATAGAAAATATGGATCCACAGTTACCAGGGAAGGGAGGAGTCACATTAAAAATCCTAGCCCCATCAATTTTCTGATCAAAATCAGTATCATCCAAAATCTGCTAAGTGTTTTTTCTGGAACGGAAAGACCTCAAAATTAAACTATAAATTTTAAATTGATGTATAATAATTGTATGCATGGTAACCCCAATTCTTTTATAATTTTTGAATTTGACAAAATTTTTAAAGGGAACATTCGTAATAGGAAACAACATTTTTATGAAGAACTACAGCGAATAGATGTGCTAGTATTTAATGACAAAAGCTAATGAAGGGAGAGAACTCTACAAGCTTTGACAGATCAATGAACACTATGGACCAATAGACACAATGTGACTGTTTGAATCAGTGAATAAAATAAGAGAATACATGACGAGAAATCACTGAAATGGCAAAGAATGGACTTTGTGTATTTGTTGTGATTTCTATGATGACAAGGCTAGATGAAACACTGAGGCTGCTGAAGCAGAATTGTATCAGTGATTGGCGGGGTCGTTACCACGGGAATCAAAGCATTACATCTAAATGGCGACACGGTTCATTCAGGATGAATGGATCTGATGCCAACATTGTACAACAAATGGTTTTTTTATGTGTTAGTCCATGTGACACATCAGATGTGAAGCTGTAGATAACATTAGGTTCGGACTCGTCATCAGAACGCGAAGGAAGGCCTAATCTCGTCCAAGTCTCGTCCACACGTGACTTACACACTTGTAACCATCTCCTACTCCTGTTAGCAGATCTTGTGATACTATACAAATTGTTATAGATTATTTTTCCAATACATTTCAGCTTTATACCTAATGCCTTCATCAGGTGATTACCCTTAAAACTTAATTTTCCATTCAAAATTAGGATATGGGATACCTGCAGCTTTGAAAGCATCCTTCAGCAGAAAAAATACATTTAAAAAGTCTTTATTTTACTGAAATTGTATACTGTTATTTGAAAAATGCTAAGAACTGTTAGCATATACCTGGTAGCTCTGTTTCATTCTGACATCTTTCTATTAGCCCTGCACTTCTTGATCATCCTGGGCTGGTTGATGGTTTTTCCATGGGTTCTCTGGCTTCCATTTACTACAGAAACTCAGGGCACTTTAGCAATCAACAAGATGCATGAAAAACAAACAGACTAAGCCCTTTATATTATTGTTTAAATTACAAAGTAAAACAAATTTTATAAAAAGTTGATGACAATTGTGAGTGATCAAAATATAAATTTTGTTCTTTATATTTTATTATTGTAAATAGGTTTCACCTGCTTTAAGGATTTCCTAGAGAATCTAATGGGATATTTAGTTGTATAAATAAAATTCAGATGAAATTTACATAGAAGAAAAAAAAAATCTTATGTGTCAATAATCAACATTGTCCAGCTATTCTCCAGGGATCGGATGATATGCTAAGGAATTTCCCACTGCCTTGTGGCAGGATATCAAGAAAAAACAACATCAGTCTGGGAAAAATCTTATGTGATTTATAGGTATACTCCATCTGGATACAATTTAGAAAGTAAAACAAAGCTAGTGTGATGTATAGGTGAATGAATGCCATATGGTCCATCCAACTATTGTTTAGACTAAAATGGTAATAATCTTCATTAAAAAGTCCCATTTGATATATTGGTGCATAAATGCAATCTAGTTTGTCCATCTTTTGTTGAGATACTGAAATGCTAATGATCTTCATTTAAAAAGACTTATGTGATAAATAGGTTATAAATGTCATTTGGTTCATGCATCTATGTCTATCTATTGTCATTGTTTAGAGGCAGAAATGCTAATTGATCATCAATGTCACATCCCAACCACTGCCTCAACCTCAGAATGTCTAGCCTTAACGAGATTCATTTGGAGACAGAGCTCATTAGGCCCACCCGTCAGATTAGCAGGTTCCGAACCGATACTAATCTTAATGGATTAAATTTATTTTTTATTCTGCCCATAATCTGACCCACCATAGAAATTGGAATAGTTTTCTGATTTTTTTTATTTGATAAAAATCTTTTAATGTGTTTGCCTCCTTTATATGAATCGTCTCCAATTTCCATTTAAAGCCCAAGCCATCATGAACTTCTCCCCTGTTATCGTAAAATCCTTTCAATTTTCACTTAGGACCTAATTAGTCGATTGTGTTAATGTTTTTTCATAGCAACTCTAAAAAAAACCAAAAAACAGTCAGCTCTGATTCTGCATGCAATGAGAATTTTTTATTTGTCTGGGCTCTTTCATAATTTTGATCATTGTGAATTCTAAACTGTCTTAATTTCTTATTTTTTGAAAAATACAATAACCGTTACAAATCTGTAGCCTAGGTGTTCAAAGTTCAATTATTGAAATAAGACTAAAACTAAAATGATAAATTAACAATGTTTTCCTGCACCTGATTACTATAGTCTGAATGATTAAGGGACGTTGTCATGTTATCGGAATGAAACCAAGGGTGCTTGACTCTATAGATCTGTCAGGATTTCGTGTACATTAAAGTTATTGGCATCATTAAAATCGTGGACGGCTAAAAAAAATTCTCTTCTCTGCAACATAGTCATTATGTTTGCATATAGAAATGATAAGATCAGTTTTCTATAAATCACCTCGTTAGAAGAATGAGAGAGAGAAATGGTAAAGGATAATTAACGTGCCCAAAGCACCTGTCTTTCTCCCATATCTCTCAACACTAATGCCATACAGTGATGGTCGTGAACATGCCTTTTTTTTGAATTTGTTATAATTTCTAAAAACAAAAAATTAGTCTTTGTTCACATACTTCAATTGATATTTTTTTCAAAGTATCATTGGAAGTCAAAAAAGATTTTGAAATATGAAAAAAAAAGAGATGAAATTTTATGAAAATTTATGGATTTGATAATTCTGTAGAAAAAAAAATGATAACGTCATTTTGTGACAATGATATTATTTTGTAAACTTTTAAATTGAGCCAGAATTTATTGTCATCATTCTGACATTGTGATATTATTTTGAGATATTTTAAATTAGAATTGATTGACTGAAATAGATTTTACCATGTTTTGATGTCACTGTGAAACTGTCCATTAATAAATACACAACAGACTACGTACCTCGGTACTTAATCATTTACGCTGCAACCAGCTGACCTTATAGATACATTTAAATGATTTCTAATTTTCAGAACATTTAATATTTTATTCGAATGTAATATTTCTCAATTGCGTTAAATCTGAAAAGAACATATGCTCTATTCTAACAATTGGTTCTGATTCGCTAATTTACTCTGATTTAAATGACATGCCCAAATGTTTCCATTTGCATGTTGAATACATTGGTTTAATTAGATACAAATATGTAGGAAATTTTAATTGATGCATAAGATTAGCTGCACAGCATTAATTAACATTTGAGTTTACAGCATGCATGTTAATGATGTTTTAATTGGCCAATTCAGAACCTAATTGCCTAGAAAAAGCAAATTGGCTCCAACTAGAATTTTCATTCATAAAGTTTAGCATCAAAAAGTGAATGAATCTTTTTTTTTTTCAATCCTCTTTTAGGACTTGTATGTCACTTTAACTTTTTTTCTAAATTATTAATCAAGGACAAATTATTAAGGGGGAATAAATTTGCTCCTTTTATTTAACTCATTCATCCCTATACACACATTTAGGTTCTTCTAAATCAAATCTAGACCAGTCCATTATGAATTTTCAGTGAGGAATGAGTTCAATAACAGTAAAAGTAATGTCTATTAATTATTATTGGACATTTTGATCTTTAAATATAATTCTGGCATCATGATATTTTTGTCACTCTTCCTACTCCTCAAATATCATTGTCTCCTTTTCTGCCTTTGGGTATTTTATTTCCATTGCTATTTTTGACTCCTCAAATTTTTGTCAATTTTACTATTTCACCACCCCCGACCCCAACCCCAACCTTGTCCACTTATCTGTGATTTTGATATGTGTTACCTCCCTTCCCACCTTTAGTGTATTTTTGTCTCCCCTAGCTCACAGCTTCAAGACATTTTTGTCTGTCTAACAAACTCCCGACCTTTTTGTCTCCTTTCCATCTCTGCAGGCTCAGGAACAGCTGCGCTATTGAGGCTGTTGTTACATAACTGAGAAATACAAAATGCATACTTGAGGCACATGAATTAAGACTGCATTTGAATACAGCTGTTTAACAAAACATACTACCGATGCATCAGAGCTT
This sequence comes from Argopecten irradians, assembly GCF_041381155.1. Lineage (NCBI taxonomy): Eukaryota > Metazoa > Mollusca > Bivalvia > Pectinida > Pectinidae > Argopecten > Argopecten irradians. Next base: position 16,129,445 of record NC_091147.1, on the reverse strand, counting down.
AATACTCGAGTGTTGTGCCAAAACATCTTACCGCAGCTAATTAATTGAGTCCATTACTTTGTATGACTCAATATTTAATGGGGTAAAAAATGTTGATGGCTGCATTTCTTATCTGATATATGTGACAAAAAATCCTGTTACTCTGTGATTTGATATTACAATGGTAGCTTTCAAAGTTTCGTAAAGCTGGAAGACTCTTGTACAATCACGTTATTTGTGAAATACATTTTTTTAAAAATATAAATGTTTTGTGTTTTAAATCTCTATTCCATCTACCCAAGGCTTGCTCCCCTGGCTTAGAGCAATATTATAATAAGTCTTGTTTTCTTATATTTAATGTCACAAAACATTACTGATATACCAAGTGATCAGTTCACAATTATATAAAATGTTTGAATACTCAATATATAAACCCTGCTTTAATGATAAATCTCAAATGTTCAGATGTAACCTGGTCAAGCTTGCTTTTGGCCATCTATATGTTGAACTTGTCTCAATGATTTTAAGAATACAGTATAACTTGTCTAATCGGATGTCACTGGTCGGGACCAGCATAATTGGCTAGAATAGACAGTTAGCTAGATCTGAATAAGACAATGTTCGGTTTACACAGGTTATACTGTACTTCACAATATCGAGATTTGTCAAAGCTGCCTACAATCACATTAAAGTAGATTTTGAAACTTATTTGAATTTTGAAAATATTTAAGGGTAACATTCTATTACAAACAAGATAAATCAATCTGTTCGTGGCTTTGAGATTTTTGGTAAAGCAGGGCCTTATCCTCCTGTTCTAAGCTTTGAGGTTTTCGATAAAAGCAGTCGCGTCCTCAAGTAACCCTGACTATTTCAGGGATTTAGAATTCCTAAAGAAGTAAATAGTTGTAGAGATATGTAGGTTTACGGTCTATAAAAAGACAATGTGTCTGTACACACGAGAGAGAGGTAAACACTCTGTGATTTACCTTACTGTGATTTTTTACCCTGCTAAATTGATGGCTTAAACTGGAGGTTAAATTCAAGTTTAAAAAAAAAAAAAAAAAAATCAATGTTACCATAGAATTAGAGGGGAATTTTTTATTTTTTTTTTTCGGAATCTTTAAAGACAGACTTTCTTATAGAAACCTATAAATACTCTTGATGTATATTGCTGTGCTTTGTTTCAAGAGTATATAATGAAATGACCTTGACCTTTTTAGGCACACCCCTATTTGGGATCAATACCAACGTCCGTGGCCTTCAACCCTTACGCCACAATAAACCAAGGCAACGTTCAGACCGTGGCTGTGCCCGGGGGTGGGGATGCTACCATGGTGACCAGTCCACTCCAAGGAGTCATCCAGACGCTACCATCCAGCCAACAGAAGTTGGCTTCGTCCCGGCCAGACAGGCTTGAGGTAGGAAGAGATCCTTTAACACCAAACTCTTACCAAATGACATCTCTCCCTCTTTCATTTATATTTTCGTGAAAGGATTGGCTCCATTTTTCACTCACAATTTTTTCAACCTATATTACACACTCCTATATTTCTAATGTCTTATATCTTTTAACCCTCTCACCCCCGCCAACTACAGTCGACTCTACCAGGACACTGGAGGATTAGTCCACTGTGGAAAACCAGGGGTCGAAGGGTTACAAGTCTGCATATCATTGTTAAGCCTGCGTAAAACTATCTTTTTATTAATATTTTACTGTTTTGGACTTCTATTATGATGATGAGGTGGCTTATGAATATCTTTTTTTTTTAAATCTTGCTATAAGAGTGATCTTCATTATATCCAATTTGTTCTATATAGCTATGGTTGTTCACACTTTCAATGTGTAAGTATTTGCTTTCGTGAAATTGCATATTTGTTTCAAAAAATGTCAAATTTCTACGATAGAATTATAAATTCCATAAACAGCCGATGAATTACATCAGCTTTGAATTAAGAAGTGATTATTTTTTTATTATTTGCTTGTGTATAGGTTAGCCTGTGATATTTGTGTTATACGTTTATACAAATGATTACTTACTTGAGAGTTGATATGTCATGTATGTGGTAGGTATTTATCATTTTTATTTCTGTTGCTGTTAGATAAACAGCTATTATAGACTTTAATTTGTTTATCATTAAGCCCGCGTCCCGACACCATTTCCCAAAATTCCCAATTTTCAACATTGACCAATCAGTGACATATATACAGCACCCCATCTAACCCTGCCAAAGACTGCATCAACATATGACGTAGGGGAAGTAACTCCTCCTAACCCAATGTAACTTAAACATTAACAGTAAAACTCCTATAGAAGCACTACCTTACTGTTGCACACAACATTATGAAATATGTAGTTTAATGGAAAAATTCACAATAAAATACTTTTAATGTGAATTTGCTTAATACAATGATGTAATTTAATCTTGGGGGAGTGAAAATGTGGATGATAAGTTGTAATTTGAACTTTTGGGGGATGGAAAACGAGCGAATGATAAATGTTTGATTTAAATTTTGACATTTTTCATCACCCAGAAAAGCTGGAAGTGAGGCTTATAATTAGAGACTAGCTACACAGGTTCTTGCAGTAGTGATATTTGAGCCACGTATGTATAATATACAGTTTTTAGTAGGCTTGAAGGGGTGCTGCTTTTTTGACACAACATAATGAGTGTATGTCGCCGAGGTCAGCTTTCACTTTTACATCTATATATAGTAACATCTATTGGATGATTTCATCGGAGGAGGTGAATAGACAGATGATTACATCTATTCATTTCTCTCTTTGAACTCATACAAGAGATGAAATATATTTTTGTAAAATGATGGCCATAACGGTAATCTGCTTTAATTGTACTGCAGACTAAATTATAAAATATTTGCTTTAAATTGAAGAATAATGTTAGTATTTGGAATTTTATCAGATTTTTCACTTTATTGGTTTGTTTCAAATCTTTGAATTTATTAGCAGATTACCAGGCCAAAAGCTGTCACCAGCAAATCTGTATGCAGCCAGTACTAGCGAAACTAAAACTCTTATGTTTACAAATGGCCAAAAATATTGGTAGATAGCTTTTATAATCTTAACAAAGGAATTTTTATTGGAATTTTTCACCAGATTCCAGAATGTGTGATGTGGTCATGAAGCTAAAATTTTAATCCAAGAACGCTATATAACATGTTCGTTTACTCTGCGAGTTTTAGCTTCAGAGCGAGGCTGATTCACAGATCCGCTGTCGGCAGCTTCTAGCTGCTCTTGGCCGACGATTTGTTAGAAGCTTTCATTAGTGTACAACGCAACCTAATATTTTATATTTACATGGCAACTATACACCAGCTCCCAAAATCAGAATTATTGCCTGATCACTGTCGTCTAGAGGCTTGAAAGCTTCTTATATACACAGATTTGTCCTGCCGTCCTTGCAAATATCTTATAATGACCGTGTTGTTTTTCTGTAGGCTGCATGTGGAGTCGGTTGTGAAAACCAACGCTGAGTTGTGCCACACATTCATCTAATTCATCTTATTTCAGAGACCGTCACAAAGGCTTATATTTATATATTTATTTATTCTGTTATTTTTTTGTTTATTTTCTTTTGCAAATATAATCATATGATAGATTAATAACAAAAGATTAAAAAAACAGCCACAAATTATATTATCATCCTTAAATTTTACACCTCTTGAAATGTGATTTTAAATAGTTCCACTGGTAAATGCTATAATAGTCTAAATCCTGTTGTCAAATGAAGAAAATAATGATCACCAGTTTGGTACTTTTGCTATATACAGTGCAGCAAACTATATAAAGCACTACCTGTTGAGAAGAGAAAGCACACTTGCAGCAGATATTTGGGATTATGCACTAAATTTCACAATAAAAACATTTTTTCAGGTTATTTGCTGACAAACGGCCACTGAAGCAACAGTGTTTTTCTGACATTTGTTTTAATATTTGAAGCATTAAGTGGATTACAATTTTGCGAGAATATACAGAGTTGTCTGCTCCTGATACTGGTATTGTTAACAGCTGTGGAAATCAACAGTTCTTCTTATCTGAATAGCAAATCATGTTTTGAAATTTGCCAAGCTTTGAACAAGTTGAATTTTTTTTTTATTAAAATGGTTTAAACTGTATCCATTGTTAAAACTAAAGGTTTGTCCCCCCAAAGACAATTGTGATTTTGTGCTTCAAGAGAGGATAGAATTTCCATTAACAGTCATCAAGTATTTAAAATATTAAGATATTTAAACATCATTTTTTTCAGTTTTTGGAAAGTTATTGAAAAAATGCATTATTATATAAAAGTTTCAGAAAATTTGAAGAAAAAAATCATCTCTCAATCATATCTTTACTTAACAAGTTTTCTTTGAAAAATCATTTGAGTCACTACTCCAAATCTAACAAAATCAGCGTTGCTCGCACTTTTTCTTTTTTTTCTTTTCCTTTTTTCTTTCTTTTTTTTCCTCTTCCCTTTTTTTCTGTCATACTCTGATTGGTTTCAGGTTTGTCGTGAATATCAAAGAGGTACTTGCACGCGACAACCTAGTGAGTGTCGCTATGCACACCCACCCGATAATGTAACAGTCGACACAGCCGAGAATCAGGTCACTGTTTGTATGGACTTTGTAAAAGGGAAGTGTACACGGGATTCGTGTAAATATTTCCACCCACCTGCTCACCTCCAGGCTCTCATCAAAGCCACCCAACAGCGGTCTAACACCACTGCAGCTCAAGCTCTGGTAGGGTGTCTACTTCTCCTCTTCGCTACCTCTCTCTAATTCTGCTTAGTTTTCTATTTCAATATAATACCTTGAAACATTTTATGTTTATTTTGTTTTACTTAAAATAACAAATTTTCCTGCTTGATTTGTTTATTATTTAACAATTCTTTCTTCTTTTTTGATGATTGTTCAAACTGACTATTTTTTTTGCTTGATTATTGTTATTTTGGACCTTTTCTGCTTTTTTTTTTTAATTTTGTTATGTTTTACTAATTTTTGTTTAAAGTTGAAGAAAAAAAAAATTGAAAAATATCCTTATTCTTTTGTACACTTGTATAAAAATATCAAGGATTTTTTTTTGGTTCATTCCAACAATGGAATTGAATGAAAATATTAGAAAAGTCTTTTTTTGTTTTGTTTTTTTTTCTATTTAATCTTTCTATTTCATTATTTTCATTTATTTCTTTATTTACTTATTTTTTTTTATTTTCATTTATTTCATTATTCATTTCTTTTATTTCTCTTGTAGTCTTTTAATAAAATCTTTCTTTTTTAAATTCTAAAATATTTTATCAAAAATATCCTACAATTATTTGAAAATCTATTTAGATTATTATTTTTCCTGTAAAACTTGCATATTGCTAGATGTTTCTTTTCTGTTGTGCTATTCCTTTGTATAATTATAGTGCCTCACCTTGGTTTGAATTCCTCACATAACTTTTTCCTTTCTATCTATGATCATGCCAGAAAAAAAATAGTAAAATAACCAAGAAGGAAATATTTATTTTATATATGCAATATTTATATTGGTAAAATTTGTAAGAGAAATTAAGTACATTTTAGAAGGTTTTGAAATACAAAATAAAGCAAAAATTGAAAAAATGAAAATTTAAAAAAAATACTACTACTATATTTATTTTTTTAATTTTATGATTTTTTTTTCAAATGAGAAAACATTTAACTTCAATTTATATCTGCCTCTTTATTTTATAAAAAAAATTGGAGTTTCCTTCTAGGATTATTTTATCAATCATAAAATGATATTTATTAGAACCTGTTTGAAAAAAAAAATTTAAAAAAAACATCTATGTTCGAAAGTGAACAATTATCTTTGTTGTGTAAAATAATTGAATTATATATGTATTGATTTATATTTTCAAAGACTTGTTTCCAAACTTTGATTGATCCATTTACAAGTAAAACTGATTCTAAGAGAATTATTACCTATAATAGACATGTCTAGTATATCAGGATTTACGAAATCAAAATTAAAAGCAATATGTTTTTATTTCATTATAACAACAACAACAACAACAACCAAAACCAAACAAACACTCTTTTATATCAAACCATTCAGTTTCTCTTTTTGAGAAGTTCTGCAATTGAGATAAACTTTTAGGATTTTTCCTTTTTTTGGTGTGTTTAGTTCCTGCTGACACTACTAGACATGGACAGTGAATTGACCATTGTCCAGCACAACTGTGCCATTGGTCATTTCACTGTATATACAGTAAATATTTTGGCATGATCATGTATTGTTTTGCCTTAGTAGATTGTTTTTAACTCTGCCTCAATATTTCAGCCAATATTAACATGATATAGCGGGTCACTTCCACTTGCCCTCTGTAACCCCACGTGAAGTCCTTGCTGAAAATCTTTCCCTTGTAAGTCAACCTGTTCCTCCATGTTTGGAAGTATTTCAAAATCCTACAATATCTTAATTTCTTAATATTCTGCCAAATTTCTTCCCTCCCTTTCAGATGCTATTCTTATGCTTCCTAATTTCACTATAAATTCAAAAAAGAGATTTGAGAAATACAACACCTTGCTTCATAATACTTTTCTTTGTCCTTTGACCTTGACCTCTGTAGGTCAAGGGATGAGTACAAGTCATTGCGCTCCCATTTAGTCGCGCTGTTGTAGCAAAGTAGATTTCTCTTTCGCTTCTTTGTGTAAACTCTAACTAAATAGTAGCGTTATATATCAATTTATAACTTTCTGATTCTCTATATTCAAAATTCTTTGCTTCATAATGCTGCCATTTTAACAGAAATTTCTGTTCAGATGTAACTACAGAAACAGCCTCCTAGAGTTATCTGCCCTTATTGCTTTTCACTGTATTCCTTGCGAAACCCTTTGCAATTTTCACACCACGAAACACGTGTACATTCTACAGTGATCTGTTGTATGTTCTGAATTTCTGAGGAAGAAAACTGAACATATGATATGATATGCAGATTTTGGAATTTTAGAAGGGAAAAGAAAAAAATATCCTGAAAATCCAAGTAAATACAGCGGGGAAAAATTTAAAAAAAAATTGATTCTTCTGTCAATACTGGAAAATACGAAAGCCATGATTGACATATGCAAATCTCGACTGTTACAGACCGCTCTTAGTCCAATATTGGTTTGTACCAGGGGGGTCAAGTCAGTGACTCACACCATATCGCATGTCTGACGGTTGATTGGTTATTGCCTGGTTTTACTTATATGACGAAAAGGTCAACGCGGGTATGTGCTTAGAGGTTGGTCGTACCCGACTGTGGAGATACCCTGAGGCTCGTGACGACTTGTATGTACAATAATGTGTTCTATATATTTATACTTTTTAATTGCCTTGTTATTTTTTTATTATGCGAAATGTGATTTGGGTAAAGATGCTTTTCTGAGATCAAAAATTGGCAAAATGGTTTTTTTCTTTTTTTTTCTTTTTTTTTTTATGAAATCAAATTTCAGCAAAACATTTTACAAAGATTCATGACAATCTAACTTGAAGTGAAATAGATAAATAAGTAATAATTTGTTTAATTCAAATTTGATATAAAGCAATGACGGATCACTATGATAAATGTTTTGTATCATTTTCGTGGACTCAATATGAAAATCAAAATTTATTTGAATAAAAAAAAGTTTGTTTACTTGTAATGATACCATCTGCTTTTCTGATAAAATCAGTGAATTTAATCATTGAGCTTGATGTTGATTTTTTTACAGGAAAAGTTTGTTTTAAAAAAACGAGCAAATGTTTAAAGTAGATTTTGGTACAGAAACATTAAAGCAATGGCATAAACTTTATTTTAAAGACCAAGTTGAAGAGCGATATGAGCCCCTTTGTCTTTCAGATGGATTTGGCTAATCTTTGTTGATGTTGTCATAAATCACTGATATTGTTATTCACTTTCACCATGTACCTGAACGGTACATCAAATTCTCACTATTGTCTTCCTATCTTCACCGTTTTTACCATAAACTCACACTTTCATACGATTCCACTTGAAATTCTTTCATCTAGTATGAATTTTAGAGAAATTAAATTTTAAACACAGTGAATTTCTAGTTACAGTGGACGTTTTGTCGGGTTTTTTTTTATCAGAGAAGCAACTTTACTGGTGTTTCATATGTCTTCTACAACAAGCCTTATCCTTCTAACACAAAACTTCATAAATTCTCCTAAATCGTCACCATGTTGTCTTTTCAGATGATGTTTTTTGAAATGTTGGGCAAGTTTTGATTATTTTAGTTTGGAAGTCAATAATCTGACATTAATTTATGTTCTGATGAAATTGGAGTGTTGTATGTGTTACAAAGATACAGGCTTATTGCAGAAATGTTTTGACACTGAGAAACATTTGTGGTGAAAATGAGTTCTTCTTGTGGCTTTGTTTATCTAACCTTGACATAAAGCAGAAGTTTATAGCAGACCAGGAAACTTGTGTTAAACTCACAAAAAAAAAAATCAATTTTAAATTGGTTTCCATGGCGAAATTTGAGAAACAATACTACATGTAACATTCTCGTTGTTTTATTTAAGAAACTTTATTATTTCATGTAGAAATTAAAACAAAAAATATCTTCATCCAATTAAAGTCATGACTTACAATTGGTATTGGATGTCTTTGGAAATTTTAACTTTAATAAAGTTTAAAAAGAAAATGTATATAATGCCACTATGTTTATGAACCTTCCTTTGCTGGAAACAGAAAAATCACTACTTAGATTAAAGAAGTCTCTTTTTTTCCTTTCATTGCAATAGTAGTGATTTTACGTGAAGGGAAACTGAAGAAGGCTTAAAGGAAGTTCATGAAGAAAATGTGGCAAGGCGTTTCTTGTTAATAAAGAAACAGTACCTAAGCTAGCATTTATATGGTAGAATTTGATGGTCAGGGCTAGTGTATAGAGATACTGTGTCGCATGCCCCTTGTAAATATATAGAGATATATTTTAATTTGGACGCCTGTGAGGGGAATATGTGACGGTCGACTGGGACAAAAGCATGATTCCATGTAAGCTAGGCTATGTGAATGGTAGAACTGTGTAGACAATTATTATATGTGTAGACAGTACTAAACGCACATATGTTTTATTTTGCAGCCTGTATCACTACCACCAGTATACCTACCTACATGGTCTTTACGTTTCAGCTCCTCAAGATTATATACATATTTAGTCAAACAAATCAACTCACATTTTCGTATTATTTCTGTTTGTTTCAGCATTATAGTTTACTCCTATTACTCCTTGAATACTCTTGTGGAGACTGCCAATGGCTTAACACATCTCAACAGCAAACCTCCCCCATATCCCTTTTTTTAAATATAGAACATAAATTTTTCAAGCTCAAAAATAGAATAACTTGTGCATATTTTTTTTTTCAAGTTCAAAAATAAAATAACTTGTGCAGTTTTTGGTTATGGTTTTGAAAAGATATACATAGATTTTTTATTTATGTAGAAAATATTTGTTACATTATATTTTTTTATTTTCTATTTATTTTCATTTATTTTTTATTAACACCTAACATTATCTTAAAATTATTTTTTCATGATTTATATGTGTTTATTGAAAATCGAAATATCAAATCATTGTTATAAAAACCATAAATATTGAAAAATGAAGATGATGTGAATATTTTGCATGTGGTCTTTCCTGTATTCAAATTTATTTTATTACTAAAACTATCAATATTAAATTATAGACATTAGAGTTTTGGAGTGATCAAATGAAAAAAATATAGATACGCTCACATAGCCTAGTAAAATCTTTTGCACTTTCTTTGTGCTTCTAATAAAGGATTTACTGTATATTGTATATATATCTAATCACAGCTCTGGTGTGACAGTAACTAATATTTATCTACTTTTAATATTTGTATAATATATTTTTACTCTAAAAATATACATATATTTATGCATTTAAAATGCATGAATCTAAACAAAACTCAGCTTTCTATTTTGTTTTCTAATACAACTTTTATTATTTTTTGTTTCTTTATTTTTTATTTATTTTTATTTTTATGTTTTTTTATTTATTATTTACTATAACTACTACTATCACCATTAATTCACAACTAGTCTGTAAAGATCAAAATATATTGATGCATGTTGATTGAACTTTTTACCGATGGTGCTATTTCTTTTTTATTTTCATCTCCCATCATGCCTTGTTGCTGCTTGCTGTTGTCATGTGCTGCCATCCCTGCCATGCCGCCATTTCATTGGCCGATCGCCATGTGCTCTGCATACTAATTAGCCGCAAGTGGTTGAGGTCATTCCAGGCAAGAAGCGACCTCGTGACCATGCCGATGACCTCGTTCTGGTACTATATCCCATAAAGCTTTGCATGTAGCTGTAGTCTGCTTAAGGACAAACTTTGCACAGTCACATGACAGTCACATGACCTTGTCACTTGACCATGTCACATGACAATGACGGCCCACACCCCTATTTCCAGTATTGTAACTATTTACAGGGTCTGTGCTCTAAAGCCTGTTTGTGACACTATTGGATTTGTTTTTTCTATGTTTATAATAACGCGTTCAACACGTGTCAAATTTGGATGATGTCTATTTGTGCAAATTTGAATATCTGTTGAACTCTGAACGGATTTCTTTCCAACACTTTGTTTTGGCCTCACTTACTGCTGTGCAGTGCATGTTTGTATGGTACATATATCTACTACTTCTATTAGTGTGGGAAATTTGCCTGACCTAGGACAAAAATAACATGTGAAACTGCAGAAATTCTGTTGGTTTTGCTTTCCAAAATCACTAAAATGCTTGTTTGGACTTTCTGTGATGTAAATTAGGTCAACTTCATGTCATGTGATTCTGCAAGTTACCAAAATTAAACAAAAATGATAAAGATAAAGAAAACTTTATTATATTTAATACATTTTTCGGAATTATCAGGACCTTTCGGACTATATCTACATACATTATACACTTAATCCTTGGTGTAATTCAATACAAAACTATATATTCAGTATCTAAATGTCTTGTATGAAGCTTGTGTCTCACAAAACTGTCAGTCTTGTAGAGTGTATATAAACTCTTATTTAGATTTGCTTGTCAACTCTGTAGATATGTAGTTCTTACATCACTTCTGGTGATTGTCTACTTCTGAAAAATGCATCATGGGAATGGGGATTGTATAGACAGTTAACCATTTGGTTTGACAAAAAATATTCACACACAAAAAAAATATTTTGAATGCAGTTTTTCTTTGGCCAGGGGATATTTTTGGTTTTTGATTATATTTTTTTTTGCTATTTTTTTGCAAATTTTCTCTATATCTAAACAAATGATTTCTTATAATTGGCATGATATTGGCTGAAAAGTCAAAACAAAAACTTTTATCCTATTTTTGGTTTCAATTTTCACATGCTTAATCTTCATTGCACCAGCCCTAATCCAGCAGCCCTTTCTTACAAGGCAGTTTTTTCCTGATTTCCTCTAGCAGGGTGCATTACCAGGGGTGATCCCATACAAACGTGTTGCGGTTGCTGATGGAAAGAGCGGATTACCTATGTATCATCCAGGCGCTAACTTTGCCTACCAACAGGCACTAACAGCCATGCAGTTACAACAGCAATACATGCCTGCAACTAGTTGTAAGTATACAAACATTTCGTCTCTTGTTCATTTGTTTGATTTCAAGGTCACAGTTCAAGGATATGACTCCTTTACAATTTAGCAGTAAGTATGGTATTGTGTCCTGCATCCAAAGTTTCTATATTTTTTCTTACTATCCATCCCTCCCTTCTCGGAGTCAAAAGCATGTAATGGTCGGCTTGTATAGAAAGGAATAGAAGGCTTGTTTGTAATAAACAGATGATTGCTTCATATACAAGCAAATACATTTGTACAGGGTAACCTAATCAGTGGAATCAATCTCACGCGTTTCATATGTACATGTCCAAATACTAATGTCTTGTCTTGACATAAGTGTCTATATTAAGCAATTCTTTAATAATTAGGAATCGAGAATATATTTACTAATTACTAAGTGATATTTAAACAAGATACATGTAACATAAAATTAACTATATATATATATATGCACTGTGTTGATAAACCGAATGGTTTAAGGAAATAAAGAACTGAACTGATCTTGGTATTACTATAAAATCACGTTCAAATGCCCAAGGTACTTTGACATTTTAGATCTTATATCTCATTCAACACATCATTTTTCTTTGATGTTATTTTTTATTTCTAAATCAACATTTATTTATGAAATGAAATTATGGCAGCAATATTAGTGAACTCAAAGATAATATAAAAATAAGAGATTTTTCACGATCGGGGATAGATCAAAGTACTGAAAATACTTTTCCCCACTATCAGGCAGATCAAAGTGCTGACAGTATAAATCAAAGTACTGAAAGTACTTTTCACATTATCAGATAGATCAAAGTACCTAAAGTACTAACTTTCAGCACAATGTATTGAAAGCATGCTTCAAATATGTAAAGCTCTATGAAACTATACAAAAAGCGTAAAAAAAACATTTGTCGAATACATGTAGCAATATGTCGGAGTAATTTATATCTCGTTCATCCACCTGCTTCCAAAATTTGCCATCATTTTTATTGCTTTCTTTCAAATTTCTGTAATTTTTGTTGTTTTAGTTTATGTTTCAGGTAAGTTGATCTTTATTATCTCCTCATAAAATATGACAATTTAAGCATTCCAACTGTAGAAAATAAGTCTAAAATGTACAGCTTTTGCTAAAATTGATTGGGGAGATAATATGGTGTTTAATCAAGTATCGTTCTTATTAAATTTCCTTATATGTTTTGTGAAATTTTATCGCAAAAATGGCATATTCAAATCAAACAGCGGTCACTGGGAAAGCTTTTTGTTTGCTAATAGTGCTATAATTCAGAGATCAAGTTCTATCATTCAAACTTCTCAAGAAATCAAACTAATTTAGACTTATAATAAAATATGTTCAGTTCTTCTTCTAAAACATTGACTGAAGACATTGAGGTCTTGATGTATTTTTTTCAAAATATAGAACAATAAGATATTTTAAAGCAAAAAGTGAACTGGTACACTATTTTCAATATAACTATTTCAAGATCAATACAATGTAAATTCTTAGGATAAGTACTGGCTATTTATCAACAATTTGGTACATATTCTTATCTTGTAGAAACAATGTGTTGCCTGAGTTTCTTGCTTCTGTTCAGTTGATTACCCTTCATTTTCTTTTTTATTTATTGCGAACCGTCAAGGAAAATGAAGGGTGAATGCCACTGTTGCAGCTTGCGAGTATAAACATCTGCTATTTATGTAACTTGTGCTCCATTCTTAAGTTGAGATTAATTAATGGAAATTTGAATTATAATCAGGTAGTTGCAATATTAATTTGTATCCGACAACATATATTTTTCAAAAATTGTGTTATCTCTACGTAATTTAAAAAATGTCTCATACACGTAATATCATCATTATTCAAATTACAAGATATAGAATGTATACCTGTGAAATAATCAGAAATATTATGAACCCTTTACAATACATGTAAACCCTTTCGAAAGCAAATCGTGTAAATGATCTTTTTCACAAATTCATTCATAGAAAAAAAAACTGCTTCATTGTTAACATGGTTACAATGTCACCGAATGCTAGAATACATAAATCATACATAGTATTTCACTAATTTATTTATTCATATTGCACATTATCACCAATTACGTTTAGCAGGTTTTCAAATAAAAAATTACAACGAGCAATAAGTGAATAGTAAAGGATACACCTGGACTAATATTATAAGAAATGATCAGAAAGAATTTTGCAAGAAACAAGTATCAATGAAATATATAGACATTTAGTAGGATTTGCAATTTGATAATGATCTTTAATACCCTGTACAAGTCTCCTTCAAATAAGAGGTTGATTGCATCCTTTCAAAGTAAAACGTCACTGGTTGAAAGTATAGCTTCCAAGCAATTCTGCTTCAAGCTAAAGCTTGACTGACGTTCTACATATTGCCTGTATACCTGTCTTGTGTCGCATTTGTATTTAACGGCTTGAACAATGTTCAATTCGTCTATTTTCTTCTAACCATAGCTTTATTTATTCATTGTTCTCATTCTCTTTTAAAAAAGATCTATTGACACTTTTTCATTTCATAATCTCCTTGTTTATTGAAGGAAATGTATTGTTATTATTTTCTGCTTTGTGCTGAAAATTAGCTCTGGTTATACGGAAAATATTATGTTATCGTCATTGTCTGATTTGTTTGAAATCCGCCCAGGTAACATGGTTATGCGTTTGACACTCTGGTTTCAGGAATACTTTCCTAGTGTCTTTAAATGACTTTTAATGTTAGTTCATCAATTCCTCTCTTGTTTGACGAGTTAACCTCCTGTTTGCCACCCTCAAATATTAACATCACACTTCTCAACCCTTCTCTATATCTAAAGCCCCTTCTATTGTATGGAAAGCCCCACCCTTCTGCAGACCACTTCTTGCCCTGTAGGTCTGTCAAGTAAACTATTACCATGTACGTGCTTGTAATAGCATCTTATTATGACTGTATGTCTGTTGGCTACTCCTTCGCTTTCTATTTGATGCATACACTATCTGCATTGTTATGAGATTTGTTTTATGATTTAACATTGTTTACAGCGCATTAATAAATGACATTATATTACAGCTGAATCTATATGTTATGTAGAGTTTATGTTATTGTTGACACACATGATTGCGATAAAAAGACCAATTTTGAGTTTGTGGATCATTTTCATTTCCTGGTTCAGTTTTACTTTTAATATTTTATTAATTTGATTCATATAGCTTCACATTAATTCCAAATGTATTACATTATATTATTTCCAAGTGCTATGTTTCGATTTCATTTTCATTTTTGCTAATAAGATGTGAATTAATTGCAAACGCTCCGAAATGGAACAAGTTTAACTAATTGGTATTAAATTGAATTACTATAATGATCTGTAGAAACCATTTATTACAACTTTAAATAATCAAAAACGAAACTGTCATGACACAATAAGTACAAAATAAAATTCAAATATAATAAAATTTCTTTTCAAAATTCGATGACAAAAAGTTTACAAAACCTCAAAAACATTTTATTTCTAATTTAAACCTTTTTTCCTATCAGGATGAATGTGTTTGAGTAAATTATTACAACATCGATTAGAATAATAAATATTTCCTCCATTCTAGATTTCTTTAGATTAAATAGACATTGTATCTATAGTTTACTTTATTACTCTATTTAGAGTATTAGCAATATCGTTGAAAGAGATGATTATAAGTTATACAATAAAACAATGGAAATGTTCCACAGTTTCAATGATTGGTACTTTGCTTATATGTTGGACAGTCAGTGCATTACATAGAGCATGCGTTGCTTTTGCTTTAGTAGAACATTTTGTTAGACTGTCTGATACGTTTTTTTAAGTTCATGTTGGTTGACTGATTAGTTTTTATTAATTTTGAAGATAAACATTCATGTCTAAGCTATAATCCCAGAAATTACTCTCATAAAACTTTTATCATCGAAGAAAAGCAAATACGTGACAAAAAAACTATTTAAGAAAAAGTAACCGTTGGCTTCTTTGGTTATTACTTAAAGTAAGCCTGATTCAGACAACTGGTCAAAACATATTATTATGTAAACATCCAGACTTGAAGGTCAATGTTTTTAACAATGATTTCAGATATCTATGGATTATGAAGGTACACTGAAATACTTGTTTAAAATTATCGAATAATATATGATAAATCAAAAACATATATTTTGTTTGTTTATAGGGAAATATATTTTTTATGAAAACGTCATTGCATTTGATCATCAAGTATTTGGCTGCTAATTTTTAACTATTTCATTTTTTATCGTCATTATATGTCAAATAAGTACTTTTGAAAAAAAAAATAAGAAGTCTAGTTTTAGTAGTGTACATTTCAATCCTGGGATATTATGAATGAAGTCTTTGTCTTTGATCTTTCATATGTATTTGTATTTTTATTTGTTCTGTATAAACATAAAATACGATGACAAGTAATTAAGAGGATAATTCTGGGATGTAGCTTGCTATGAAGTCTGATAAAACCCATTAATTCCCAAACAGAAATCAATTTAATCATTTCATTGTAGTCGTTTCGAAAAAAAAATACAACTTGAAATGACAGTTGAATTTCAGAATTTAAATCCATAAAGTATTCAATGGATTGTTTTTTGAAACTAGTGGCAATTACTCTCCAACTGATCTTGATATTATATGTCACATAATCCGTCTTTGCATATTACAGAGTCAACTCCCTTGCTGGTAGATATTTATTGCAACGTCATTATATTGCGAGCAAAAGCCACATAGTTTTCTCTGAAAAGTATAAGTTACGCTCGCAAACACATGAGGTCACAATCAATAACTACCCGCAAGGACAGATAACTCTGTAACATGCAAACACAGAATAGAATATACACCTAAGGAAAATCATATTGAAATTTATATATGTTGTAAGAGAGAATGAATATGGCCACTTTTGATTCCTCAGATACAAATAAAAGTGGCATTCCAGTTCCTACCCAGATTTCCCAGTCAAGTCCCCTGCCGCAGACCATGCAGATTCCCCAGCAACATCTAGTACCAGTAACACGTGAGTGAATTAGGCCACAGTTATCTCCCTTAGATCTTCTCTTTCTTAATCACTCCTGTAAAATAACATCATTGTGTAGATGGGGAAGGATTGGTGTAAATTGAAATTATAGAAAAGAAAAAAATTAACATTTTGGGAAATGGCTGTATTTGGTATGGGATATGCCCCGATCACATCCTCTAAATGCAAATTGGAATTAAAGAAGAATCAATTTACTTTTTTCAAGAAAATGTGTTCTGGGCGTATCTCATGAAAATATGGTTAAAATAATGCTTTTTCAGCGTTAAGTACTAATACACAAGTTTTACCCTAGTAAGAAGTCTTAAATTGTTGCTACGGTAAAACTTCATATTCTTGCACATAGCTTTTCCTAACCTGCTTTCCCTATGGTCAACAATGGGTTGTCTATATGATGAAAGAAATGGTGCATCCCATTGGAGTTTGTAGGATGACAGGTTGTGTTAATTACCCTAAACAATCTTCACAAATCCACATTTGTAGACTTTCAAGCACTGAAATAAAACTTACTTTACTACATGGAGCTAAATATTCTTTTTCTTTGAGAAAAAAAATCATTATATCTATTTCTTTTTGCATGTTATTTTTTAAATCCAACACATTTAAAGTTGTTATGCAAGAATATTGTATAAATTTGAATATTGGTGGTTGATTTATATTTTGAATGTTTTAGAATGCTTCAGTGTTAATATTCTATATTGTGATTGTATATCCCTGCCTCTGTTGGTGTGTTATCGAGTTATCGGCGAAGATGATAGATATGGTCTACCTCAATGTTTGTTCAAATGTTAGATTGTTTGCAGATTATAAAGAAGCCAATCGACACTAGGTAAAGAAATAAAAAAGGACGGGGAAGAACATATATTTATAAATATTATTCAAATTTACAGTATTATCCAATTACAAATAATTAAAATGATCGACAATTTATCACTTGTATATTCGTCGTTCAAAGGTCATGAAAGGAATCCGACAATTACATGGCGGTTAAGGAAACCAAAAAACAACAAACAAAAAATACGGTAATGTGGATAATGTTGAAAATGACCAAAGCGTATTATGTATAACGATCAAAAATTTGCGAGAAATAATTCTGCTTAAAGATCCGAAAAAAGATGGTCAAATCTGAAATTATCGTGAAGTCAGAAAACAAAAGAATAAACAAGTTTGTTAAACGTTTTTTCTGTGGAGGCAGTGAATGGAAATTGTGCTCCATGATGACGGATATATATTCTGAAGATTCCCACGTGGTGGAGCACACTGACAGAGGCGGGTCGCGGGTCTGATAAATTTACGGCATCATGGCATGATATTGTATTATACACGGTTAATGGCTGGTACTGGCTTACTGTCACTGTATTTATACATGATATTAACATATTTTATCTTCCCTTAACAGTTATTGGTAATGCAATTTATAATTTTGGTTGCTTGGGTTTATTTTTGTTGTTTGTTAGATTGCATCACATATAATTTGTATCTGGTTTGCGTATGTTTTATTTTTGTAGTTGTATAACACGTGTTTGACCTTATTAACATACAGTGACCTACATTTATCATCTCTGTAGTCGTTTGGTAGGTGTTTTTTTTTTTTTTTTTTTTTTTTTTTTGGGGGGGGGGTAGGGTATCAGAGTTATTTCAATAATTTAGACTTAATTTTGTCATACTGCATTAATATCACAAAAGTTTTCTAAGGAAATCATTGATCTATGTCATGAACAGAGAAAACGATAGTTCTAAGTACATTGTAGTAGCAAATCGGGTGATGGACTGTCTGGGTAATCAATTGGGTCCATTCCTACAAATTGCTTTTTATACAAAATAGGAAGGACAATAATTTCCAGTAGGTCACGGTTACTTGTTCATTAGGTCAAATACATTATTAACAAACATCTATATCATTTTTTGCCTTTTCAGCACAATTAACCCATTATTAATTTGTATTTTTTAAAACTTTTTGTTGTCTTATTTCTTTCATGCTCTAACTCCTGTGTGCTTTTAATATGCTTTGGTCACCTGCATGTGGTGTTCGAATGCTTCGACAACATCTGCACAATAACTGGTCCCCTTACTGTTGCCATGACAACTCAATGCCAGCAGTGCCATTGGTTGTCTCCCCTGAAGCCGCTGCATCCACAGCTATGGTGACGGCGCCACTAGGCGTACCATCTAATAACGCCTATACCGTAAATTACTTTGACAGCAACCAACAGGTAGAGTGCTCCATGGTTACTATGACAACTGCTAATGTGTTATTTAGATATTGTATCTTAGATACATGGTAGATGAAACGTGTGATAGCAAACAGATGTTAATTAAAATAAAGCGCTGTAATTTAGCTACTGTTTTCATTAGTTTGTACATGTGTAAAAATACGCATTTACGTTTATATACAATCAAAACATGAAATAAGAATACGATAGATTAGTTTTTAAGGGGAATAACATCGGCATGAAATTTGAAAGAATTTTGACAGGAATGTACGTAATGTGAAAAAAATAACACCAATTCTGTTATATAATACCTTTAATAATCAAACTTTCATTTAAAAAATAAATCATTAATGCGTTTCTTTGACAAGCAGAGACCGAATCAGGACTTAAATGTTTTGGTTTATGCCCCTGTTCCTGTATAGGGTGAGGTATTAAGGCCGGTCCAGCTTAGAGGCAGATTTAACAGCTAGTTCACACTCATCCCAGTGCACCTTGTAGTTAACGGATATCTTTCCTCTCTGTCAGCCAGAAGCTTTCTTAATCAGCAGGTCATACCCCTGAAACTAAACATCTTAACGAATGAAAATAGCACCCAGATAATGATATCTTACCAAAATTAAACGTACCAAACTGTACTTGTTATTTCAAGTAATATGTCTTTAAATGCAATGTGTTACGCTACGACTCATTCTAGGACAGAAATCGGTTGGAAGCATTTGTTTTGTCAAGCCTTGATCAGTCATTCTGTGGATGTTGTAGATACCGTCTGTACTGGTCTGTATCGAGTATAATCATTGAAACAAACGATATTCTAAGGAAACGTCTTGTGCTGTTCACATTAAACTTGTCTCACGTCTATATTTGGTTATGCTGAAATCGTTCATATAAACTATCTAGTCCCATTGTTCAAGAACTATATAGTCTTTTAATAGGTGGTTGATGAAAATCTGATGGGATCATTTGCTGACAAATAAAGAATCTTTGATTTGAATTTTGAAGTTGAAATCCTTTAAAACGTATATGTATTGGCTTTCTCTAGGTTTGAAAAGGTAGATGTGTTATTTTAGTTTTCGAGTTGTTAGGAAAAGGAGTTGTTTGATCCAGACAATAATGAATGAAGTGGTATATATTTAACCACATTTAACGTTAGTCTGTCATTGATATAGAGAGGTAATTCATCAGGACTAAACGTAGCAAGGATACTATTTGGCAAGAAACCATTGCTCTTTTGGTGTTTTCCATCAGTAGACAGAGAGAAGCGATTGACTGTGGGTCTGCTATTATTTCATGTCAATAGAAGCTGTGATTCGTTATTGAGTGGATTTGTATTTACGATTTCATTTGTATCATTCATGGAAGTTCATGCATCCGCACCTGGGCAGCATTTTGGAAGATATGGCTAGAAAGCAAAGTTTCTTGTTGCTTATCCCGCTTTGATCAAATTAAGTTAAAACAAACAGGCATTTTAAGAAGAAATTATACCAACATATACATTAAAGTAAACGTCTAACATAGCTATATACTACTAATACATTGTAGATTTATCAGTTAATGCTTGTAACTAAATCACGATACTGATAAAGCTGTCTAGAGCTAGTCGTCTAAATGAAACCCGTAATGTGCCACTCTACCCTTCTCATTGTAAGCTTTATTGTAATATCTCTGTTTCATTTAAAGTCTTTCTGCAATAAAGGTAGCAGTTTAACAAGTACTAGGCGTTTATGACGCATTAAATGTTTCATTAAAAGGAATTTATCAAATTATATGTACTATTTTCATGATTTCTCCTTTTACCCTGCACTAAATTGATCTGATTTGATTGGTTATTGCACTTCCAGTTGCTGGACACCCTCCCAGTTTGCCGCGATTTTAAATTAGGCCGGTGTAACAGGCCTGAATGCAAGAGTGTGCATATTATGGAGGGTAAGTATTGTCAAGAATGATTGTTGAATAATTACAACATTGACTGTGAAATGCTGAAATCTTACGAACTTCCATGGTTATTCATTAGCATGAGATTTGATTTAATCAATACCTCAGACAAGGTGTATATCTGTTTATTATTTCTTCGATGCAATGTCTTTCAGATTATGTTGAAGTGAAAGACGGACGAGCCGCCGTGTGTCGTGATGCAGTCCGTGGAAAGTGTACGCGTGCGATGTGTAAATATTACCACATCCCAATACCACTTCCTCCTTCCAAGTAACCAGGGCCACATTGCATTATGATTCTTTTTCATTTAGTTGCCATGACAACCAGGAGGAAAAAAAGTGGGTCAATGCGTTTTCTATATGTTTGTTTTAATACAAATGGATTTTAAGTATTTGTATTCCACAAAGTTTTTGTAGGATAATCGTGCAGTCGCTGGGACGATTTAATATACTGATATAACACAGTGATCTTGAAATCGTGAACTTGACCTTGTATTCTTCCTTGCCAATGGATGTTTCTACAAATGATTCCTGTCCAAGGAATCATGGTGCTATGGAAATGAATCCGTGAAAGGAATCCGGTGATGACCTTTTCTCTGACTTTGACAATAACCTTGACTTGTGTATAAAATGTGAAAGAATCATAGTTAAGTGATTATGTTAGAATTGTGGAAGGCCTGTTGTCAAGTTTAGAACAACATCTTCAAGGAGTTTTGTGGCAAGACGGTCTTTGCAGCAGAGGAGATGAAAAAGTCGCCGATAAAACGATAATACATTTTCCAGGTTTCAAAATTTTCAATTTTGTTAACATTTAAGTGGTAGGTTATACAAAAAAATATTTAAAAACAGTTTTACTTGTAAACGATATTCTCCACAATATTGAATATTGCTCAATTTATTTTGTTGTATTACTCCTTTAATTCAAAGATAAAACCCTATTGATGAGTATTGTTATTTAATAACATCAATAAGTTTTTAAAAGTAATTGCCCTAGTTGCTAGGCGAAAAAGAAACCTTTATACAACTACGCAACTAACTTTTAGCCTAATTTTAATTTTTGAAATTTGGGCATTAGTAACGGATTGAGTTGTTTTTTTAATCCTTGCTTAGCCTGCCACTTCCTTGCTGTTTTTTCCCCCCATAATGCTATATTCAATATGGCGACCCGGAGTGAAACCCTGCTAGCCTTCAAGAGTTTTAGCAGCTACGATTTTTGAAGTGTTTATTTTGTACCTTTTATGGAGATGCACGTTGCACACACGACAAGAAAATACTGCGTTTGATATGTATAGATTACACATGTTTTACATTTAATGCATGACTGTTACAGGAACAGTGGAACGTTGCGACACAGTTAGACAACAGAGTAATGTCCCTTTATCACTTCAACATGGTACTCGGTAAACTTAACCTGTGTAGAGGGGAGATGGTCCTAGTTGTTTCACTATAGGCGTTTATGTTCGGCCTAAAAATCTATATTGTCCAGTTGTAGATTGATCCGGATATTTGAAATATCCCTCTGGAACTTGACATCATCCGGCATCACCACCTAGACTAGTGTATGGGTTATATTGAAATAATTCAAATGCCAAATATTAGGCAAATTTTTGACTTGAAGTACCCTCCCCCATCTACACAGGAATATATCCTGTGTACATGATGTTCGTTATATGAGTGTAATTTTTTAGTTAAAGATACTGTTGTAAATTATATATTTTGATGAAAAAGGTGCAATTTCTTCTACAAGGTGCACACTAAACTAATTTGTTATGATGAACAACTGTTTGTTTGTTTTTTTTCTTTGTATTTTTTTTCCAAACCTGTGCCATAAAGTTTTCTCTGCTGATTGTGGTAGGGAGATGTATGTATATCCTTCTGTATTGAAGGTTGTAACCAACTCTGTTCCAATGTTTTAACCAATTGAAGATTTGTATGTATAAAAAGACCTAAACCAAGGTCACGTGTTCCAGACATTTAAGGTTCATATTCTAAATTTATCGATTGTGAGTGATAGTTGATGAATACAAATTCAGATAAACTTTGTTAACTATTTTACTGATGGCTATATTTATTATAGTAAGGTCGTCGATGGAGAAATTGTCACAAATCCATGTTACAAAACATAAAGTGTTACTAAACTATTCACTATATATGACTAGACAAAGGCTTTTTGTTCATACAATTCCTTACATGTACAATATTTTTCTTATATATTAGAGGATCATTATCGGTGGTAGTTATATAAGTAGTATTTAACCTTTCTTCCCCACTTACATAATGGTACGACCCTGTCGACCCAGCTCCCCTACTAGAAATCCTCCATTCCACTAATTGGGAGGAACTAATAAGGAAAGCTGGGGTTAGACAGGGTGGCGGCCATTTTCAATTTTGTTTTTGAGAGACAAACGATGTAGCCTTAACTGTTATGTATGTGATTTTGAATTAGACATGTTGTTACAGCCATTTTGATTGGCCAATTAAGCATGCCATGTGACTGATTATATCCATTTAGTACAAATGTCATTTTTGGTGGATTATCATACCATATTTGGAGTGAGATGCGTGTTGGATGGATCGGAGAATGTGGACTGTTATAGAATTTGTGTATATATATTTTACATGTCTCAAATTGAAGAAAAACCAAATATGTTTAATTCATCTGATTGATTGTCTACATATCACTGTCATTTATCGAGTCGTTACCCGAAACGGGCGATGATTTCGTAGGAGAAGTTTAGACCTTTGCAAGAGACGGTGGGAAAGGTCATGCACAGGTCAAATACACTGATCAACAAACAATATAATTATCAGCATTACTAAAATTGGTCCGACTTCTCGTTATTAAATCATTTTTCTTCATGTCTTAAAAATTCAGCAAAATATTAGTAATTTTAGAAGTTGTTGAAATATTTACCACATTTATTCTCATATTAATCTTAATTTTAACGAAAATTACAAAACAAATAAAATCTTTGACCTTTCCCATTCGGTTATAGGTTTCCATCTGCTGGTAGCATTGAAAATATTGAACCCATCATTTCTTCCAAAATGTGATTAAATTCAATAATTAAATATGCAAGAAAGACTATTTTTTCCAACAAATTTTTCAAATTTTTGAGAATTAAATTCTCGCCATTTGGGCTATTTTTATCTCTTTTATTTTTCATTTCTTTTACTCAGTGGATTTTGATATGCGATTTGTATTTTCTCATTTCGTTCTATATATATTGTTTGATAGACGATTACATAGCATAATAGCATTTTCGGCTCGTCCACAGCTACGCACGGTTATTACTATGTCGCAGTCACAGTACCATATGGAATTGTCCAGATTACCCAATCAGTTTCGCTATCGTTCTCTTAAATAGAATCCTTTTATTGGAAAAGGTGTTTTTGAGAAATATTTTACTTAATTGATTTTGTTCTCTAATTACCTTGATTTGTCTCTCTTGTCAACTAAATTCAGTGTTTGCAGCGATAGGCGGTGTTTTTATGAAAGGCACTCAAGCCCACATGCGGCGTGTTCATTACTTCATTTTATCGGTGTGGTTTTGTGATATAATATCTTGTTATGTATGTTACAAAACTATTATATCTGTAGTATATCAACATGATTTTACAGAATACTATTTTCTGTGGAATCACATTCTTTATCTCTTGTTTTGTAGTACCTTCTGCCCAAACGTGCATATAATTGTGATATTTCTTATCGCCAGATGAAAATAGCCCCAGACATTTTTTAAATATCTTACTATTTCGGAATAATTATTTCGTTTTTAATTCGAGAGTGCAACTATTTTTATTGTCAGTTGACAAGAAAAGACAATAGCATGATTGTAACTTGTTACATTTTTGAGGGATGGGCCTAATATTAATGATTTCATCAAATAATATTTGTTCTTTCAAATACACTCTATAAGGTTGTTCTATAGAAGATAGTTTAAGTGTGCTAGTTTTATCAAAGTTTTGAATTTACGTTGTATAGAAAAAAACATGTAATGAGGTTGTTACTATGGATACGACGGTATATAGTAGATACTAATGTTATGTAGATTTTAGTTTTTTGTTAGGTTTTAAACTAGTGACAAGATAAGATGAAATAAGGTGATGGTTAGATTACGATGAAGATTGGGAAGATTTTTCTGTATGTTGAAGTGCCATACTGATTGTTTAGGTGCGGTAAAAAACAACGGACAAATTCTTTTTGATTTTTCGAATCACTCTTAAAGCTGGATTCAGCCCCTGTTCTAAAAATAATCTCCAGTTAGAAATGTGTTCAAGAAATCCAGTAACGAGAGGTCGACTACAATTCTATTGCATCGAATTTTTTTTCAGTCATGAAGTGCCATATGTCTTACTGTACTACTAACACGTTTTAAAAGGAAATTTCTTTTGTGGAAAGTAAATTTTCTTAAAACAACTAGTGCCACCCCTTTACACAAAAACTACAAAACTTATACAAAGTCAGTTGGAAGTGCTTCACATTGATGTTTTGCATGAAATCCATTTTGCCATATTGAAACTTATACTATTACTTCTTGGTATAAGACGCCATATTTTAAGTGCTAAAAGATTATATTATATGTGTATGTATGCGTGTGAGTGTAAATATTATTCAATATTTGACCTTTTGACATTTAATGATTGACCTTTGGGCAGAGGATACTATAAACTAGACATCTATTAAGAACATGTTATATGTGTTTGATGACTTTTTGTATAAAAATAGTATGTATTGCTTGTGGTTTCATGCCAGAGGGCTGTGATGAGAGAGTTCTTACTCCCAAGAGCCTTTGTGTCCGGCACATCGATTGGTTCAACACACGAATAACCAGATTTGTTTGTGTGTTAGGTCACCAATTGGTCCAACTTGTTTTGAGTCGTGCACAGTGATTGGTTCATGAATCCAATCACTTTTCATGCCAGACATAATGATTGGTCCATTACACTAACCAACAGTGTTTGTGTCAGATACAGTGATTTGTCCATCACAAAACCCGAACAGTCTTTGTGTCAAACACAACGATTGGTCTATCACATAGTCACATATTCTGTTGTATTGTTGTTGTTTAAATAGTGACACGTTACTGTGTGTGAAATGGTTGATGTCCTTTGACGAAAAAGAAACATTTTTTATTGATTATGTCATTTTCTTTTGGAATGGTTCAAATCTTGAATGATAGTATTTCTTGTATTAGATATATTGGTTATTAGTTAAAGCGTTCAGTTTTAAAGTCTAGATATTGAGTCGTGACGATATCTGATGTTGTCACAGCTATTTTAGTCAGAATGATATCGGAGTCACAAAAAAGTACGATAAACGATCCTGTTACTATATATAGAATGTTACGATAGAAGTAGATGCTGTTTATGTTATGCCCGGGGGAAGGGCGAGATATATCTTAGTTGTATGATGATTGTGTGGACGTCACATATGTGATAACATGTGACACGTGTGGGCGACACACACATGTCACACATGTGTGTGGATTGTAATGGTGACTGGGGATAATATGACACCCATTTTTCGCTTTGTAAGCTTTTGTGTGAGCCGTCAATTAGTAACCAAAGGGGTTGTCTAACAACCCTGAGCAAAGTGCCCAAAATGCCATATGCGGATTGCTGAGTTTAAAACAGCTGATTTCTTAACTATAATCGAGTATAGGAAGTCTGTGTCATGCTTTCAGCATTTAAAACTTGTACCTGAATATCTACTAAGATGAACTCATTTTCTATTACCTTTGGTAAGGAAGTGGACGTCACTAAGTTGGGATAACTTGTGTCCAATCCCTGTTGTCCATAGTTTATGACAAAAAAATGTTTAAAAGCAATTTTTTTACAACAAGATTGTAAAGGTAAAATTGATTTTTGCTTTGCTCAGTACTATTGGATTTGTTTTATATAAAACATGCGAGCGCGACACAAACTTTTTATACCGGATTGTAGCTTTTAGAATTAACATTTTCATAAAAGCTGAACTCAAATTACGTTTATTTTGAAAGCAGTTTAAAACTGCATTAGCGAGGTCATGGTGGTTTAAGATCAGAAAAAAAACGAAAGAAAAGATTGTTCAAAAGAAAGATTGGAAATATTGATTTATTGAAAATGATGGAATATTTAAGTTCTTGCTAAGAATTGACAGAATCATTCTTAAAATGATTGGGAAACATTGTTATTTTTGGGATTTTATTGTATGATACATATTCTTTTTTTCATTTTTTGTGTTTAACATTGATATAAATTGTCAAAAACAGTATGGTTAGTTCTCACCTGTTGTAAATTTTTTCATTAGTAACCATGGTTCCAAAACCATATTCTCCGGTGAAGGTCTTTATAAGCAACAGAGACTAGCAGATTCGTTTTATAGAAATATATACATTCAATGTAGATTTTCAATGGTTGAAATGACCTTACACTGAAATCGCCTCCTATATATCTTTATAGTAGATTTGCTTGTGCTTTTCGCCAGACGACATTATAAAGTCGTCCAACCATGCTTATATTTGTGTCATGTCTGCCTCCGCTTCTGACTCTTTAAGAGACGCCCAATAAACACAACCTCGGAGTATAATCCAATATACATAATTGTAAAACAAATGTGTTGTGCTTATTTGTCCTTGCATGATCTCACTTCTCCTTTGACCTTTCAACTTTCAGTGTGACCTTGACCTTTGAATACAGGGTTGAGGTCACCTGTTTTACACACGTTCTGCCAGCCATATGTATATGTACCGACACAAGCATTTAGAGAGAAGGGAGTCATGTTCACATTAGCAATATTGTACCATAGTATGTCTGTACAATTAATATGTGTCAAGGTCATTGATTTGACCTCTAAACGTTATGTATAAACCATCTTGCCATTGCTATTTAAGGAGATAAAATACATCTTTCTACAAGGAACCGTCCAAAATAGTTCACCTTTTTTTCTTACCAATTAATGATTTATTGTACAGGTCTTGTTATTTGTCGTATTAGAATTATAAGAATAAGCTTTTTCAGAGATGGTATTGCAACTGCATTTAGCATAATAAGCTTCAGAAATTGGCGGAGCTGGCTATTGCCTTACATCAAATCCCAATTGACCGATGCACAATAACCACTTTTTATATAGCACAAGTTCGCGATAGTCTCAGAACTTTCGCGATAGTCTCAGAACTAACTTACATTAACTCCTGTGCTTGTTCCTTTACATACATTTCATTACACCAATTATATTGGTATACTGCTTTCCTTGAGCAAAAAGTAGATAATTTCATAAACTGAAATTTAATTGCTAACTTAATATATTTTCACTTTGATATTGAACAATAATTGTAAGTTAACATTAACGCATTTGGCATAAACAAACAATGTTATACACGCAATGTGGACTCAACGCAGAGCAGATGAACAATGTTCCATATAAGGAAGTAGAAAACGGTAACTATGGTGCTGGGAAAGGTCAAGGACATTTCAGTAATGTTACTGCACACAACATCAATAAGATTGATTAGCTGTGCGCCATCATTTCGTTTTGAAACATCTTACATTGCATTATAAACTTAGGTGCTATAAACCTTTACAACCGAGCCAAGCTCATCCTTATCTTACTGATTTACATGATCATGTCCGTATTACTCTCCGTGGTAAATGGAAGATATTTAGTTAGGTATAAATAGTTTTTGTCATTCTAAAAATAGATAGTGATTATAAAGAAAAATGTTCCGAAACTTATATAATCCGTTGGTTGATTAACCGAACAGCGAACAATTCCAATGAAATAAATAAAACGGCATGATTTGATGAAGTGCATATACGCCATTCATAAAAAGATCACCTTTAATCAGGAATGATACTATTGGGTTTTCCAAAATGTTGTCGAATATCATACTTTTAATATTACAAACATTTTCATGCATTTATTTATCCTTAACTGTAGTACTACGAATCTTCAAAAGATTCAAACCATCAGAAAATTGCTCACCATCGCCCGAATTTTTCTTATCGCATTTACACTTTGCATATAATCAGATATTTGTGGTGTTTTATGTATATCGAGGGCCGTACGCTATGAATCCTACAGGTAGCCTTAACACTGCTGGTTCTGGTGAATTTCAATCTAATATTTGATCTTTAAGTAACATTAAATGTATCCTTAAAAGTCTTTGCAGATAATGAAAATAACAACAGAAAGATATTTCTTTGATAAGAAGAATGAAATGGTCAGAATCAGCAGATTACGAAATTGCAGCACATAAAAACAGGATAGTGAAGAAGGGCTCGTGTTCTTGCAACAGAGGTCTCGCTTTTATCATCAAATCTTGAAACACCAGTACAGTTTCGTAACCAAAGTTACTATAGAAGACATATCTTCTTTAAAACACCAATCACGAACGTTTTGATTTTTTTCCAAAATTGAGTCAAAGATTGTTTTGACATTACTAATATTGTTTTCTTCTTTTTGTTTCAATTTGATACCTGCACTGGTGTTTTAATAGTTTGATAATAAAATCTTGATTCGTGAAGGTCGCTGGTCTGTCCTCTGGCACTAGGAGGTACTTTGGGAGATTGCTTGTTAAAAATCTGCTGGCTATTATTATATTCCGATCACTAAGTGGCTTTACAGGTGCTTTAATTAACGCAGGTAATTAATTATAAGTAGTGTACGTTTTTGTTTTTCATTAGATTTTGTTTTCTTAGATCGGCATTAGTTGCCTTTGTTAAATTTGTGTTTTTTTCGTTTTGAATTAATTCAAAGATACTTTAATGTTAACATTTTTTTAATTCATAAAAAAATCTCTTGAAATAATAATGCATGATTCTTATGGTGCTAATCAATGTTTGTTTTCATCCCACCGAAAATTTAACAATTATTCAATAACTTTCATTTTAATTATGTTTTTTTATTCTTCTTCATTAATTACAAACTGAACAACAAAACTATAAATTAGCATAATATTTACCATACTTTTTTCTTTCCAGACCCTATTATATCTTACGATGTTTCCTCTTTTATTAAAAGAAACCAGCATGCATTTGTTATGACAATTTTGCCCCCCACTTTTGATCTCAATATTTTTAGGAGTAATTTGGTCTAGTTATTTCCCAAACTATTTCCTATGTGCCAATGGAGATGAAGGAAGGATGATAGAACAAAACCCAAAATCTATAACCTCAGTGCTCTGATTAACGTTACAGTGAACCCAGTGTAATGGCATATTCTTACATTAGTTAAAAAATTTAAATCTTTTTTTTTTATTTTATGATAATAGGCTTACTAATCCCTTGTTATTTCACAAGTACGAACGTAAATGTAATAATATTATTATTTTTGATATTTTATATATACATATTGTTTGATAAAAATGAACAATTTCCAATGATCTGAAACATACAAGTTTATTATAAGTCATCAATACAATTGTAATGGTAATAATGGATATCGTATACTTTTTAGATACATGTGTAACGTAGTACAATGATTTTGGAAGAAGAGAGGATCTGTCATATTGCAATCACTGCATGAGATCTGATCACTGAGGTTAAAGATAAAAATCGAGATCGCGGTATATATATATACTGACCACGTTCTTTGCTATAAATACTTGGTAGTTTTTGTTGGAAGATCGCGGTGGATGAACAGCTGCGCTAGACTGGGCTTGTAACATCACTGCAGCTTTGCTGCTTCTTCCCGTCAACTAATCTCTTTCCAGGTTAGCCTGACAACCAATCAGCTCTACTGTCCCAGCATGCAGTTGTGTAGTCTTGCACACTTTCAAAATGGCCGTCAGCCAGCTAGCATAGCGCGGTGCGCGGTTATTATTTTCCCGCCGCCCGCAAAAGGTTTGACATTTTAAAGAAGAAAAGACGTAGAAAAACTCACCAAAGTTGTTTATATCATTATATGCCAAAGATGTCTTCCAGTTATTTCCGTGGAAATGAGTGTAACTCATAAATTTGTTTATTTATGAATAAATGTGGTGAAATGTCTAGTTTTGTTTATAAAGAAAGACGCAATTGTTTATGATTTTTTTGTTAAATCTATTGTAAATAGGTATTTTTGGTTAAGGATATTCCTTTTCGTTCTTTTAAAAAGTTTAAGTACGTAGTCAATAAAATATTTTTCAAAATACTTCAATCATTGTGTTAAAACTTCCCATACATCAAACACATTTCTGATCACACTACTATATTTAAACTCACCAAGGTTGACACAAGGTCATGCGAGAGCTTTCTCTCCAACTGAAGTTGTCGGTAGAGGTCGCGCTAAAAGAAAAATACCTCAAAGGATCACAATTGTTCTTCATCAAAATATCTTCAACACAGATACACAACGCAACACATATTTACGTCTCTACCGAAATACTTATGTAGAAAATATACTCTTTATATTAGTATCAATAATTTCAAAATAATAAGAAAATGAAAAATAATTCAGAATTCAGACAGTTTGTATTATGGTGCTTCTGAAATCTCAAATGTTTTGGGAATGATTTATTTGTTATTGCTTAAGTTACTTGTTTTCGTCAGTAAAACTAAGCTTTAGAGAATGATTTTGAAAAAAATATAACGAACCAAATCCTTCGGTCGCGTGAGCGTTCTTGCCCATCACATTGCTTTGAATTAACATAACTGGTATATCTATTCCTGTAAATACAAATATGGTAGACAAAAAGGAGTAAAACAAATAGGGTCAAAATTTTATGTTCCCTGGTGATATGACCTATGAACGTTATAATGAAAGGAAAGGAATGGGAAAAATAGAAAGTAGGAAATCAGAGAGTTCGAATTAAAAAGGACATGGAAATCAAATTCAATGTGATGAACAGTCGCAAGAACGAGTTAGTTATGAACAAAATTTCATTATATAACGTTTTATATATGGACATATTAGTAATGTTATTTAGTATTTCTAGTCTGGGATTAGATTTAATCTCATTACGCACGAAAATTTGTCCTAACCGAGTTTGCAGTATTCAAGCTTTATTTATCAGAAACAAATTCAATAAAAAAAATCTAAACTTACCTTATAATCGATTGTAATTGGGTTTGAATGCATTCATTACCTCAGAAATCTGAAAACAGAAGATTAAATAGATCAAATATAAACAATAGTTGTCGAAATCACATGAAAAGAAAAAAATATAACAAGAGGCCCATGGGCCTGAACGGTCACTTGAGTTCGGAATCTACATTTTGTATGAAGAGTATTCGATTACATTACATCTGATACATTTCTAATGAAAAAATAGCAAATAATGCCCATAAATGTGTTTTTCCTAAACTATAGTAAATCTGAGACCCAGAAATTCACAAATTTTGGAGAGGGGCTTAAGACCTTTCAATCTATGAAGAGTATTTGGTTCCAAATCTGTGATTTTTTAAATTTTAGCCATTTCGACCTTTTTTGGCCCCTTCCCTCTGGTCCCTGGGGGTCAGCCGGAACCTATATGGATATGATGTTAAAATGCTATCTCAGACTAATAATTCTAACCATGTTTGACTCATTTCCTATCAATATTGAGCAAATAATATTCATTAATGTTTTTCCCTATATAAACTATTGTTAAGACCTTTGACTTCCTCCTCAGGGGAAAATCTGAAACCCCAGGTCATAAAATTTAGTTTTGGTAGAGGGCCTCGAGACATTTCAATCCATGAAGTGTATTTGATTCTATTACATCTGCGAGTGGAGAAGAAGATTTTTGAAAATTTAGCCATTTTTACCCCTTTTGGCCCCTCCCACAGCCCCCTTGGGAGGTGAGGACCATATAATTCACAATTTTGATTGGCCTTATGCCTTAGACGACTTGTGCAAAATTTCATTGACTTTGCTTCAGCAGTTTTGGAGAAGAAGTCGATAATGTAAATTGTTTACGAACACAGTATGCACGATGCACAACGCACGACGACGGACAAAAGGCGATTATAATAGGTCACTTGAGACCTCGTTTCAAGTGACCTTAAAATAATTAAATGAGAACAAATAATAAATATCAATAACCAAATAATGGCTTTGCGCGAACACAATCGACCAAATATGTTACTAAAAACCAGATGCTTCAGAACACCAAGCGTCCGGAAGACTACAAGCACATCATAGATGTGGAGGATATATTGTGGTATGTTTTCAGAAATAAAAAAAAAAAAACAATATAAACAAAAAAAACAAAACTGAGACCCATTTGCATTATTGCATACTTTGTCGTACGACTGTTTGTTACATATATAGGGTAAATCGTGACATAAAACGTCAGACATATTTCCTCTCTCTGGTAAAACATGATGACACTTGTGATTCTGATGATACTTGATCACTATGATTGACAGTGCCTTACGAAATTTCTTTGTCCATCAAAACCATAGAGATCTTCTCAAACATGTTCTTCTATACGTATATAATTAGAGATGATCCTATTCAACTGCCTGGTATTCTAGATGGAATGAAAAAATGAAAAAAACGTCTTTCATTTGAACATTAAATCTGATGGCCGCGAAAACGAAAAAAAACAACAGTATTTTCAACGGCTAAAAAAATACCTTATCAGCCCAAAAAGGAAAAGTTCCGTCGTCATTTGTAACGTCGCTTCTGATTGGCTGATAAAACGGCATCATC
Source organism: Argopecten irradians (assembly GCF_041381155.1). Taxonomy (NCBI): domain Eukaryota; kingdom Metazoa; phylum Mollusca; class Bivalvia; order Pectinida; family Pectinidae; genus Argopecten; species Argopecten irradians. The sequence continues at coordinate 16,096,069 of NC_091147.1, read as the reverse complement.
ATTTCTTAGAAATAAAAGAGTCTTAAAATGAATTTGGAATATTGAAGCCATTATCTGTAGTATTAGGATTATAAGGATTAATTTGAATAGATTTTAAAGCCCCATTATGTTTTGGTGTGAAAAAAATATCGTCATAAAGTACCAAACTTTGCTGAATATTAGAGCATATATCCTTATGAAAATATCCGCTAATAAAAAATGCCCAACATTTCCATGTTTTTCAAAAACAATAGAAAACCCCTCTTCGGAGGGGGAAATCCGTAGTTCGGCCCCAGAGCCAAAAATATCTAGTACGCATGCGTAGGCACATAAAAAGTGGGATTTCCCTAACAAACTTCAACATCATGCATGGCGAACGCAACTCGCCAAACTTATACGTGTCAGCGAACACACATGCGTCTGTTGGAACGTGGTGAAGAGGGAGACCAATTCTTCAAACAACGACAATTTAGCGGTCAAGTTGCTCGATCGCGATCGACTGCACGTTACGAACCCACGCATTCCACGCGTGGACCTAAAATTCATGTTGTACATGTAACTTATGTATTTACATGTAGTTTCTATATAAAACTAGGCTAAAACTATTTAAAAAGTGTTTGTTCTTGAATGGAAAGCAAGCAATTAACAAAATTATAATTACTATTTTATTTGCTGATCTTATGTATTTTGTATTAACGATTTATAGATGCCTATATGACCTAATCTGGCTTTATTGAAATGTACATCGAAACCGAACACACGTTTGTGTTACCTGATGAGGCCTCCCATGGGGTGGCTCGACAAAACTGGTAAACAAATGAAAGTAAACACAAACACGCCATGTCGTTACCTGCTATATAGATCTTACACTTTGGTTCTTTGTCTAACAATACAGCGATGTATACATCTGGTAAGCCCACATGTTCTACCCCATCGAAGACCGAACATAAACTTAGACCAGTGTATCGGCATTATCAGATATATCCATGACAAGTGATCATGAACATGAATTACTAACTGAGTACAATCCACATTGCAGCATAAAATTATTAGTATGAACTTTAAAATTACTACATGCAGAAACATAATTATGTTTATGTTACATGTAAAGATACATGTATATGAACCACAGGTGTTTGGCTCTATTTTTTCTACACACATATATATATTTATATATGTGTGTGATACTGTGTCAGTATATAAAGAGAGAAAAATGTCTATAGAGCCAAACACCTGTGAATAAACCACATGTAGGCCTATGTGATTTTAATAACTTCAGCCTGAATTTTCATGGTGCTAGAAAGTCATCAAAATGTGACATCATCGATGATGTCATTTCAATTATGACGTCATCACACATAATGACAATGTAATCTGTACATTTTTACCCAATTAAGTTAAATTTGGATACTCCTGCTTTCCAGATTATTTTAAATTTTCAAAAAAAGTTTAGAATTCCAAAATTTATTACCCGTCAAAGTCGGGACGTGTTTTTTGGTACACCCTGTATACATGTATGTGCAGTAACCGTGTTGATAACGAGCAAAGTAATATATATAATACAGACATGTCTCAACATACAGATTGACGTATCTCGACTAGCACCGATTCCAGTAATCTTTCATCTACATGTACTATCACATATTTCATATACATAAGAATATCGTTATAAGATACCCAAAGAAGAAATAGAAAGCAGTTATACATGTATATAGTAAGCTATTGGTCCACCTCTTTACGTATGTTCTAAGTATTTTAGATATACTGTGCTCTCCTAACTCTCAAATTATGAATAGATTAGTAGTATCATGATATTTACTTATCAATATATAGTTTGGGATAAATACTGTATTTATCTCAAATTATTACACGAGAGGAAAGTTAAAATCAACCGATCATTACCAAAATTGACACGGCCACGTGTTTATATTGGTACGATAAAATACCCCATACGGTGCCCCATGTACGCATTTCACTATTTACATCCACTATTTTTCGATTAATACGTATTCTGTATTAAGCTTTATATAAACTATAAGTAACCTTTGACAGGACACATTTATAATTTGTGAAATCTGATATGTATCATATACTAAAACAATTAAAGAACATTGTATTGCTCACCGTTTGCTCAAAACTGCCCTCTCTCTCGGCCATGCGTGTTTTTGTTTACTATCCGGGTACCGAACATACGTATACACGAGGTATTTTTAACTATGCAAATCAACCCGTTCTATTTTAAGAATTCTTTACTAATTGATAATTGCGTAATTATCTTCATTGGAAACAAACCAAATGAAGAACCTTTCATAAGGGATGTTAATGTATATTTTAGCAAAGTATGGTGAAAGCATAATGGGACTTTAAGTGTTGTATGATGAGAGTGGGATTACTCCATAACATAAAAAGTTAAATAATAATAAAAATTGACTGAGGTTTATACTCAATAAGTCAGAATATAGCCCTGCAAGACAATAACTACCAGGTATACCATTTAGACTAAGACAACAGAAAATTTAGACAAACTGTATATCTGTTTTGTAGAAAACCGTCGTTGTTTTCTCGGGTGCTGTGAAACCACGATAAAAACAATTTGATTTTGTCTTGTACACTATAGCAAACACATTTCCATATGCAATACACATAAAAAAAACTTTGAAAATATTAACCACAACATGCACGATAATTTCTTGTTATTTCTTGAATGTGCAGTAAAAACATATATACAAAATGTACTACAATACAAAAATACACTAAAAATAGATTATGAATTATGGATCATCCTCAATAGTTCAGGAGTTACTATCACTGTCATAATATCCACAACTGCATTATGTCACAGCAAACCCGAAGGCCTTGTGTGTGACAGCAGATGAACCAGGTAGATAGGAGGTACACAGCGGTTGAGTGTGTAGTTAGGCGTCGCTCACTACGTAATCCTCAAGAGATGTCTCTCCTTTGATTGGCCTTCATCAGATGGTGGGCTATTCAAATCGCCTTTCGTTCGTGGTGCGTCGTCCGTCCTAGATGTGCATATTGAATTTAAGAACCGATCGGTCAACAAGATAGCCACCAGGCAGCCATCTTGGATTTTGATAGTTAAAGTTCGTTATCGCTATTTCTTAGAAAGTACCGAATGGATTATTCTCAAATTTCATATCCAGGTTCCCCAAGGGCCTTAGTTTTGCATATTGCAATTTGGGACCGAACGGAGACCACAATGGCCAACAGGCCGCCATCTTGGATATTGATAATTTTAAGTTTGTTACCGCTACACGTGTATTTCTCAGAAAGTACTACAGTCATCTGTCTCAAATTTAATATGTAGTAAGTTTTAAAAAAGTTTGAAAAGCAAATAAAAGATCCCTCTTTCCATTGTCAGACATAGATCCTTATTTGGTGGGCGCTATTATCCCTCTGGAATCTCTTGTTTTCTCATGAAATGTCCTCAGTTTGACTATGTATTCCAAGGATGATAGTTACTCCTGGAATATCGAGTATGATCATACATAGATGTGCATGAATAAAATTGAAAACATATATACTTACGTTGAGCATCGTTTCCTCTATTACATGTACCGGTGTTTCGATGTCGGGTCCGACCCTAATCCCAGTTTTAAATGAGATCGAGCTGTATAGGTTGTTACCCTCGTCACCAGTATCATCAATGGGGTTCTAACATATCAAGCTTTAAACTGTGACAAGGAAATATAATATTGTCCAGTCATCCATGATGTTAAAAATGAAAGTTTGGTCTCAGTCACCGTACAGCTTAGACATACTGAAAAATCAAAACCACGTATAGATTGGTTCAAGAGAGACGATAATTATTCAATTTAAAGAGTTTTATTAAAATAATGCTCTTTAGAATGGAACTAATGCTAAGCTTATCAAAATGAATAACCGAATACAAATTTGATCATCAATTCATCAATGTTGCCTCATTTCTGCAAACCAAATACTTCACCATTCAGCTGCCTGGCCGATAGCGGATGTTGGCGGACCAGACTATCATCAACAGATACCTGCAGTATAGGCCATTACACATGAGGCTAACTTAAGCTCAATTGGAAAAAACTTATTAACAAAGCTTTGTGGATTATAAGTACACGCTTGCAATTAGGACTATTTACCTTTGGATGAAATTACATGTTGTTTTTGTTCTGTTTTTTATTATTCTTCAACACAGAATGTGATATACAAAGGATCTTCGAAATGGTAAGAGATATGCCAATGAACGAGTCACCATATTGTAGGACATGAGTTGAAGGTGTGACAAAGGCATTTTATGTTGGTCAAAAATCCAATATTGCCGCTATCACTTCACTTCTGGTTTTGAACTTATGTCTCGTCGACGGCTTGGCGTATTTCTTTTGTTTTTGGATATGCAAAATGTCAACATCCGGTTGGAAATAAGGGTCAAAGTTCGAAAGTGTAATTAAAAAAAAATCTTTAAATCTTTAAATTACTTCCTGTCTAGTTCTGAAAAGCCTAGAGACCTGATGTTGGACATGTAGGACTATCAACTTTGTTAATATGAATGACCTTGACCATAATTCTTTAAGGTGAAAAGCCCATCAAATTGTTCGATGTCAAAGTCTAGTTGTCGACGTTAAGCTATTATTTTATCTTCATTTCGTGAATTTGAAACAGACACCATGAAAGTTTAACTATGAATAATTGCTGCTAAATAATACACGAGTGTACGGGTGTCAGTGATTTTAGGTACATTTAGGGCCGAACAAAGGCCCTTCCCCCCCCCCCCCCCCCAAAAAAAAAAAAAAAAAAAAAAAAGAAATCTGTATTACTTTTTTTTTCCAAATATTTTCCCATATAAACAAAAAAAACTCTCTAAAACATATAGGTTTCAAGAATGATGAAATGTACATGTAGTTTTTTCCAATTAAGGTACTTGCGCCTGAAATTATGGTGTAAGAAAGTCACTGGATTTACCTCTGAATAAGTTCAGCTGTTTACTTCAATGTAAAAATAATTAGTTTTTCGTTGTTAAATATCAATCAGATTATATACAATAGTGGGCGCCGACTACCGCGAGAGGTGCCCAAAGAGTTTAAATCTTATACAATACTATACGCCACTATTGTCAAAATGGCAAAAATCGGAAGTACAGCCTGATCGGAAGGGGTTGTGACCAAAGCATAGTTTAATATCGGTACACAGACTATGAGCGCCTGGTCGATGTGCAGTACTTTTCTCCGATATTGCATTGATTTATCCGCCGGATACAAAAGTCATAATCCAACTCTCAAACCGGCGCTCCGGGTGAATTTTACGCGTGGGAAACTTAATGATATGTTTGTTCAAATGAAACTATTGACGCTGATGAAATAACAGATATACCGATAATTCAGAGACACGGATTTGCCACTTTTGCCGTGTGCATTTCTTACGCACGAACAAGAGCGCTCACAGATTGCTTACTAATTACGAAATAACTGCACAACAGGCGCCGCGTGCGCTCGTGCGGATACGATGACAAATTGTAGTTTATCATGATATGAAATGTTAAAACGACATACGCCTGCAGTAATACTTCAGAATTTTAGTTTTTAACATAATATGGTATTTGTCATTACTCAAAACCATCGCATTGGTACATATTTAAGTCTTCTCGTGTAATAGACTCATAATGGAACGCGAAAAGAGGGGCTATTGGTCCTATGTACAGGTACTTAAAAGGAATTGGTAACTGAATGCACGTTAAAAGGAGACTGATAAATGCATGCACGTGCAAAACATGCAGAACATTGAAGACAAACAAATGGACTAAAAATATCAATGATTGTGTTCAACTGATCAGACAAAGAATGGCAATTTAAGGATAAACTGTACCAAGGACTTTGACAATGTGTTGCCACGTGCATGCGTCCGTCCCTTTGTTCGCCTGACTGTGTAACAGAGAGCATAGTTTTTACATATACATAATCACTGCCTCCGAAAGGAATCGAACTCTGACCCTTTGACGTTCAACCGACGAAATTGAATTTTCGAGAAGTTACGTGTTACCCTTGAATTTTATGATATTCCTGTAAATTTTGTTTTTGATTTCCGGAGATTCCAAACAGCTGAGAATAACTTGGCTTTTTCGCTTTTCTGATCCCGTTTTGTAGGCTTCCATACATTTTCTGCCATCCGAGACTCTGAATAACACTAAGTTGTTTTCCTGATGTTTTCTGTCCTTGATTTCCGATACGATCAATTGGTTTTTATTTCCGACATTTCACGATTGGTCTTAAATTAATTAATCACTCGAGTCTACTTCGGCAGTCCAAAATATACGTTCCTCGTAGTGCGCCATCATTTCCCTGTACCGATTTTCGACTTTTCTGTCCGTGAGAATGCTTTTCTGGTCCAGTCCATTAACAATGCTTTTCTGGACCTGTTCGTCTACAAGGCAGCAGAACCACATCGATTCTGATAGAGATCAAATCTCAAAGGTTAGTTTATCCATATCCAGACACCGTGAACAGAAGTGTTGTGTGTGAAAAAAGTAGAGAAGTCAAAGATACAAGATCAAGACAATACAAGATACAAGAAACTTTATTTATTGTTGAATGTGTTAATAATGAACATCAGCTCCGAAGAATTTGTGTTTGGGGCCTTTTGAATTTTTTAAAGGTATCTTACAGGTTCTCTGTCATAGTACTACAAAATGCACCTGGGTTTTGTTAAATTGGTTCGTGGGCAAAATTCAATGGTAAGTGTAACAGCTCCTTCTCCACTCTTGTTCTCTCCCGGAGGTACATGCAACTTGGGCGGGAGCCAGTCTACTTCTGTTGTTGCAATGGTTCAGAAGACGCTTGTGCACTTGAAGACGCACAATTCAAACGTACGAGTGACCAAGAATGGGCGATAACACCAATTGAATCCTTTGAAAAAACATCCGGGTTGTTTGAACTCTAGTGGTGAATAACATTTGTATTCCTTGTCAGAAAAAACAACGAACGAGAAACCAAATTGGTGTGGCAATATTTATTATATTTGTATTTTAACGACGTTGAAAAAATCCGATTTACCGTCAATTAGTCCACCTTACGGAGATTGTGAGGACATATTTTAACGTGATTTTTGTAACGTCACAAACACCGAAAGGTGTGACTAATCGACAGTAAATCGTACTCTACTCACGTCGTTTTGGTGTCTCAAAAACCCCTTTAAGCAATGCATAATAGAGATGAAAGCGGTACTATAATCGTGTATTTTTAATATGAATAATTTACTGAATATCTCAATATTTCATAAACTATTTATTAAATAGAGGCTTTCTATCGATAACAATGGCGGAAACGTTGACATCTACCATTTGTATCGGAGTAAGGCGTTTGAATCACTTTGGTGCACTTTACATATCAGAAGTTCTACGCCATTGTGTTGGCGTTATCCAATTCAAAGTCAATTACTATTCAGGAAATTGTCCAGTTTCAGGTTCGCATCCCCTAATGGAGAGAGCTTTGCTTTAAAGTGGTTCATCGAAAATAAAAGGTCTAGCCGTTATAGTTACATATGATAGAGCGCACCTCTTAACTTCACAGATAACCTTTAAATGTTTATATTTACATGTATGTACTTCTGCACATTGGCGGATACATTGAAAATAACATTGAAAGATACAACACCGCGGGCGAATGGTATTTTTTTCTCTACCAATAACAGGAACAGAAGATTTTTTTTTCTCAATAACAAAAGTTACTTACTCGAAAGCAAAATAACCGTTGAAAAAGTTTGAGCTTCTTATCTTACTTCAAGATAAATATATTAAAAATAATTAATCGCGTCCCTATAAAAAAATCCGTGGCACTATGCCTTATATGTTATGAAGTACTGAAGTTACTTACTCGAAAGCAAAATAAATTAATTTGCATTATTTTCTGTGTTAATTATACATACGTTTAAATGAAAACACCCCAATTATTGTTCAAATGAAGAGTATCGTTATTCTCCATCGGCGGTGGAACATCTTTAAAAAACAAATGTACAGTTTAGAAACAATTTACTGTTGTATCATCGTTATCGTAAAAATAAACTGCCAAAATAAAATTACCACAACATGCACACTTGACTAGAATAGTATGCAGTGTATTTGCATATACATGTTCATACTAAGTATACCAATTTATGGATCCTGTGCTCTCATGCATCATTTATAATGTCCAGTTGACCCTCTGGTGTTTTGTACTGGTTATTGTGCTATTTAGGACAAACAGTTCACGGGACTTGTGCTTGTATTGAGAATTGTCTAGACGCCCTATCAGCCAAATGCGGACTCTACAATAGCGATTAAGCCGCCACCTATCGGAGACCTTTCTTGTCTCTGCATTCATATAGTACAACGACATCTATTCACTTTTAGATTTCGTTTGACACAAATTTCCAGTTTATTTGTCTAGTTTAGTTATCAGCTGGGCCACAGACAGACTAACTTATTTGATAGAGACCAGAGCTGTTTCCCAGTTTGATGAACGACTAGACTCGGCGCTATATTTGTATCGATTTTCCCGAACAGTTAACGTAAAAGCACTAAAAATGTTTTAAGTAAAGCATGTTCTGCTCATCGATTACAAGTGTTTTATGCAATGCCAATTTCTGTAATCGAATATAATTTAAAGCTTTTAAGGGGGGAAAACGTTGACCGAAGTTATATGTATTATGTATACTGCATTTTAACAAGATACAGTAGTCTTACACCTTAACTCGTCATGATAACAATGAAAGCATTTTAACATAAAAATGTCTTGCCTTTTATATACAACTAGTTAATTAAATTGGTTAAAAAGGCCTGTTCTGCTGATGAAATCACGAATATGCATGTACGTGTCTTTCATGTTTGTATTTAATACCATTCTAGATGTTCTACATTCTCAATTTATAATACTTTGTAACTGTTAAGAGAGGTAGTCACCGGCTACTACTCAACAGCAATCCGAATCGAACATTCTTTGTGACTGTCGGAAACAGCCGAATTTAGTGGGACTCAATCGGATGCATGGCGACTTTCGTCCGCCTATCCAAGATTGCAATAACACACACTAATATGATTTATCATTTTGAAATACAAGAAGCAAATTTCGAAGAAAGAACGGATCGAAGATGCCTTTTTACACAATCCAAAAAATCTCCCATCTACATTCAACTGTACAATCACATTCTCAAGACGAGGTCTCCTAGAGCCCCAGTATCCATCTGATAGGGATCTTTATCTACATAGCTTACACCAGTCTAAAATCTTTTTAACTCAGTAGGGAATTCTACACCAAACCATTCCGATTAACTTAACTATGAAAAAACAGTTTAATGTTGTTTTCCTACGCGATGTAAATGAGAATATATGGCGGAAGGGTATCGGGACGTCGGGGCTACGAGGAGTGATTTTCTAGCCCTCAAGCTAGGAAATCATTCGCCATGTGGCCAATAATTCAGTTTCGATATTCCCAGTATCAAGTTTGAAATAGAATTTAGAATTTCCGACTGAGCTTCGTGTCGTTTATTCCCAGACATGTAACGGTCTTTCCCGAGTTAAAATTAGGATTGATAGCCGCGCCGGTTTGTGTTTCTCTAAGTGCTTTACGAGACCACAGAGGGCACTATTCGACAAGAGATCGTCTTACAGACATTCTATACAGCTTTAATGTAATTATGGTGTTTTTATTCACATGTAAATAATTGATAATGGCCGAAGATACATCGGTTTATGTGCCTATATCCCGCACTAAAGGGATTGAACGGAAGCCATACAAGAAACTGTAGTCGAGGTATTTCTAATTAACAATTACATGTATATTATGTAAGAGCTTGAGTGGACGTCGTATCTATAGGTGTGTCTAAAAGATTATTTGTGTGTGTGATGTCCAGACAAATTCTGTCTCTTCCATTTTAATGATGCGAGATTTAACGACAGTAAATCCTAGTTATCACGTCCGACCCAGCATTCCCTGTAAAAATGGCATTACAATTGCAAGCATCCATTGGGACACGTGAATTTCGCAGGAGCGGCGAATCTTTTCAAAGTTCTGGAATTGACAACATTCATTGATTGGTAGATTATTTATTTACGTAGTTAAGTTTCACCACAAATCAACAGTTTGGATCATCTTTAAGAGATTATCCTGATAACGCCAACTAAACTGCCAGCGTGCCAATGTTATGAAATACGGAGATGCATGCACCGGGAATGATATAGAGATCTAAGAAACATATGGACATGGCAACGCCATGGAACCTTTATAACTATTGTCGCGCTTCCGAAAATACTTATTCTGATGTTAGTGAATCATGTTATGGCAAGGAGGAGCTGTAAACCAGTGGACAAGTTATTTAGCCGGACACACATCAGAATAGAATAACTCATACAGTAATTCATACAAATTGCCATACGTACAGCAGACGACAGTTATGGCGTATGATACACTGATATCACAGCAGCTTAGATCATGGAAGAACATGATTTACCTCTATTGTTTACGATAAATTCACAACACAAAGGATGATGTTTTATTACTTACATATCACGTGGTTGCGCGGGATAACTAGATAACGGAAAGGAACTATCAAATTGCATGTCGGGACGCATTTGACGAAACATGTTATGAATTAGTCAATAGAGTCTAATTCGTATTAAGAAAGAAAACCGCTCGCACGCACGCGCCTTGACAGTTTACGTTCGACAAGAGTAATAGGGCTTGACTTCTTCAATAACTATCACCCAGACGAAAACAGACGATCAAAGTCCTCAACACGTCTGAGGCTGATTCATCTGATGTGGAACGTAGTTTGGTCACGTGACAACCACTTCCGGATCGGAAGTAAAACCGGAAGTGAAGGAAAATCTTTACAAATTATTCTCTGTATTCCTGTCTTAATATTCATAAGCACTTTAGGAAAATAAATGAACGTGTCGATTATATATCTGTCGATATGTCGATTACACGCGCCTTTGTGGCATACAGAAATACCTCAATGTTTGTAATTGTCAATCATGGCAATGGTTTGAAGCTGAGCAGCACACAACTCCTCTAGATCTACCAGAAGCCGGCAAAATTGTGTAACCAGAAAAGTACACATGTTAAATCCGATATAGGTGTCTAGGTTCTGCGTTCGCGGACGTGACTAGTGATAGGCTTTAATCCGTAAAACTCGTATTTAGATAGCGTGGGGAAATTAAAACGGTTCTATAAGGACGTCTATATGAGGAGTTTATGATCCGGCGGAAGTAAAAACAGTCTGGATGGGATCGAGTGGTGCATGTGGTCCTGATACAGACTGAAGTTTTAATCAATATTTCAAACAAAAATAGATTTTTTTTAAATCCCCTAAGATTCCAAATGGAATCTGTATGCACATAATTCCAGGCAATTTGTTTCCATTTTTATTTTAAGGAGTTTGACGTTTATATCTGTATCCATGACAACACGAACGAGACGATCTGGACTAATTAGGGTTTAGTCGGATTCCTTTAGTTGGTTCTACATTTACGTGATTTTGTAAAAATATGATGGTCATTATAAAGATGGGCGAGGTTCTGAAAGAAACCAAAGTATCCAGACATGTCAACGACAACCTATCACTAGCAAATGCCACAGGTGCAAATTGGCCTCTGGAATGAAGGACTAGCAGGCAGTATAATGTTTTAGCTCAAGTCACATACGACCACATTTCATTAGTGTTTTGAATCCGTGTTCTGATTAGCATGATTTTTTTTTTTTTCATTTTATTAGCTATTCGCTAATTTTGGTGAATTTTGATCACGTGAATTTAAGGATGTGTTCTTCTGAGGTTTCAGTCCCCTTGAAGTCTCGTTGCAACATAGATAAAAAATGTTATGAGATTTTCAAATAAAATCTATCAATATCTGTAGCAAGTTGCCAGTTGGAAATTTTTTCCAAAAATTACGTTTCTATTTTTAATAGATTTCTTATACGAGGATTTTAGGAAATCGCCCATTTGGTGGGCATTTTGAAATTGTGTATTTTTTCGCATTGAGTAGAACCACAGTTTTACCAATTTTTCCTGAAATTGTTTTTAATATAATACTGCGCCAGAATTTTTAACTGAATCGAGCTGATTTTTGCTGTAAATTTTTAAATGGGTTCGTGGTTATTAAGATATTGAGCATTAATTTGTGACATGATACACTTTTGTCACTTTATGTTTACATTTAATGATAATTTGAGCACTTTTATTTTTACTCTAAAATACATGTACTGAAAAATAACAAATATTCAAATGGAGCAAAAGAGAAAGCACACTCTGGCAAAGGTGCCTGGAGTTAGTCGGGTCCTGCTCCGTGTCTTATAGGGTCCCCGTCTCATACAACTTATTGCTATTACCTCTAGTGTGTTTGATTGTGGAGAGTGAGAAAAGTTATCTTTGTCTACCAAATCCATATCATTGAATATTTTATAAGTTTCATTCATATCATTTCTATTCGTCTATACTATAAGGCAGCAGACCAAGTTTTATCATCTTTTTGGGTAGGTTAGATGTAAACCTCTTTGTGTCTCTCATTTGTACCTTTTCAAGGGAGACGCTTGGTTCTGTTCCATGCAATGGCACGCCATAATCTTTAAAAGGGATAGTTTCTGCTTCTGTTTAACGTTCAGCGTAAAAGGAGTAGGACGACTGGTTTGCCAGTTGGCGGAGTCTTCGGCGGCACGCTTCCAGTGAGAAAGGGCAAGAGCTCCACTTTATGCTGCTCCTAAAACATACACATTCACACACAAAAAATTCACGACCGGCTTCAAATGATCATAGCTTTTAATATGATGTTAAGAATTCACATACCAAATCATGGTGTTTCTGTATGTAAATGTCTACTGGTTAAAACAGACACCGATGTCATCATAATTTGACAAAATGAAATGATGTCTTATTACTGTATGCATAGTCATTACTTGCGTAAAGTCTTTTCGAGACCATGATATTGTATATTTACCTACCATACGTGTTTGTTTCTCCTTTCATCTCTCAGGTATCACACTTTTATTTTCTTTGTTTGATTGAACACTGGTCGTGGAAATGAGAACATCTTGTAGTCGATATAACATTACAGCGCACTACTGATCACCCAAATCAATCGGCAGACGACAGTCTAAAGTGAACTCGTGGTAAGCTGTAAATTGTGGTTAGACACGATACTACATTATTGTCTGATCATTTAATGAACTGTACCTAATTCGGTTGATTATACCGCGGTTTGTAGTCAAGGTCAGCATGGTCGCATGTCACATGACAGTGTATTATGTACAAGGTCTCCATGGCCATCGACACACCAGAGTGTTCATAGATATGAGGTAATCACTTTAATCTCATTGGCTGACTGCAAATTTCGGGACACATCGTTATATTTCGTTGGCATAACCGAAACGCCAGGGACACCCAAAAAAAATCCAAAATTCGATTGGAAACGGAATTGTTATCGTTTTAGTGACGGCATGGTTTATATTAAGTTGTGTAGAGTGATTTTGAAAGTAATATGATTTTAAAAAAGCAAGATGAAATAGATTTTTCGTTTCGGTTAGTTTTCCACCATTCTCATATCATACACCATGTAGAGAATGATTTTAACCTACTTTTTACTTTTGCGAATTTCGTAATCACAATTAATTCGTAGACCTAATTTGCAAATGTGTATTTCCGCGAATGCATATTTGAATTAAATTTTCAAATTCAAGTTAATATTCGCGAATTTGTTTAAAGGTCAAAATCGCGACATTTTGTGGCCGCGAAAGAAAATTAGTGTACGTAAGTTTTATTTTCGTCTGCGCCCCTTTCAGTTGTAACCATGGAGAAAAGACGATTTCCCCGGAGGAAAAATAAACGATCTACAGTGCGACCATACCAATCTTGTTGTCTAGATGTTGGGGAAGCGAAAGGTCTGAATATGTGCTTAAGATAGGATGTTTGATATCTCTTTTAAAATTGCTTGGCCACCTTTTTACCAAGAACTTGCTCTATGTGTTTGTATAAAACTAATAAATTCATTAGTGTCTATGTTTTGTCACATTTTCACATCAATAAGAAGGAAGTATGATATTTATTAAGACTAGATAAGATAGATGTGTTTTTTTCTGTATGTATACAGACAGTCAAGACAAATCTGACGTAAACTCCATAACAAGGTCTGGCTAGATTCCGGGTGTCGTTTCATCATTCGTTCATGCAAACAAAAACTCATTATTTAACCCAACTAACACTGAAATATCTGTCTGGCCAATAAGAAATTGGACTGAAAAAAAGTTTTTAAACGACGAGATCGTGCTACTCCATGCACTGTAAAACAAAATATTTTCGCAATTACTTCATCTCGCGTTTTCATACTTTAAAATCTTTTTCACTACGATTTATTTACACGTTTTACAGTTAAATGCTCTTTTCTCTTTCTAGTTTTCTATTTCTAATCCCAGAAAAACAAAAGTCTGAGTGCACACTCATCATAAATCGCTTCCCAGTTTATTTAGAGTAAACACAGATTTTGTTTTATATCTCCATAACATAAAAAACGATTCAAGTTACATTTGTAAACCTTTACTTTAAGAAACAGGGGGAAACCAATCATTAGTTATGTATGTGGAGATATCATAATACATCCATTTTATGCTCTATGATTCAGTATCAACATGCATATGTAATGTGTTGTCGACATATCGGGACATGAAAGTTTTTTGTGAAAAAATCCGGCGATGCTCAAGTAAAAAACATCACCCAAAGTACGATCAGAGACTATAGCGATTTCCTTAGAAGATTTGAAGACGGCTTTCTAAGTTGTGAAAATTTGTGCCTAATACTCGTTGTTAAATTCTGACACAAAAAAACAATATGTTTAAACTAAAATAATTAGACATAAAACTAGCAAAGTGTATGACAACTGGAGAATGTCTGACTAATTATAACAACATAGCAACTCCGACATTTTGATTCTAATTGCAATATCTTTGATAGATATTACAAGCGATCGTTTACAATTGATCAACATTGCCCAAGTACAGCAATACCAACTGGGTGTCGTTCACAGTAGCAGTGGTAGGAAGCCGATAAACTAGATTTTAAAAAAAAGTCAATAAGTTTATCATGAATCACGCTAGCTATACATCAAAGCAGCGTCGTACACAAGTATCCGATCTGTGGCATAATCGCCCAGTGCTGAGGAGACTGACGAGCAACAGGTCGAACATTGCACAGGATTCAAACGGATTTTAAAAAAGACGCTGGGAGACGAAAGTTTACGGAGAATACAAGACCACATAATATATTATCTTAAAGTAAAATGTGTGTCTAAAACGATAACGGTGATCTAATAGCAGTAGCATCATTTCCTTGATTATCGAACCCAACGTCTGGGATCATAAAGAAGCAACATAGGCAGACAGCCTTCGGACAGCAGTCATAAATATTCATATTGCAGCGAAACATCTATTGCAGCTCGATGAAAGATGCATATATGTGTGCAGTGATCGTAAGTGAAATGCCAGTCGCCATATTTAATCTGAATAACGACTTTTCTACGTGATATGTTCCAATCTATTAAATCGATAAGGAAAGTCGGTGCAGATAGGTTAAATTATATTGATTATTTAAATCATTCCGACCCTCTGATACAAATGACGTAATATGTTACAAAATGCATTTCCAAGCTGACAAAAGAGATTTTGATCGACGGATATGGATAGGAAATTCCTCAAAGAATGAAAGGCCGACGCAGTCCTAAGCTTTATAATTAGTTCGCTCTGCTGTCATTTTACCTAACACATTTTTTTAAAATCACTTTGATATGGGCACTTATTGTTTTATGGTTATCACCAGCGCTTCCCAATGTCATCTAAAATTAGTAACGATATATTGTAACTATGGGAACCGTAACTGGAGTGCTTTCAATGCGCTTTCCCCTCGTCCATTATATGTACCAATGTTAACCGTCCATTACATGTACCAATGTTAACCGTCCATTACATGTACCAATGTTAACCGTCCATTATATGTACCAATGTTAACCGTCCATTATATGTACCAATGTTAACCGTCCATTATATGTACCAATGTTAACCGTCCATTATATGTACCAATGTTAACCGTCCATTATATGTACCAATGTTAACCGTCCATTATATGTACCAATGTTAACCGTCCATTATATGTACCAATGTTAACCGTCCATTATATGTACCAATGTTAACCGTCATTATATGTACCATTATATGTACAATGTTAACCGTCATATTGTACTAATTTAACCGTTTATATGTACAATGTTAACCGTCCATTATATGTACCAATGTTAACCGTCCATTATACGTGTACCAATGTTAACCGTCCATTATATGTACCAATGTTAACCGTCCATTATATGTACTAATGTTAACCGTCCATTATATGTACCAATGTTAACCGTCCATTATATGTACCAATGTTAACCGTCCATTATATGTACCAATGTTAACCGTCCATTACATGTACCAATGTTAACCGTCCATTATATGTACCAATGTTAACCGTCCATTACATGTACCAATGTTAACCGTCCATTATATGTACCAATGTTAACCGTCCATAACATGTACCAATGTTAACCGTCCATTATATGCACTAATGTTAACAGTCCATTATATGTACCAATGTTAACCGTCCATTACATGTACCAATTTTAACCGTCCATTATATGTACTAATATTAACCGTCAATTATATGTACCAATGTTAACCGTCCATTATATGTACCAATGTTAACCGTCCATTATATGTACCAATGTTAACCGTCCATTATATGTACCAATGTTAACCGTCCATTATATGTACTAATGTTAACCGTCCATTATATGTACCAATGTTAACCGTCCATTACATGTACCAATTTTAACCGTCCATCATATGTACTTATATTAACCGTCAATTATATGTACCAATGTTAACCGTCCATTATATGTACCAATGTTAACCGTCCATTATATGTACCAATGTTAACCGTCCATTATATGTACCAATGTTAACCGTCCATTATATGTACCAATGTTAATCGTCCATTATATGTACCAATGTTAACCGTCCATTATATGTACCAATGTTAACCGTCCATTATATGTACTAATGTTAACCGTCCATTATATGTACTAATGTTAACCGTCCATTACATGTACCAATGTTAACCGTCCATTATATGTACCAATGTTAACCGTCCATTATATGTACCAATGTTAACCGTCCATTATATGTACCAATGTTAACCGTCCATTAAATGTACCAATGTTAACCGAAATACAACGATATAAAACACTGAGCAAGTGAGAACTCCCATCGAAGTCAATTCTGACCCACCAAACATAGAGAAATGATGTCCATTTGACTTTATTTTGACCACATGTGAACAAAAATCACTTCATTCCAAACTAACATCCCCTTCCGATAAAAAAAAACCATGAAAATTAAAAAAAAAAACAAACAAAACAACAAACAAACATACAAAACAAAACAGCAAACAAACATATGAAACAAAACCAACAAATCCCCATATCTTTCCTCACCCAACCCAATCCATCCTCCTCATTTGGAGGCTATTTACAGCAAATGTTCTCTCTATTTTCATTCTTAAAAAAGGCGATTTGGTCGATTAAGATAATCAACAAGTCATTAATTTCGGTTATTCTGTGGTAACTTATTGTAAACATATTTCACAATTATATACGTTAATGACCGATTCCAATTCTGTACTCTTGACGACAGATCGTTTTTGTCCATTTGTCCCTGGGATGATTGAATGACGCTCTTAATACCGATCCGTCCTAAAGTGGCTGCACGTGCAAGTCTCAATATCTTTCTATTAAGAAATTGACCTTTCTGCACTTGGCATACAATCCTGCAACAGATACACAATCCGTCTGCTCTCTGACAAATATCAGTCAGTTACGTGTCTCGCTCTCATTAATTGGCAGTAGTGTGATTATATTGTATAATACCATGATGAAAGGCAGTAGGTACAATCCTAGAGTTTAATTATATAAAGTAATAACCCAACTTGGCTAGAAACTACCCCCTGTTTGTTGTCGTGTTTATAGAACATTTTCTGGTTGATTCCTTAAAAATAGAAATCCACCTTTGGGACATCCATTGTCCGTATTAACATATTAACAACAACCCTCGAAAGCAGTGAACAGAAGGTTTGAATGCTCAGAAACTGAAGCTGAAGTCAGTTGTGTGGATGTTGTGTAACCTCCTATCAATAGTTGGATATGCAACGTATTTGGTTCCTATATAATTTACACCTACTACACTTGGAAATAAATTTAATAGCATTTAATAAATACTTGGTGTAAAGAATGTTCAGAAAGTGAAAAAGGAGTGCTAAGTTTGGCTGGATTATGCTTATCATCATACATGTACCAATGTCTTTTCTCTTTTTTTCCCTTAAAGGCTAAAGTCGGTTTAAAGGACAGACTTCCATGCTTCGTGATTGGTATATACGTGCAAACTCTGATGACACATCATCATTTTACACTACGGCGATGAAGATCTAACGGTGACCGATACATTGATAGCATGTTGAAGTTCATGCCATCAATTCTATTCTCCTATTCTCAAAAGGAGTGTCGTGAGTCAGTGTCCCTTTAAAAAATCATAGGTTCCAATTCAATTGACTAACATGCAGATCCTGCGAACATGACCTCTTATTTGCAAGCGCCTTTACTACATGGTTTTAGTTCAGTAAACGACTTATTCTGTATTTGTATATTACAGAGTTATCTTCCCTTTCGGGAAGGTACACTGTATTGATTGTGACGTCATGTGTTTACGACGTGAATTGCTTACAATATTATATCGTAACAATCGATACCTACCTGCAAGGGAGCTAACTCTGTACTATGCAAAGACGGAATATTTTCGCATTTTCAATATTTCACGTTTTTCTTATTTTCAACATATTCGCTAATACACGAACTTACTGAGAATCCTGCAGTCATACACAGGCGATAATTTTTCACGTTAATGTCACGTGACGTGAAGTTCGCGCGAAGAAATATTGCCTGTGTATATCTGAATTCGCGTTCGTGCTCTCATGCGAAATCAAACGAAATCCTTAAAGTTCTATCTCACACTGCAAAAATTAAACCAGAAATTGATTCGTATTGAAACACATTGGACGATCGGTTCTGTTACAATTTTTATCTATACTCAGTCAGTTGTATGCTTCTACCTTTAGTGAACCCATCTCCCTTTCTTTACACAGGCTTCGGACCAGCTGAGGCGTAGTTTTGAAATAACATTTTTTTTGTAACCTTCAATGGGTTTAGGATTGTATATAACCAAACAGATTTAGAATTTATATCTTTAGGCAGTGGAAAAATAATACAGACTTTATTTGCCACAACGGAGTTATAAATTGCACTGTTTCCAGCTCGTCTGCATATAGATGTCTCCAGCTTTTCCCAATGGTGTGTCATTTGTCCACAAAAAGCAGTAGCTGCCCCGACTTTTGACTTTAATACCACTTCTTCTGAAGGCAGCCGTGACAAAATTGAGGCATAAATTCAAATATATTTCCCTATCGAGTTTCTAAATAATTTCCAGTACCAGGTAAATGAACAAATCGTGAATTTTAATCTAGAATAAAACAATCTGTCGTCCCTCAAGACATTTTTAATTGAAAAGCAGACGCGACTTACTATACGTAATTTGTGCTTTCAATATTTTATTTATTTTTGTCTTTTCCCCTCGGAGTCCCCCGTTTGAAGCCAGACGCCATTCGGAATCGATACAACTATGAAGGATCGCTGTTGGATATATATATTACAAAACACGCCATTTTCCCGCCACGTCTGTTAGCTCAGGGCAATTGTCGTCTGCTCCGGATATAAGCTATCCGCCTGTCGTCTGAGGATCTATAAAGTGGCTTCTATGTTTAGATGAAAGACCATTGAAGTGATGTGTCTCTTTCCTTGACAAGCACGCGTACTTTTTGTCAAGTATCATCTAATCCCCGGCAAATTCGGCAATATACCAACTTTTGACAAATGATTGATAGGACAAATCGTGAATCACGGATACAGACAAATTGGCAAACGAGGTGTAACCTAACAGAAAGACCTCGTCTGACGAGAACGAATTTGGAAAAGATGAATGGCATGGTCGTTTGAAATCTATATCCTTCAGTGGTATTAATAATAACATCAATGTTATCTTGAAAAAAGTTGGCTTCTCAACAACTATTGTACTGCTGCCATGGTTAATTGACAAACAGTATACTATAATATTCCATACAATGATTTGTACAAATACCTGTTTTTATTACATCTGTATTTTGCAGCGACTTAAGAATACGGTATGCAGCAAAGAAATGCAAGTAACCTACGAAAACAGGAAAAGCGCTACACAAAGGGGAAGAGACCTTTATGTCCACGATTGTCCATATTCAAACGAAAGGGCATAGTTTGACATCGTTTACTAAATCTACATAATTTTCTTGATGCAAAAAGTGATTTAATTTGAAGAAAAAACTAAAACAAAGATAACAAAGCCGTATATTCTGCTAAATTAGATTGAATTAGTTTTGATTGGAAATGAAATTCAGACTCATGAGTGGATAAATGGCAAGGAGACACTTGAAAGGAAACACAACACAGTATTAATTGTGAAGAAAATCAGTATTTTAGACGTGGAAGGGGGGGCTATTTGGTATCTCCAATATCAATACGAGTGTTTCTTGATACATAAACGAAGTTGGTAAAGTACGATTGACCGTCGAATAGTTCCAGCTTCCGGTGATTGTGTCGTCAAAAAATGCACTTCAAATGTGACGTCTCAATCATTGGAAGGTGGGACTAATCGACACTACGCTGTACATGTATCTCGAAATCGAATTATTACAAAGCACACATGGGACCAACGGTCAATGTTTATACGTATAAAGGGAACGAAATATCTAAACGAGACCATTCGTTAAGGAATTCGGAAGATGCTAAAATGAATTCGATATCTTCGTTAAGAAGGGTTTTTAATTTTTCCATATATTTCTAATTAACACGTTTTTGTATATAAAACGATGGAAAACGTTATAATATTGTGCAGTCACCGGACGATGATTACGACAAAGTAGAAACATACATTGTATTTTGAACGATTTTAAGCATTCCGTTGTCATGTATCATATTTCACCTTTTATATTATATAACTTTAACAATTGATTTATTTAATTTTGTTTGTCTTTTTCAGAAGCTTTCCTATCGGTACCTGAGTAAGTCGAATAATTATTCTTATACTAAATGAATTCACGTAAAACTGATCGCAACAGGAGTCTGTAGTATTGAACATTGTTTTACCTGAAAGTATATTGTCCATGTTTTGTCTCTCAGGTAACATTTCTATCTATCGACAATTCCATTCACATTAATTCAACAAGAATTTCATAGAAATTGGAAACAAAGGACATTCAACCAATCGATATTATTTCTAAACAGAATCAACAGTCATATGTGTTTTATTCTCTAATCTATAAAATACAGTAATATAAACCTACCATCAAAGTAAAAAATCTGTACTTTTGTCCTTAAAGATGCTCCTCCGCTGACAAATGGTAACTTTTCACTATAAAAACAGGAACAGACGATTTAGTATTTTACCTCAGTTACAAAAGTTACTTACCACCATTGAAATGTTTGAGCTTCTAATTTTACTTAAAGTTAAAAATATAAAAAATAGATTAATTGCATTCCGAAAAAATTCCATGACACTATATCCTATATGGAATGAATTACTGATTGCGCATGCACCAAAGGCAAAATGAATTATTTTGTATTATTTTTTGTTAATTAGACATATATATATACACGATTAAACACCAATTATTGTTCAAATGATGAAATTAATTTATGTTCTGTCGGCGGTGGAGCATCTTTAATATCTAAATATTAATCAATAATACCTAAACAATTTTTTTTCTTGGGAATAAGTTTGAAACCAGTATTTTGTTAAATCTTGTATTATACTCTTTGTTACACGAAGAAAACAAATACGCAATGCATGTTGTTTTATCTTTTTTCGATTTTAAAATAAATTTCTATGAAATTGATGTACAAAAATAAAGCAAATTACTAAACAGTATGATAAACATGTTGAATTCAATATCTTATTCCTTGTTGGTAACTGCATACCCCAACAACAATGTATTATATCAAGGGCTACTCTACGATAAAAGGTTTTCTTTCTCAAAGTAAAATTAATACCTAATATCAATATATCATGGCTATGGATGAATGTTATGATAGGAAACAAACCTTTTTGTAGAATAGCCCTGGATATATAAATATTTTGTATTTACTTACGTTTCCGCCGACAAACATTTGATAATAAGCATTATGAAGCTACTCTAGTCCAACCTAGTGCTCCCTTTCCCACCAGCCTATGAACCCGAATATCGTGACCCCTAAAATAATAACTCAATCTAGCTCTGAATGTTTTGTAGGTTTAATTTCGAATTCCATCAGTATTTATTTTATAAAAATAATGCATGTAAATACATTTTTCATTTGGCTTTTTACATTGTATATATTGTTACTTTTGACAACCTCCATCTTAATTTTATATACAACGTAAAAACAATAGCGTGCCACTACACGGATGTATCACACCTTAGACCTATCAATTTCTAATTATAAAACATGTGTTTATTATACCTTGTCCAATGTGATAAAAGGATGAGGAACAACAAAGAATTTCTTCTCTCAATGTTAATGATACAAAAATGTTCCAATTAACTGTTGTGACTGGTTGACGTCCAATGAAGTGAATGCCGAATGGTTAAAGGATAATTTAGATCTCGTGTTTTGCTTATAGCATAAGTCGTTGTCTACAGTGTGTATATAATGTTTTTATATGATACATTATACTGTAATTCAACTTATTTAACAATAAAATTTAAAGGATTGTTAGATTGCATTTCATGGGCGCTGTTTTATTTATCTGCCACCTAGATTGTATTTATATCTCCAATAAATGTAATCTAACAATCCTTTAATTGTTATATATTACATCTTGTTTTCTAAGTATAATTCAAATGCGAGTGAACATTTTAATTTCCCGCTTTAACTATTTAACCTGAACAGCTAATGTCAATGTGATAAAATAATAAAAATTGAAAAGACAAAAAATCACTGTTTTTTTCAATAGTTTTTTTTCTGTCTCCTATTGATAATTCAGACATTTAAAATATTTTTATATCGTGCGTTCCATTTGCGGATTCGTTATAAATCGCGAAAAATACTCGCCGCGAAAACGTCAAACTGTATATGTAATGGAACATTCAAACTGTACACAGGCAATATGGCTTCATGTCAATTTGATCTGAAAAAATCCTGACCTGAAATTGACATGAATTCACCTGAAATTGAGGTCAATTTTTTCAGGTCAATATCAGGCCAATTTCAGATAAAATTGACCTGAAAAAAATCTTCATGTGAATTCAGGTCAAAATCTTCATATGAATTTCAGGTAAATTTCACCTGAAATATTTTTTGTGTGAAATTCAGGCAATTTCATATCAAATCAAATTTCACGTGAAAAGTTCTCCATAGTTCTCCATATTAATTCCAGGTCAATTTCATATGAATATCAAGTCCATTTCAGGTCAAGTTTTTGACATGAAAGAACTGTTTTGCTCTATTCAGGTAAATTTGCCCTAAAAATGTCACCTGAAATTGCCCTGATAATACCTGAAGACATATTGCCTGTGTCTATCGCGAAAAGAAATCGCGGTGAAAAATCTTGGAAAACATGTTGGCCCATATTATTCATTTGTCGATTTGTATTGCTTATTTGTTTTATTTTTTTAGGAATACGTTATTCTTTGTGATGCATTTTCCATCAGCTTTTAATATTTAATTCACCACCAAACATTACCAACATTCTGAGAATTACAATACTTACAATGCATAGGTTTTAATTTTACAAGTACAGATAAGAACCGAAATGATTTTTAGTAATATTGCTAAAATCAATATATTTACATCTACACCTCAATTAAATGAGCGCTTGCTACCAGACCATGAAGCCAAGTTGTGGTCTACAATTTCATTTCACATTTTTACAGTGTTATAAGTAATTCTAAAGTGATTTCTCTTGGTGAGTTACCATTTTAACATACATAATACATAAACAAGATATTTATAGTGCAAAATTCTATGATGAAACTAATGTTTATAAGGAACCATGTTTGTTTGTCCATTTAAGTGACTTTCGCATCTTAAAAAATCAAACTTGATGATTTTCAATAGATTACTGAAGAAAAAATAATATGCCTTAAGTTTCGCCCAGTTACGGCACATGTAACTATTTGTTCTTGAATGTTTGCACATGTTTAACCCTTTGTACTTCACATTAAGTAATTGCTCAAAAAGATGGTTCCATCTTTGTTTTTTATATCATGGAAATATTTACTTTAGTTTTATGCATCTATCATTTCAATCCCATACATTACATTTTTGTTCTAAACTCGACCTAATTTTTACCCGGGGCAAATTAATGTACGATGAACATAAATATAATGTTAAAGGTCGCAGCATTCAGGTCCCTGTTTAAAATATTAATATCTTATCCTATATATCACTTTATATGTGCTTGAACAGAGCTAAGTTCATAAAAAGTGTGCATGCATCTGGTCTAACCTTAGTTATTACTATTGACTCATCTATTATTGTGTTGCTTGTAAATTTTGGCAAAATATGCAAAAATGTACATTTCAGTTTAGTAAGCCCACAAGGTTCAGTATAATAGCCATGTTATTTATTAGTGTCTATAACATGTAGTAGGAGTGCTGATTTGACCGGATTCGAGTTTGCAAAACATACATATCGAGTTCTTCTTACTTTGTCATGCAAAATTTCATAATACAGATATAGCATATAAGAAGGTATTTCAATAATTTCAAATACCCCTATTATATACTTTTAGATACACTGAAAATGAAACCAAGATTAGTTTTGAGAAAAAAATGTTCAACTGCTGTATTTGGGCCAAACATGCAGATTTTTGGAATTGCACTTAAACTCCCACAGTGTGTAAATGACGTTATAACATTAAATATGTACATTGCTATCATCAATTTGAACTCATGATACCTTATCACATGCAATTACACTTGCTTTTTTTCTGTTGTAAGGGAGGTAACTCGTACGATTATCGACTAAATTTTAATGTAAACTAGACATAGGGTGCAGTCAAGCGTGTTCAATGCGACTGCCATTCTGAACCAAAGTTCATGCTTATAGAACCAAAGTTAATTGACATTGTTCTGTACAGTTATTACTCGACCATGAAGACAAAGATCTAACTAAGTGTAGTTAGAAGGGGACTTTAAAGCAACACTCGAAAATGTATCGAACGAAATCACAAAAACGAGCTGGTATTGGTAAGTGAGAAAGCAACAAAGAATCTGACATTTTAAAATGAGATTAGTATCTTCATTGTTTCACTGCAAAATACAACTTTAAGACTATGCGAGTATCCAATTGAATCCCCAAATGGATTTTAGTCTGAGAAAATAATGCATTGGTTCTGTACACGTGGCTGTATATATACAACACAATAACAAACTCCATATTTGTTTTTTGCAAGTGTTACTCGACACAAGCAGTTGTAGTTAGCGTG
Organism: Argopecten irradians; assembly: GCF_041381155.1. Lineage (NCBI taxonomy): Eukaryota > Metazoa > Mollusca > Bivalvia > Pectinida > Pectinidae > Argopecten > Argopecten irradians. Next base: position 16,070,453 of record NC_091147.1, on the reverse strand, counting down.
AAACAGAATATGAACGTGCAGGCTTCAACCGAATCATTTCATGAAACATGTTGTGTGCTCCACAATACACAATAATTATGTGGATAATATACATTGAGACTAAATTAACAAAACTGTAACATGGTGTAAATAAAATTAGTGGATATTTTCAGTTGAAGATAGAAAAATCCGAAACTGAAGACGATAAATTTGATATTGGTGCCATGAAGTTTGAGAGATTTAATTAACATAACATCCCACAATTAGAGGATAATAAAAAAATAATATAAACCCTATCATAGAAATCTTGTAATATTATTTAAATTATGTTTTACAAGCTGTACTTCATTTTATTATAAAATGCTATAAAAATTTAAAAACAGTTCACACTCTTTAAAATGTCACAGCTAGGACTAACATAAGCTTATAAAGTATTCTGTAACGCTTTATCTCGGGGCTAAACAAAAAAGTATCAGTGTGTTCTTTATCTTGAAGACCTAGATAAACTCTCTAATTCTAGACTATTTAAAAAAAGGACAGACACAATTCTGACACATCTTATCATCGGTAATGACTACGGGGTAATTACGGTATGGTAGAAATCAACATAAATATTAGATGCATTTTGTTTAATTTAGTAGACTTTGTTTGTTGTTTTTTTGAGAGACGATACCTTGCCTTCCTCTTCACTATAGTGAATAGAAAAGGAGAGTATCTGTATAATGTGATGTGATTTATAAGTGATAGCATCAAATATTAATGTTATTTGCTCAATGCCTCCAGAATTCGTTAAAACTGTTTAAAGTTATCTTTGCCATTCCTAGGCAAACATTTTAAGTGAAATATTTTGATGAATTGCATTAAGTTGTGAAGCTCAAATCTTTTGTTTGGCCTATCGACAGCCATAGTCATTTAGGGCGAAATATGAAGCTCTAATAAAATATGCATGGTGCCTGATAAACGTTAATTATAACACACAATTTTTGACATTAAATGGTTTTAAGTTTTAATGCTCAGATAATTACTACATATCTGCAGAAGTCACTTTAGAGTTACAAATAACACTGTAAAATAGTTAAATGATATTGTAGAGCATTGTCTGACCACATATACTTATTTCATTGCACTGTGGACGTAAATTGTTTTTACAGTACTGCCAAAATCCATTTTGATTTTGAGCTCTTATTTATATGGGTGAAATTAAACCTATGCATTGTAAGTATTGCAATTTCCAAAATGTTGGTTGCGTTTGTTGGTACAAATTATGTTAAAAACACTGCATAATTCCGACTTTATAGTAGGAAAAGGTAATATGTAGTGTGTGGTGTGTGTTTTGGGACACTGCGATATAATCGTGTTGTGTCTTCTTGTACAGTGGGACTCTTGCCTTTCATAGCGCTATATATTACTGAAGCATGCAGCCGAAAACACCAAGCAGCACACCTCAACCGGTCACATTATGCTAACAATAGTCAGACCAGTCGTTCCAACCTTTATGCTGAACGCTTAGCAGGATCAGAAACTACCACTTTTATAGAGTATTGTGTTTCTCAACCGAGAGACAAAACCCATATATATGAGCGAGCGCTCAACTGAAGGCCAAAGGTGAGGTGGTGCTAATGGGTTAGAAAGAAGAAAGTAAGTTAAAAGTAAAAAATAAGGATCCTACATTTAGTCGCCTTATACGATCATGTAATAGGGGCAATAGATACACTTCTAACGCCCTACCGCGGAAGGTCTTGCACGGTGAGAGAAATTATATGCATATTTGTGACTTCCAGGGTTTTCCATACCGGAAAAGCAAAGATGTAATGTAACTTTCCCTATTTAATACAAATCCCTGCTGTTTGTGTATGATTGCTACTAACAGTGAAATAATTAAAAAAAAACCATATACTTTAAAAAATATGCTTTTTAAAAAAAATGTCTTGAATGATGTTGGAATTCCTGGTTCTGTTTATTTTTGTTGTTAATAATATTTCGTACAAATCAAAGATTTGGGTGTTTCTTGTGTCTTATTAATATCAATGTTGAATTGTTTCTGAATAAGCAAATATTTTTATTTAACATTTTAGAAATACAATTGCAGTATACTAAAACAATATGTTTTGTCGCCTCCTGTTTTATTTTTTTTTTAAATATGCACACCAGTGATCCACCCTGCAGCATTTCAAAGGATATTTGTCCGGATATACTGGTCCGTTATTGGTATTCATTTAGTTGGTTAATCACCACGCGTACCTATCGCTAATGGATATTATTAATTAATATAAGATCAATGCATACAGCAGAAGTGTCCGGATGAATGTTCTGTGTGAAACATCGTTCTAATTTTGGTAAGTCTTGTTTTAAAATTTGCATTAATTTTGAATATTTGGTTTCAGTCATACAATAAATACAATACAATGTAGTACACTAAAACCCCATGTTAACGTGACAGAAGCTTAAATTCCAGCTGATCGTTAGTGATCTTGTTTGAAACATTACACATTGTGTATAATATGTTATCCTGTTCAGATTACTTTAGAATGCATGTCTGGTATTTTAATTTTAGAATTTTATAATTTGATGAAAATACAACAACAAATATGGAAGCTTATTTTATTATAAAGTATCGTACTTAAGTATTAGTGGTCATATATACCTTTATATTGTACGTTGTGTATATAGGTTTGGGGTCAAAGGTCACATAGGTACTCATTCATGTAATGGTTTATTGATTCGAGCCAAGTTGACTACCTGATCATGTTGAAGACGGAGAGGAAAAGTTGAAGCTATTGTACTTAGCAACACACAGTACTAAGTTTCAACTGGTAATTAGGATCATAGGTAAAGTGATAATATCATCGAATTTAATTGCAAATACGTTCAGACGTGTACACTAAAACATCATGCACATGGTGCTATTTATAGACCATTGTCAAACTGTTATCCACAAGATCAAGCCGTGTAGTGAACCAAGTATTGTTTTGTACTTTGCTCTTTACTGTGACCTTTAAGGAATGGCAAGTTTGACTGTGATAAAAAAACACGGACTTAAAACCTATGAATTTTAGATTGTGATTAGACACAGACTTTAATAACTGGTACACAAGATTCATAATATGAAGCGAGAGTGGATGGTTTAAATCAATCTTTCGTGAATTGAAGTAAATAATATGAACAGTAAATTGTAATCCTCACTTTCGACAGAAAACTTCTTTGTAAATGTAATCGTTAATTCTTACTATTCTTCATCCTCGACCCTCCAAAGGTTACTATCACTGTCGTTATATCCACCCATGAAAGTCGGTGATAGTTACCCCTTGGGTATCGATGATGGCTATCGTCCATCACTTTGATTAAATCAATATTATCAGTATGTACCTCAAAATTTCTCGGTTGTGTGGATCTTAGCTTAGTTTATATTTTATGTTGGTAGAAATGAATAGGCAGTTTTGAATCGAAATCGACAACTAATAATACTTTATTTGTATGAACCATTATAGACGAAAGTGTCTCAATTAGATAAAGCGATTTTAAAATATTGGTGAACCCTTTTATAGAGAATGGCATGTGTCTACAATTCTAGATAAGGACTGGTTTCATAAGTGATTTCTTACGGAATTCGTCTCAGAAATTTCTAAAAGCATATATTGACTGTAAAGCTAACATTTACTAAAACTTGCACTCCTTTAAAATTGTACTTTTTTAATCTTTATAATATACAGCTAATGGATTTTCGAAAAACTAGGTCTTGGTAGATTTCTTATTTTAAACGTAAATTCTGTGAACAATGTGAAAATTGATATTCTTTTTCAGTGCTACCAATATAACTTCAAGCTTTTATACCCATGCGCACGAAATCATTATTTTTATATCTTAACTTTAAGATTTAAATTTACACCACAGGGAAGGTTCGTGTTACCTGTAATTGCAGCTCCAACTCATCCCCTTTCGGATTAGTCTTCCAAGTGAATGGAGACTTTTACATGTATGATATAATTTAAATCTACAAAGAAAGTGCATATTTTCACATGTAAATGCATGTCATCTATAAAACATATTGATATCGCTTACCTGTTCTAATACGTTATAGTATTTCGTTAAAATAAAAAAAAATCAACATTGAGTTTAACGGTTTATGTGCCGTAATTTCATATTGACGAATCAAGAAGAGCTTTTTATGTCATTCATCACCAAACATTATAAAAATTACAAAACTGTCAATGCATATGTTTTAATTTCACACAAAAAATAAAGGTTAATATGAAATAATTGCATTTACGTCTACAGTGCAGTGAAATATGAGTAGATATGGTCAGACCAAGAAGCCAAGATGTGGTCTACAATTTCATTTCACATTTTCTACTGCAGTGTTATTAGTAGATGTAAAGTAACTTCTTCATATGTGTTTGTATCAGAACATACATAAAACATAAATGCAAGAACTTTTACTGAGAAAATATTCTGTTATAACTACTGCAACCCTAAATAAGACATCTGCCTGTGCCATTGAATGAATTTCATATCTTAATTCACCAAACCCTGCGAGTTTTAAAAGATTACTAGAGAAATAAAAATTACTTTTCCCCCAGTTTTGGAACGCATCTCTATAAACTTAGTATAAAATAAGTCATTATACTTTGAATACTTTTTCTGTGACATGTACATAAGTATAAATATTGCATTTTTTATTTCCAGGTTTCTGAATCGTTTTACTATACTTATAAACAACACACGACAAAATGGCGTTTTTAACGTGGCCAGATTACGCTATATTTATAGTGACCCTGATTTTCTCTCTTGGAATCGGCCTCTTTTACTCATTACGAGGCGCCAGAAACAAAACTACAACACAATTCATTCTCGGCGATGGCAATATGTGGACATTTCCGGTAGCGTTGTCTCTAATGGTTAGTTATGAGTCTGGAATCATGATGTTGGGAGTTCCGGCGGAAGTGTATATGTATGGTATGCAGTGGTATATGTCCATTTTAGGAACTTTTATCGCCCAGATCCTTACTCTGATACTCATCATTCCGTCACAAAAGAATCTAAACATCACCAGTATGAATCAGGTAATTAATGTTTGAAATAATGTTAATCATTGAATAGTAAAATAAAATAAAGTTTATTTATGCTTCGTTCTGCAATTTCTAAATCTAATTCTAATGTACAGTTGCATTTTACAATATTGATTACATCTATACTAAAACTTCTCTATCAAGAGTATTAGTATGAAACAGGGGTATCACTTTGGGCCGTTTTATGACCACTCAATGACAAGCAAAATATTTTGCATGAAGATACATTAGGGTCAGCTGCATATTGTATACTATTCAGAATATCCGATTTTTTCTGCGCTCGTGGTAATTTTAGGGGTCAAAAGTCTATTAGAATAGAGATGATATTTTTTAATGTTTTGCATGTAAATATTGGGTTTGTAGTTCAGCTCAGAAAACTGATGAAAACATTAAAAAGAAGGTCATAGTGACCTAGTTAAGTATTTGTTCCATTTTAGCATTAAAAACTAATATTTTTTTCTAAAAACTAAGATTTATCAACGATTTTATAGCTTGAATTTAATGTTTGATACTGCATGAGGATTTTTGACATGACCTGCTCAAGATCATTAAATCCTAGGGCCACATTGACTAGGTCACGTGCAGAAATTAGGTCATATTTAATAAATGATATCAAAAGTGTTTTGAAGTGTTAAAATATGTTTAAAAGCATGTTTATAAATTATTTCAGCTTGTTGTATGAGCTTATTTCACGAAGCACCTTCACTAAAGGTAGGATATTATAATTGTGCCTGCTGCCCCGCTGTATGATCGTAAATGGCGACTTAATTTGGAATCTTAATTTTGTGATTACTTAGATGAAAATGCTTTATATTTTCAACCATTTCATAGCTTTAAAGTGACGTTTAGAGCTTTATTTGGATTCTGTCATTATGTGCTTAAGATTATTGCATCTTAGGGTCACATTAAGTGGGTGATGGGGATTAATTATGTCATGTTCAATGAAAGGTATCGTCTGTCAACTATGTATCTTATGGGTTTTCCATATCAAAGCAAGTGTTTAAGCTAATTAAGTTCGTTTTATGAGAGAATCTCAAGTAACACCTACTTTGCAAGTATAATGTTAGAATTGTGCCTGCTGTCCCATTGCATGATCGTAAAGGACGACTATATATGGAACCTTTATATAGTGGCTTTAGGAAACAATATAATGTATTTAACATCTAGCGTTCACCATAAGTTTAAACTGCTTTTTAAAGGTTGAGTAGAATTGTCCGCGAGACGATGTTTCAAGAATAGAATACCAATTTTGAACATATTGATCACATAAACGTCGTTTTAGCAAGTTTTTAAACAAAGCTCTATTCATCGTACATGTATTTTGAAATGCCCATAAATTGTTAAAACCTATGTCATTAAGGAGTGACTTTATATGCCCAAGCCACTTAAATTCTGTAGTATCGTTTTCTTGCATTCTTAGTGTAAGGCGATAAAACACACTGGAGAGTTTATCTCCCCCTGTAATTAATTTGTGCCAAAACATTAACATCCGTACCTTGATTTCAATTTCTAAAGGAAATTTACCAAGTTCTCCATAAACCATAAAATTAGGAGTACTGTTTCGAACATGAAGAATTTTTTTACAAAATTGCAAATGAATTTTCTCAATAATGCTTACATTTTCAAATCCCCAGATTTCACAGGCATACAACAAAATAGGGAATACAAGTGAGTCAAATAATTTCAATTGTAAATCTATTGATAATGGGACGTTTCTAATTTTGGTATACAATGCATACAGTGCTTATTATTTTCTTTTAAAACAAATTTAAATAGCTTAACCACTTGCTCTAAACATGGAATATCCAGAAGATACTTAGTTGACAGAAGGTACCTTTCCATTGAATGTGACCTAATTTATGCACGTGACCCAGCAAATGTGAAGTTTTTAATGCAAAAATGGAACAAATACTAAACTTGGTCACTTTGACCTACCTTTTAAATATTTCATCAGTTATCTGAACTGAACTTCACAAACCCAATATTTAGATGCAAAAACTTCAAAAAAGTATTATCTCTATTTTAATATTTAGTTAATTAGGACTTTGACAATAAAAATGTGAATTTTTACCCTTTGACCCCAAAAATTACCAGGAGCGCAGAAAAAATCGGATATTCTGAATAGCATACACTATGCAGCTGACCCTAAGGTTTCTTCATGCAAAATGTTTTGCTTATCATTGAGTGGCCTTAAAACGGCCCAAAGTGATACCCCTGCTTTGTAATTTGAATCAAATAATAACTTGTATGGAAAGATATGTGATACTGTAAAAAGTTTTATTTTCGTTATACTATATTTCACGTATTCATAAATTTGAACATATTCGCAAATTATTAAGTCATCATCAAGACTGTTAAGCATATTTACGTTTTATGATATTATGTTTTATACAGTGATTCGCGAAACATATGAATTTGCGTTTGAGTTATTTCGCAAAATTACACGAAATTTACATCTCGCGATAATGAAGCGTTTTATAGTATATACGTACTTTATATAATTATATGAATGCATTTTTGTAGTATTTCGAACTTCGATATCACTCCCACGGCATTAGGGTCTTTGCAACAATAATTGGTCTTTTGGCGAGGGTAAGTATAACACTGACAATAGTATGTTATCAATGATAGAGTGACCGGGAATGTGTCAATGTCATATACATACAAGTAGATAGGATAACTGTGAGGTTGGTAATATATTTTTCCAGAAGTAAATGTGATTTTATTGTGTATTATGACACGTCGATAGCGCAACTATCATACATTTCATGTTCGAAATATGGAGAAGAGACAATGAAGTAATTTTAATTTCCAATAGAGAGTTGATTTCTTATATAAGGTTTGATCTTTATATTGCATTGATTTTCCTGCAAATTTGACTTTAGATATGAAAGTTTAAGAAGTTATAAAGCTATATAGCTTTGTATAAGAACGACCGTTAAATGAGGGCCAACGACGTTATTGGTTGAAACCTGAATATGATAATTTCCTACAACTTTTGACATTGATTTTGCAAGTTGAAAATGCCGAAATAACGTCACACTAAATTTCTGTTTTGAAGGCTAACTACCTTGGGAATGTCCTGTTTGTACCGGCGGTTACATTAGAAATGGGTATGTTTCAACTTCATGAGTTTTTTTACATGTCATATTTAGTGATTGTTGTTTAAAATTCATACCTCCCTAAAGTATGACGTCATAATGGAAACATGAATATGCATGACTACATTTACCCGAGAAATATTCATATGGGAATATATTTTGTTATAATAAAAAAATATCTGTTAAAAGTAAAGAGAATAATATTGATTTTTTTAGTGGCTGGGATTCCGATGTGGGCGTCTATCCTTACTCTAACAGCTGTTGTTGTGGTGTATACCATCATAGTAAGTACACATCATCATCCTCCTCGTCGTCGTCGTCGATATAATATCATCATCATCGCTGTCGTTTTTGATGTTGTCAATGTTATAGTGTATTGTCGTCAAGGTCGTCATCATCATCATCATCATCATCATCATCATCATCAACAACAACCACAACATCGCCGTTGACGTCGTCGATGTATTATCATTATCGTCGTTGTTGTTGATGTTGTCGAATGTCGATGATATATTATCGCTATCGTTGATGTCATCATCATCAGTAGCATGCAGCATTATTGTCATCACCATTGTCATCATCAGCATATCATCATCATTAGACAACTATATCAATCAAAAACGAAACCTACAACATCAACGTTACCTTCATCATCACCATCGGCGTTGTCGTTGGCGTTGACGTCGTCAATATCAGCATCATCATCATCATCATCACCGTCATCATCATCATCATCATCATCATCATCATCATCATCACCACCATCATCATCATCATCATCATCATCATCATCATCATCATCATCATCATCATCATCATCATCATCATCATCATCATCATCATCACCACCACCACCACCATCATCATCATCATCATCATCATCATCATCATCACCACCACCACCACCACCACCACCACCATCATCATCATCATCATCACCACCACCACCACCACCATCATCATCATCATCATCATCACCATCATCATCATCACCACCACCACCACCACCACCATCATCATTATCATCATCATCATATCATCATCATCATCATCATCATCACGTAACCATTACTACTATCAATACATATTATACATGTAGTTATACTGCATATTTTCTTCGTGTGTTTTGAAAAGTGTTCGTTGTTGCTCTTGTAGGGAGGATTCACGGCAGTCATATGGACAGATGTATTTCAGGCTGTCCTCATGTTTGGTGCTATGTTCGCCACTCTCATAAAGGTAACAACAAATTGATACTCTTGTAATATACCATACAGCAAATGTGTAGCAGTTTTTAGATATCGCATGCCCAAATGAAGGTAACTGGGATAATGGATTCGGCTTCTTACTTCTACTTTTTATGAATTTTGTTATCTTTATTTACATTCTCTATAGTGAATGAAGTTTGATTAGCAAATACATAGATAATGTGATATCGCCCCTAAAATGACCGAGTTTTTTTTCTATCTTATCACAACATATGCATTAATGTAGTACACACTCACAATATGCTCATAATATTTTATGTTCAATGTATTAACAAAATGTGTTATTACATGAAAAGTTAACATCTCTTTTGCCAAGGGTACTATAGAAGCCGGCGGTCTGACGAACACTTGGAGCCTAGTAAAGGAGAAAGGACGATTGAACATGTTGGAGTAAGTATAACTTACAAACTTACATTGACAGAAATTATGCGACTCACAATTATTTGCTATGGTGGTCTCGGAGATATTTCTCATAGAGTTCCTGAAGTAATTCTACAAATATACACTAACCTACAGTCTGAATTATTTTTATATCCGAGATTCAGAAATTAAGTGAACCTATATAGAAATAACACGGAAACTTATCATTAATCAGTTGGATGTGACTTGACTGTGGAATAGCTATATAGACGTCTTATCAAGAAAAATCAGTATCGAAACCAAACACTACAACAGTGGAAGTTGTATACCAATATATTGACACATGTTTAACATATATCATAATCGTAGTTTCAACGTGTAACATTAAACGAAACATTTTAAAAAATGTTATCAGAAACTTACATTGTATTATTGCTTTTATTTTACATATATTTATATATGGCAATGATATGTACAGGGTTTATATTTCCCTTACAGTTTTAACCCTGACCCTACTTTACACATATTTACAATGGCATTGGTATGTACAGGGTTTATATTTCCCTTACAGTTTTAACCCTGACCCTACTTTACGCCAGTCGTTCTGGAGCCTGTTCTTTGGGGGTATTATATATGGACTTAGGCTTCAGTTTAATCAGGCGACATTTCAGCGGGTCAAGGCCACCCCAAGTATATCAACAGCCAAACGGTAAAGTCTTAAACACTACAATCATAATATAATTCAAGTTATGTGGGTGATTTGCGTTTTATTATTCATTTTATTATTCAATTATTGTACAACATATGTATATTTGTTTGCATATTTTACCAAAATTTACAAACGCAATTCAATTTAATTTTTTATTAACGCGTCACATGCAAAGGCACAGAGTAATTTACAGATAAAAAAGTATTCAAAACTTTCATCTATATAAGACTTATGAGACACACAATATAATCTACAGTTACCAGTGATATCTAAGGTTAGGACGGATGCATAGACACTTTATATCAACTAAGTTATGTTCAAGTACACCTAAGAAGTGATATAAAGGCATACAAAATAAGACTAGTTAAAACAGGGTCTTAAACCTTAAACATATTTTTAATGTAGGATATTTATTCACATGTGATTAAGCCCTCCCCAGACTCTAGATACGCAGGGCCAAATAGATGGTGTCTGAAGTCGAACTTGATAGTACTGTAAAAGTGAATGTTTTCGCGATTACGTATTATCGCGATTTGCAAACAAAACTTTCGCGGTTGTGTTATTTTCACGACAGATTTCGCTTCAGACTTTTGGCTGCATATATCATACAATCACACATGATAAGGCGCGGGGGAATTTTCGCGATCAAGCGACCTTAACATAATTAGCGGAAATTTCCTTTTTCGTGTAAATTTTCACGTTAACAGCAATCTAACAAATTGCCAATACAGCTAACACGAAGATGAAAGAGCATAAACAAGGATTTGCTTAATGCGAAATCAATCTTCTCAATATCAAATATATTTAGTATATGTGTGTATTCTAAGATGCACCTTCCTGTAAGAATATTTGGTATATGTATGTACTCAAAGCTGAACCTTCCTGTTTGGATATTTGGTATATGTGTGTACTCAAAGCTGAACCTTCCTGTTTGAATATTTGGTATATGTGTGTACTCAAAGCTGAACCTTCCTGTTTGGATATTTGGTATATGTGTGTACTCAAAGCTGAACCTTCCTGTTTGAATATTTGGTATATGTGTGTACTCAAAGCTGAACCTTCCTGTTTGAATATTTGGTATATGTGTGTACTCAAAGCTGAACCTTCCTGTTTGAATATTTGGTATATGTGTGTACTCAAAGCTGAACCTTCCTGTTTGAATATTTGGTATATGTGTGTACTCAAAGCTGAACCTTCCTGTTTAAATATTTGGTATATGTGTGTACTCAAAGTTGAACCTTCCTGTTTGATTATTTGGTATATGTGTGTACTCAAAGCTGAACCCTTCCTGTTTGAATGAAACGAAATAAAAAAAAATATTTTTGATATTTTTTGTACCATTTCTGATGACTTTACATTTTTTTCCAGTATGTATTTTATTGCGGCAGTATTAGCCTTGTTTATCGCTGGGTTGGCGGTCATGGAAGGGGCGATCATGTTTGCTTACTACCAGGCGAAAGGGTGCGACCCTTTGGAAGCCAATCAAGTTCGAAACGAAAATCAAGTGAGTTACTAGACTTTGACTTGCAGCCAATTTTAATGACAATACGATGGAAGGGGGGGGCGCCTTATTTTTTCTTCAAAATGATAGTTGATTATAAAATGATTTCACCATTTTCATAGTTCTTATGAGGAATGATTATCAGTCTCATAAATAAATGACTAAATCAACGGAGGCAATTGTTCATTGTAATTTCATTGAATTTATAAAGATGAAGGCGTTATATCAAATGAAACATTGTCGTGTTTATATGTGGTATTAATTATACACTATTTATTTGCAGTTAATAGCTAAGCTAGTCCGAGACATATTTCACGATACGCCCTGTCTTCCGGGACTCTTCTTGGCTGCGCTGTTTAGTGCTTCCCTCAGGTAAATAACCCGATTTCCTTTATCTTATTACTCACTGCTTAAAGGATGTTTTGCTAACTTTTACAATTCAGAGGTATGAACGTCAAGCATAGCCTTTTGATTTGATGTTTAAATTGAAGTACAAATCGCTTACATTTGCATATCCTATTGATGTTCAGTTAAAGGCCGAATAAAAAAATAGTTCATTAATACCAGTTCAAGCGTTTGATCATATGTGTATATGGCCTAAAATGAAGTTACAACACCAAACAAATGCAGGACTCCCTGTGTGAAATTATGTTAACAATTAAGATTTATTTCGCGTTTTGTCGCTTGACGCAGTGATATTCAACTACTTGACGACATCGGGACGCATAAAACAACTTTCGTTAGGATTTACATTTAAATCTATTAACATTTGAATTTAGAATTATCAAAGGGTTGATAATAGGTGTAGTATTAACGGCAAGCTGATAACTTTTGGGACTTTACAAAATTATCAGGCTCGTTTTAAAAAATCATTTAAGGTAAGCGTATTTATATGATATCTGATATTTTCTATGTGTAGCACTTTGGTTTTTATACATTTTTTCATTTCGACAAGGTATACTGTATACCATTGCTTTAATTATCTTAATAACAGTACCATGTCGTCGGTGTTAAGTGCGATGTCGGCCATGTTTTGGGAGGATATCGTCAAACCACACACCAAACCTATGTCGGACAAACGAGCTATGCGGGTCGCTCAATCATCAGGTGACGCTTTCTAAAATAATTTAATAAATCGTGTTAAGTTAATATGATTCAGACAGTAAACCATCAATTTTAAGAATGTAAAATGTAATTTGCTTCCGTAAAATTAAATTATATATGCATTATGAAAATTTGAAAATTATAAACTCACTGAAAAAAAAGTATCTTAAAAAATGTTTTAGAGATACAATAAAAAATGTATCTTCTCCTTTGTTGTTCAGTTTTTGTTAGTTTTATATGTACTGTACATGTATGATGTGCAGTAACGACGTCCACTAAGAAACAAAATGGTCATTATTTAATCAGATTAATAAGTTAGTCGTTGGATTATTGAAATATATTTATCCTCAATTTCAGTATTACTTTTCGGAGTACTTGCAGTATTCGTCGCCTTCGGTATATCTGGTATCGATGGACCTGTATCACGGGTAGGTTCATATCTTTGTTGAATCGAGACCAAGTCAAAACCTCAAATGATCTGGTTAGCTTGTTACAACGACGCTATGTGGCAAATCGATGTTTTGCTTGAAATATTATGAATACATTTTGTATTTCAAACTTTTTGCATATCTATTTATGTTTATTTACATTTTGAATCGTAGATCGTTCGTCATATAACATTTCCAATGAAATCTAACGTTTATGTGTTCGTAAACATTTATTCGTAGAAACTAATACACATATTCGGCACATTCACGAGTTTCCCCATATTTCAAATTTTATAATTACTCGTTTTTCAATGGCAAAGATTTAAATGTTTAAACTCTTGAAACTCTTTGTTGAGTCCCAAAAACTGGATGGATCGTTACACTATTCAATCAATATTATTACAGATACTTGTGTTTCTTTCAATTATTTTTTAATAACATTGTTACACTTTTACAGATACTGGATATAACGGGAGCGTGTTTAGAAGGTGCTGTTGCTGGCCTATTTATACTTGGGTGGTTCAATAGGAGAGCTAATGTGTTGGTGAGTATTTTCATTGTGGCAAAGGGAAGTAACTCTAATAGGTCCGTTTGTATGACGTCTCAGACGTTTGTTAAAAACAAACAGGTACATTTGTTCTATACTTCAAATGATTTTTGGAATGCCTCTATTATTCATCTATGATTTTACACGTCCAACCATTTCCAATTTGATAGTAAGTTCTTTAACGTGCGTTTTCCAAGATTTTTGCTTGTCTTTTTTTCAGCAAATAATTGTCACGAAGAAATAACGATTGAAAAGAAGAATACATTATTTGCTAATCTAACGAATGTATAAAAATATGATAATAATTTACGGAAATGCATTATTGTATAATTGATTATAGTCCGAGATACTCTGACCCTGACACCAGACAAACATTATGAGATAGATGACCTACACCAGACATCTATATGTCATAATGTCTAAGTCTGGTGTCAGGGACAGAGTATCTCGGGCTACACCAGACATCTATCTGTCATAATGTCTAAGTCTAGTGTCAGGGACAGAGTATCTCGGGCTACACCAGACATCTATCTGTCATAATGTCTAAGTCTAGTGTCAGGGCCAGAGTATCTCGGGCTACACCAGACATCTATATGTCATAATGTCTAAGTCTGGTGTCAGGGCCAGAGTATCTCGGGCTACACCAGACATCTATATGTCATAATGTCTAAGTCTAGTGTCAGGGCCAGAGTATCTCGGGCTACACCAGACATCTATATGTCATAATGTCTAAGGTGTCAGGGCCAGAGTATCTCGGGCTACACCAGACATCTATATGTCATAATGTCTAAGTCTAGTGTCAGGGCCAGAGTATCTCGGGCTACACAGACATCTATATGTCATAATGTCTAAGTCTGGTGTCAGGGCCAGAGTATCTCGGGCTACACCAGACATCTATATGTCATAATGTCTAAGTCTGGTGTCAGGGCCAGAGTATCTCGGGCTACACCAGACATCTATCTGTCATAATGTCTAAGTCTGGTGTCAGGGCCAGAGTATCTCGGGCTACACCAGACATCTATATGTCATAATGTCTAAGTCTGGTGTCAGGGACAGAGTATCTCGGGCTACACCAGACATCTATATGTCATAATGTCTAAGTCTAGTGTCAGGGCCAGAGTATCTCGGGCTACACCAGACATCTATATGTCATAATGTCTAAGTCTAGTGTCAGGGCCAGAGTATCTCGGGCTACACCAGACATCTATCTGTCATAATGTCTAAGTCTGGTGTCAGGGCCAGAGTATCTCGGGTTACACCAGACATCTATATGTCATAATGTCTAAGTCTGGTGTCAGGGACAGAGTATCTCGGGCTACACCAGACATCTATATGTCATAATGTCTAAGTCTGGTGTCAGGGCCAGAGTATCTCGGGCTACACAGACATCTATATGTCATAATGTCTAAGTCTAGTGTCAGGGCCAGAGTATCTCGGGCTACACCAGACATCTATCTGTCATAATGTCTAAGTCTGGTGTCAGGGCCAGAGTATCTCGGGTTACACCAGACATCTATCTGTCATAATGTCTAAGTCTGGTGTCAGGGCCAGAGTATCTCGGGCTACACCAGACATCTATCTGTCATAATGTCTAAGTCTGGTGTCAGGGCCAGAGTATCTCGGGCTACACAGACATCTATATGTCATAATGTCTAAGTCTAGTGTCAGGGCCAGAGTATCTCGGGCTACACCAGACATCTATATGTCATAATGTCTAAGTCTAGTGTCAGGGCCAGAGTATCTCGGGCTACACCAGACATCTATATGTCATAATGTCTAAGTCTGGTGTCAGGGCCAGAGTATCTCGGGCTACACCAGACATCTATATGTCATAATGTCTAAGTCTAGTGTCAGGGCCAGAGTATCTCGGGCTACACCAGACATCTATATGTCATAATGTCTAAGTCTAGTGTCAGGGCCAGAGTATCTCGGGACACGACATCTACACCAGACATCATTATATGTCATAATGTCTAAGTCTAGTGTCAGGGCCAGAGTATCTCGGGCTACACCAGACATCTATATGTCATAATGTCTAAGTCTAGTGTCAGGGACAGAGTATCTCGGGCTACACCAGACATCTATCTGATATAATGTCTAAGTCTGGTGTCAGGGACAGAGTATCTCGGGCTAACTTAATTATTGCATTAGTACTTAATGACCAGTTGTTTCCTTACCACAGGGTGCTTTAGTGGGAGCGTCCGCTTGTGTAGTTGTTGTCGGCTGGATATCGTTCGGGAAGTTGGTGTCGCCAGGAGTACGGGTACATCCAAAATTAGAACCAGCTTCAATAGAACACTGCCCTATCTATAACGTATCCGGAATCGTTAATACGACAACATACGAACAATTGTCTCAGGAAGCCATGTTTAACTATTCCGGAATTGTATTTGATGGGACTTCAACACCAGTTCATTCTGAACCGTAAGTATATTGCAAGAACAGTAAATGATATATGCGTTTCTAAATGCTTTCAATAATTAATCAATTATCGATAGAAAATATTTTATGTACATATTCAATATGAATATTGAATAGTTAACTTTTCTGATTGTCTTTAAACACATATATAGTATAACAAGATTTTTGTCGTGTGCGCAAATTCGTTGTTGATTCTAAGGTTAAATATTTACATTTCATGACGAAATTGCAATTTGTAGATATTTGATATATCATTGTGCCAATTAATATACTTCAAAAAATTAACTGTAACTTTTAACAAACCAAATCATTTACGAGATAAAGCGTCCATGGATATTTCATATAATAAAGCAACATCACCAAATGCTTATCATAGATAAACCACTATGTATGCAAATCATGAATTCCTATCTTATCCAAACTACACTGCTAATTGAGTATGGCCACCTTTATATACTTACAGACAAGGTTTAGACCTACTGTACTCACTGTCCTATAAATGGCTGGCACCACTAGGAATATGTTTAGTGGTTATAATTGGATCTATTGTCAGTCGTTTTAAAGGTAAGTCAAGTACGCTTCTATGAGACTGTGCCATAAGGTAGCACCTAGAAGGCAGAACATGAACATGTCGCAATCTTCCGAAAACACTCACTAAACACCTATATAATACATTCGATATTTGCATATTACAGAGTTATAAGCCCCTGCGGGTAGGTATCGATTGTGACGTGATTAGTTTGTGAGTAAAACGTCATAATTTTTCAGTGAAAACCATGTCATTTTCATTGATGAAAAAATAACGTCATAATCAATACTCATTCAAAAGGGAGATAACTCTGTTATATGTAAAGACAGATAACAGTTCTGGAGAGAGGAAACAAAATAACCGAATAACACAGATATTTTGTATGACCTTTGGTACATTTTGTTTTCAAATGAGAGATGCCAAGTAATTGTACTTTGAGCACATTAGACAACCATTGAATGTTGTCCAAATTACTTTTTCGATCGAACTTCAGGGGTTTTACCTTCCAAATGTCTTCATTGACACCATTTAATTAACGTGTTTGCCTTTCATAATATTTTACATCATATGCATTTTTCACTTATACTGATTGTATCCACAATTATATGATCACGTATTGCCTTTTCGCTTCATTAAATTTTCATTATAATGATGTTTAATAAATACGATAAATTCACTTAGAGATGTAAAACACCAAGTCGAGTTCAGCTAGAATATTAGTTTTGTTTTTATGCTGCTCTGTGTGTTAATTCAAACTTGCCATCGTATTTGAGCGCTTCAACTCCTTTTGCTTGAAAAGTTCATTCCAAATTTGTAAATAAAATGTGATGATCTTGGTTCTTGTTTACAGAGTACAAGTCTGTTGATCCTGGCCTGGTCGTACCATTGTATGATTACCTGAGGTGCTGCAGCACTTTCAATCCGTGCAGAAAGACGTGTAAACGTGAAACCAAATATACCGTTAATGGCAAGGTGAGTTTTAAGTATATACATAGTTTTAATCGAAATTCTTTGGAAAAAATCGTTAATACATTTCTAAATCAATGAGGAATGAAACTTTGTTTATCAAGTATACGACAAATATAACGAAACTGTTGCAGATCACCATAGTATAATATCTGAATTGTCAAGTAATGTGTCTTTTAATCCTATTCATCAAGATTATTTCGACTTTGCCAATGGTACGTCTTGGATTTTTTTTTTCTTCTTTTTTTTGCCTAAGTTTGTTCTTTTACACCTTTTGTTCTGGTGAATTCTCAAAGATCGACAATGTCATACAATTATTTATATATTTGTGGATAAGTTTAATTTTGTGTGGTGACGATTTCACGATTTTCTCTTTATCATTATTTCGCTGAAAGAATTAATTGCGCATTGCCAATATACTAATAGAACAATGCAAAGTGATAAAGGCTACCTTTTTGCCATTTGTATTTTTGCGGATATTAATTGATCACGAAATGAATCGTTCTTGAATAAAAACAAACATGAAAACAGTTACATAGTGTACGTTGTATGTTATGGGTCTTGTGTCTCATTTGTACAATTTGAAATAGTTTACTTAGTGTCTCAATACTTGTTTGTGCGTAAAATTCAGTCGAAAATTTATTATTTGTTATTATTTGTTCTAGAAACCAGAAATATATTCTTTACATGAAAATATTTTGGAAAAGTCAATTGATTTGTATTTGAGTACAAACTGTATATGGTAATTTAAATCTACACTGTATATAAAAACCATCAAGAATATTTTAACTATATTCAAACAGATTTTTTGATGTTTTATTTATCACCAAAAATTAACAACATTTTGAAAATCACAATACTAACAATGCATATGTTTTAATTTTGCAAATAGGAGTAGGAATTGAAAATGATATTTGGCAGCATTGCCAAAAATCATTACATTTATATCTACAGTGCAGTGAAATAGTTATACATAAGACAATGCCCTTTTGGATGAAAACTAACAATGGTTTTCTTTTCATAGGCAAACGGTAGAGAGGAAGCCGAGGCTATGATTGACATGACCTCTGACCCAGCCAGGATCAAGGGGAGATAACCAAAATAGTATTACAGTATTTTAGGAATTGATCTTTTATGGTCTAACTGTATTTTTCAATAAGTATGCCAATATGTAACTCAACAGTATTAACATTATCGTGGATATTTAGGTATGTTTTTAAGGGAAATATTCCATATATTTGTTTAATTTATCCTTTAATAAAGATGAAATTTATTAAGCCGCCAACAAAGATATTTGATAATATTGCAAAAATTGAAGAGCATATTAAAAAAAAACCAATACAATATACAAAAATAGTTAATGTCATTAAAATGTATCAAAATATCTTCAATTTACTTATGAAGCAATGGGTAAATTAATACATTTTTATTATGTTTTATGATTTCATGTAAAATGAACAAAATGTTAACAGCTTTATCAGGGATTTATTACATTTTACCTGTTTTGGTAACTATTGTAGACGCTATCTCTGACACTCGCTCAATATTTTTTCTTTTCTGTATAGAATAATTTTTTTTGTTGGTGAATATGTGGTAGAAGTGAATATTTTTGTATAAATTAATATTCAATGTAGATTATATTGATATACTATGATGGTTTCAATATGTCATTTTATTTTTGTATCTTATTTAGTTGTAAATTATCTTATACGTCCTTTATGATATATATTTATAAAAAGATGTTCAATTTGATAAGCAATTTTCCATCGACATCATCCCATTTGTATTGCATACTTAGATATACGATTTTATTTTTTTAAAGAATAGTCCTAGTTAGAATTGAACAATTAACATTGTGATTACAGACAATTAGAGACAATCGTTTATCTACCTCTAACTGTGTTATTCGTATATTAAATTGTACATCATATTTATGAACTGTGTACATATTTTATATTTATATTTACTGAAACTGGAATAATTTTGTGTTTGTTTTACATAAAATAATAAACTTCAGTTATTTGAAATTGTTTATGATAAAATGCTTTTGAAATGCTGTTGTCGAAAGTGCTATGAAAGGGATATTTAGATGCAAAAATAAATTGACTGATGTACCACCAGACCTTAAGATGAAAAACGAAACATGAGCCATATTCTGCAGATACTCTATTGTGTCTTTTCTATGATTATATAAAGGCTGCTGGTTTTTTAAAGGTTCTAGGGTTGAACATGCGGATAAGTTAAATGTCATGTTTACTGTTTTACTATATGTTTATGTATACAATATATCAAAGTATAGTAAATTGTTACCATGTTTATTCTAAAGATCGTTTTGAATGCTGTTTTTTCTCAATCTTACTGGTGTTAATTTTATTGAAACTAAACTTTAGATACTAAGCAATATCGCTATTTCATGAAATAATAAATCTTTATGATAATGTTCTTTCTTTTCATAATGTTGTTGTTGTTTTCTTTTGTTTTGTTTTTCATCATATCCGTATCAAACGTAACATCTACCAATATGAATGTGTTAAGTATAGTGATCAAAATATCATTTCATTCCTGTACATACATGTAGTTCTCAACATTTCAAAAATGTTGACATGAGTGCAGGGCCCAGTTTCACGAACGTTACTTAAAAGGATTCCCTTGACTTAAAATTCACCATAAGAAAGCATTGCAGATTTTAAGAAATGCTTTTTAACATTTTTAAAGATTTTTTCCTTTACTTTTTAAGAGCATTTATTATGAAATGCCAATTTCGAAAGATTTTTTGTTTCATAGTATTATATATACCATTTAGTATATTCCTAAACATTTATAATAAAAACCAAAAGATGGGGCGGAGGTGACGTATTTTAGTCATTGCTAACATACATTATTATGCATAAAAATGTATACTGTAAAAAGGAGTTATTCGCTGCGTGAAAATTGTCGCTTATTTCGCTTCCATCAAATTTCCGCGAATATATTTACACGCGAACACATCAATAAGTGTTTAACTATCTGGTCATGAGAAAGACTATAGATGGACAACGCGAAAAATACAACACCGAGAACAGTTTAAAAACTGACTTAGCGAAAAAGTCAACAAGCCCAAATATACTGTAAACTAACTTTCTTTCGCGAATTTCGCGATCCAAGTACATTCGCAAAAGTTTCTCACCGCGAATTACCCTCTACATCATAGTTATCCGGGATGTTCTTAATATGTCAAATATATCAATTTTATCACTATTTAATAACAATTTTGAAAAGTCATTTTCATTCAATTTTTTAGGTTTTGGAATGGAAATCTTGTAATTTAATTGCCGCGGAAGTAAGTTAATTTACAGTACATGTTTCCGGTATATATCGATTACACTCTTGGATATAATCATGCCTCCTTTTTAGGGACTTCATATTAAGTAGCCACGAGTCTTAGATTATATTTATCACATAACCAGTATTATATGGAAATATAGACAAAACTTTCAAATTTTGTTTTTATATAAGAGTGGCAAAATTAGGCATGCATTTGACATTTTCATCTACCGAGACAATCGTGCGACGTCATATTTTGATTACGACGTCATAATTACCTGTGACATCACTTAAGCATTTTTATGTCACTATTTTTTTTAATTTCATCGGGGTTTGAAAGAAATTTTCTTTGCAAAATTTATTTCATAACTTGATTAAGTTAAAAAAAAATAGTGACATCAATGCTTATAATTCATTTTCAGACTACTTGATAAAATAAAATACGGGATTTCGCTCCATTCTAGGATTTTTGTTTTCTTCAGTGTAGTATCAGAAAGTCGGATTCAGTATGAAACAAATAAAAATTAATTATAATAGTGTTATTATATGTGAGTCTAAATGTCCAAGATATCGTTTAGATACCAAATGTTGATGCCACTATTATTATTTGCATTGGTGGGTAAACAAAAAAACATACATAAATTATAAAAGAAATAATATTACTCAGAAACATGTGTTCAATTTCATCCAATAACTAAAAAAAATCGGGAATAGTAAAATACAAATCAACAGAACCGGATATGCTATGGTATTTAAAATGCAAATTGATCTTCATTGAACTTTTTCCTCTTGTTTAAGTAAATAATTGTGGTATGGATTTTCAGCCAAAAACAATATATCACACCAGAGCGAAAATAAACTTACATTTACGTTTCACAGCGAGATTCTAAGTTGTTTTTCATTAATATTTTCATAAAAATTTAGTATTTATGAAATATGTTTATTGTGGACGGACGTCAAGTAATCAATGACTTAATACCATCTGTATTGTCATAACAGCGGTCCAGCTGGCTCAACTGGCGTATCCTATATCCACTTCAGTTTCATAATTGTTATAATTGTGTCTACATGTGCTGTGAGCCACATTATCTTGCAGTGGTATGTGAGTTACCGAAGGTTTGTTATTGATGTGTACTGAGGTTTTCAGTCAATAAAGATTGGGGTGTATGACTTTGGTTTGAGATTAACTAGTCTCCTGTTACATGAAGTATTTAGAAATTTGTTTTACATGTAAGGTGTGTTCTGTCACTGGTTATACTTTTACATATACAACGCAGTCGATCAATGTCGTCATGAAGTAAGCATCGTATGTGAATGTGAGCGTATTTAATTAGACAACTGTTACTGCAGTTGGTAATCGACCTTAACCTTATATGTTTAAACAGTCAGACTTTGTCTGTTTGTTAGAGAGATGACTTAGAATACAGGGATTTCAAGATACCGAAACGACGTGGGTAAAGTACAATTCACCGTCAATGAGTCCCATCTTCCGGTGATTGTGCCGTTCCAAAATTCACGTCAAAATATGACGTCACAATAACCGGAAGGTGGGAATAATCGACCGCTTATCATTTTGCTATCTCATATTGTGCGATGTTATAATATTTTATATTTACTTGTCTTAACATTACCAATTTCGCCCGTCTGCTTTGGATTCCAGCTTGACATTATGCGGATCTAGTATAGTGTCTCATTTGTAGAAATTATTCGGATTAGTAAGATAATTGGACAAAGATTGCTGTTCTCGTATCCAATTATGTTGTGGTTGAGCCACAAACCCATTACAATATCTTTATTTTAGTAATTTAAATTAAAAGAACGTTAATTTTAGTGAAATCAGTAGCCTTTTTTTCATTTTTTTTTTTGTATCATCACAAAGCATCGGCACTGTGAGAAATTGACAATGGCCAAGGAATATTGCAAAAAACAACATAAAAAGCTTCAATTAGATATCAGGAAAGAATCCCTTGGACGAATTCTAAATTGCTTGGAATCAGCAGGGAAGTACTATGATAATAAAGATATTTCTATGAAACAATGCCAGGAAAATACAAGTATACATCATATTCAATTGACATCGTTAATAAGAAAATAAAAAGAAATAAACGATCCGTAACCTTTAAATTTTAAGGATTACCCCTTTAAATTAACTGTTATACTCTACGGAGATATAGATATACTTTCTAAATTGTCTGCTCTCACCATACAGGTAAAATAATCTAAAAACAGCTACCTGTATTTGTACAGGTATATTGTAGTACGATCTTTGTTCAGAGTGGAGGAGATGTGTACTAATAATTCTTCGTTTTGAAACCAGATATTAATCATTTATAGTATATGTTGTTTTTCTGGTATACGGTAAGTATACGGTATATGCTTCTAATATCGGAAACGTATGTTTCACATATCGAAAGCGAAAGTGCTTTGACAATATTTTGCGAAACCGTCACATATATTCACCGATTTAAAATTGCCTTCAATATCAAGTAGCAGATATTATATATATATATATATATATATATATATATATATATATATATTCGTTAATGGGTTTACATGAACGTGATGAATATGCGTACGTGTGCTGCATCATGTAGTTAAAATAATTTGACGCTATCAATGTATGATTTAAAGCTAAAAAATTTAGAATTAATTATTTTTAAAGAATCCATTGAATATTACTAATTAAGTCATTGGTTCATCATACGAAGACTTATACAAACTAAACATACCTGTCATATAATGTAAAAATTATGAAATGATAACTGTCATACTGCTCTTTGTTTTTTAGATTCACTTTTAGAATAAGATGACGGAAGGAGGACATCTACAGGAAAACTCACCAAGCAATGACAAAGCCTCTTCTTCGCCCTGTCGTCTGCTCGATTGCCCTATTTGTCTGGAGCAGATGCTACAACCGAAGTCTCTTCCTTGTCTACATTCCATCTGTGAGGACTGTCTCGGTACCTACATCGTCACAGACTTAACAGGTGAGATGGCGGCCGCGACCTCCTTCCCCTGTCCTGTTTGTAGGAAGATCACATCACCAGTCGATCCCTCTGAGAGTAAGGAGACTTGGGTACGGCAGTTTCCCGCCAACAACATTGTGCAGAGTTTGTTTCAAACCTCTACGGATTCTGCAGTGTATTGTGGTCCCTGCAGGAAGATGAAAAATCTTGAAACATCAGCAAAGTTCTTTTGTGAAACTAATAACATGTTACTTTGTGAAGCATGTAAAGAAAACTACCACGATGTTATCCACGTAGATTGTGACATAGTCTCTATCAGTGAAGCAAGTCGTGGCGTGTTACAGAAACAACATATACATACATGTTCCACACATAACGAGAACATCGAATGGTATTGTGAAGATCATAGTTTCCTCGGATGTAACAAATGCATCATCACAGATCACAGACACTGTGGGAAAGTGTCAATGGCCCAGGAATATTGCGGAAAACAACAGAAAAAGCTTCAGTTAGATAACATGAAAGAATCCCTTGGACTTGTTCTAAAATGCATGGAATCGGCAAGGAAGTACTTTGATGATAAATATGTTGCTATGAAACAATGTCAGGAAAATACCTTGAGCGGTATTTCAGATCTGCGACAAAGAATCAACTTCCATCTCGACAGGAAGCAAGAGGAGATAAATCATGGACTGATATCGAAATATAAAGCTGAGAAGACAAATACTGATGTGTTCAGACAAAAGATTAGAAGACTGGAGGCTGCCCTTCAGATTACCACGGCAGCGTCTTTGGCGGCAGCTCAAAGAGACGATAATGTCGAAATGATTCAACTTTCCAATCGCGGTCAGGCAGAGATCCGAGCCTGTAATGATCTGATTGACGAGATATCCTCCTCAAAGTCGGTCACTATAAAACATGATATCGCCACTGTTCTCGTCACAATTTATCCGACGAGTCCACTTTCACTTGGAAGAATCGTCGTAGAGGAAAACACGTGCATTCTACCTGACGGAGTCGAGTATGTACGATACCACGATACGCCCTCTAATAGCCAAGTTAAGAAACTAAGAACAATTTCAGTTAAGGTTCCATCAGAGAACTCTAATTGTAACATTCATGGAGTTGTATTGATGCCTAACGGAAGCATAGTTGTAAGTGATTATCAACATAAACGCCTGAAATTGTTTTCACATCAAGGAGAGTGCTTGAATATTTTGGAAATCAACGGATTCCCACACGATGTTTGTTTAGTAGATAGTTTGCGCGTTGTTTAGTAGATAGTTTTAGCGTAGCTGTTGCTGTATCTGAAGACGAAATCGGTATACATGTTGTGGACGTACAGGAGATTGTCTCTATCAACTGTTATACAGACACGAGAAAAGTGCTATGGTGTAACGTTTATCGATGGGAAATTTATGGTGAGTACTTCGAAAGACATTTACCGTGTAGGAATGGAAGGCAAGTTCAAAAAGGTTCATCAGTTGTCTAAATGTTGCAACCATCTCGCTTCTTATCCAAAGGGAAAACGCACATTCGCCAGTATATATAGTTCAACTGAGAGTGACACGGTCATTACCGAACTTTGTAGTGGTAACAAAATGTGCGTAATACCGGCCGGGATCGTCAAGGGTGGAAGGGGGATAGATGTAGACTATCATGGGAATTTGTATATATGTGGTCAAACCTCCAACAACGTGGTTCAGGTGTCGATGTGCGGCACACAGATAAGAGAACTTCTGACGTCAAACGATGGAATCGACTCTCCAGGGGCAATCTCTGTGCGCGGGGACAAAATCGTTGTTTCCAATAAGAACCAGGACGAAATACATGTCTTCCAGCTCTACTGATTTAGAAGTCAGTGTAACCAATTAAAAACTAAACCATTGGTATAAACGGCAGATCCTTTTAATGTTTTTCATTCATTTCTAAACATTTTGATTGATATTTTAGACTTTAATTATTGAGATATTTAACGAGATATGTGAGTATTTGTAGTTAACTCGGTATATTTCCATTATATAATATATTCTGGTGAGTTCTTACATCAATTTTGATATGGTTTGAAACCGTTTATGTCGAGGTCATATGCGAGGTACTTACAGTTATGAGTAAAATCCTTACAAGTGTCCGGAATTGACTTTCGAATCGTTCAAACCACAAATCACGTGAACAGTTTCAACCAGTCATATGCGCGTTTATCGGCTTGGGAATAGCGTCAGTCAAACTTTGGGCGGAGTTTAGTTAACAGCGCTAATCTAGCCGAGGGCGGAACGTACCTGTTTTGGTTGTTACACATTCAAAAACTTATTAATACTGCAACAGTTTGGTATAAAATCGTAAAATAAAACCAATCACTACATACATATATATAGTCATGACCTACATGTACATAACCTCAATTCACAGGTTAAAGTGTGTGGAAATTTGCTATTTGGTATCTTAACTTTACAATACTATTTTATTTGAATCCCGAGAAGCAGTTACTATACATATATATATATACATGATTTGGACCGATATTCGTCAGTCCATGTAATGTAGAATATTCCAAATGTCAAATTATGTTTTCTTGAACTACAATAGCAGAATATATTACAATTCATACAATTAACTGCATGTTAGAGGGGAGATGTACAGCTACAGCTGTGTATGTTTTACGACGCTGAAGATATAGTGTGTTATCTTTCGATGGTTATGTGATGACGATTGACTTCAAAACATTTTTTTTTCTATCTACAAGTGTATGCTAACAATCTTTGGTACAAAAGTGTCACCAAGTCAAATCAGTAGGTTCCTTTGAAGTTAACATTGTTTGCGCAACACCACAAGGAGTCTAATCAATCGAGGCAATTTACCAGAGTTTTCATTGGCTGTCGTTACAGAATGCTACAACATTTGAGGGAGGAGTCTAATCCGGACGCTTGAACACAGTTCACTGTAACTGCATCGTTTTACAAGAGGTAGTATGTAATGGTTATAAATAAAAACTTTATTTTTTTTACATCGATTACGAAACAAGTTATACAACTTATGCAAATCACTCTCGATGGCCCGGATATAAGCACGCGAGAGATCTTAGTGTGGGAGGAAAACCGGAGTGCCTCAAGAAAACCCACGTTATCGGGAAGGTGACATGTAATGGTTATTGCATGACTTTCGAGTAATAAGGGATTTATTAATCCCGAGCGAATCGAGTGGGTAATAAGTCCCGAGTGACGAGAAATCATACAATAACTGACTTACTGCATGCTTCTTAACCTCGAACCATTGTTCTCTGTTTTATTTACCTATACCTATTATGCATGTGAGTACTTTTCGGTACTAGGGGTTCTTGCTCAATGTTAATACATGAATTTGTCATTATCCATCGTACATGTAAGGAGCACAAGGACTTTTGCCTTGTGTAGAAATAAAAACTTTGATCAATTCCAGCTATATAATTCCAATTGTGATTTGTTGTACAAAGGTTCCTAATGAGGTAAAAATTTCCTTACAATACTTTGAAGTTGATGTTCAGCTATCATATGATAATTATTGATAAATTAATGGAAACATTAATTATTTAAAGATTTTGGACTCAACTATGGAGCAAGATATTTATTGGCCACACTTTTCCTTTGTTCTCAATTGATCTTAAATAGTTTATTTAAGATGCTCCACCGCTGACAAATGGTATTTTTTCACTATCAAAAACAGGAGCAGACGATTAAGTATTTTTCTTCAGTTACAAACGTTACTTACTTTACACCATTATCAGCATTGAAAAGTTTGAGCTTCTAATTTTACTTCAAGCTAAAAATATGAAAATTAATTAATTGCATCCCGAAAAAAATCCGTGGCACTACACCAATTATTGTTCAAATGATGAATATCATCTATGCTCAGTCGGCGGTGGAGCATCTTTAAGCTTATAAAAGCGTGTTCCCTATCTTCTTTGGTCATCAATATTAAATAAAGTAGACCTGGTGCATGGTTACCTCTACTTTGTGTGAAGTCATTAGAGTTGCATTATTTCCTACATTTTATTTCAACATTCACTTTTGGATCACGCTAATCCATCATTGATTGATGTAGGCACTACTTAGCACTTTTGAGCGTAACAACGTTAAAGGGCTGAAATCCCACGTGTGTTGAGTGCGACTGTTTATTAATTTCATAATGAAGCTTAAAGGTAAGGCTATTTGTAACCAACCTTATAATAATGACAACAAAGCAAATTGGAAAGTGAAACCAATGAGAGAAGAACATGTAAAACTAATGGTTTTGTCAATCATGCGTCCATTATAAGAGCAGCACTATTCTTAATGTGTAAAATCAATGGGGTTAATGTTTGTTACAGCTTTTGACATATACATACTATGTAGTAACTGAAGTCTTCCCTAACAGGCCTGAGGAACTTGATCGCTAGGGGACTATAGTTATTAGATGTGATCATTGATCACCTACAGACATGAGTTAACATACATGTTAAACTTTCTAAATGCGATCATTTTCCAAAAAAGTATTTCAGTTGTATTACCAAAGAAAAATGCGTACGTCTAGAACATCTATTTTATTCGCTCAACAATCTTTGACTTTTGGGCAGTGAATGTTTACTGTAGTTAAATGATGTACTTGTTTATATTATTATTTGATTGTACAACTGTAGTAGCCATGCTTGTTTTACCTTTGTGTTTGTTAATTTTATCATTTCTTTTTCAATTCTATAACATACATTAATTTTGTTTCAGTACCTTTTGTTTCTACAATGTATGCCTGCCATGTTTTACTGTTGCATATTCTTTTTTATCATACTTAATTTCTGGTTTTCTACATGCATCATATGCATTGTTTACCCTTTCGCAAATTTTATCCATAGCCTTCAATTTGAACATCTATTTTTTTTTTTTCATTTTATACATTTTCTTATATTACTTTGGGGCTTTCTCGTGCTGTGCATGTACATCTATAATAGTTCGTGGAGGACCGTTTATCGCCTGGTTCCTCAGTAGAATTCAGCACTCTCCTAGCTATGTATTCATTTGTATATGATGTACGCCGGTCTCAACTTCGCCTGGTTCTTAACAAGCACCAGACATTATTATTCTTATCACAATTTTCATGAATTTTCGCTGGTACATTTCTTTAACAAGAGTTTAAATTAACTTGTGGGTACTCCATGCAGCAACTGAGACAGCCTCTAAGGCAAACTACTGTAAACGAAGTCACACTTCAGTGCAAATTCGAAAGAAACACTGTAAAGTATAATTTATAAACACGAATATGAATTAGTGCAATTGGGTAGTTCAATACCAAAAATACGCTTTATACAATTCAGCGCTGTACATGAATAAGTGTTTCAAAGACAGCACGGAAACGCTAAAACAAAACTACCGCTGAAATAAAACAACGCTAAAATAAAACTACCGCTTAAATAAAACAACGCTAAAATAAAACCGCTGAGATAGCCCATAAGGCAAATTACTATAAACGAGGTCATACTTTAACGCAAATTCGAAACACTGTAAAGTATGATTTATAAACACGAATATGAATTAGTGCAATTGGGTAGTTCAATACCGGAAATACCATTTTATAAAATTTAGCGATGTGCATAAATAAGTGCTTCAAAGACAGCACGCAAAACGCTAAAATAAAACTATCGCTGAAATAACACAACGCTAAAATAAAACTACGGCTTAAATAAAATTACGGCTTAAATAAAACAACGCTAATATAAAACTACGGCTTAAATAAAACAAAGCTAAAATAAAACTACCGCTTAAATAAAACAACGCTAAAATGAAACTACGGCTAAAAGAAAACTACCGCTAAAAAGTACGTTTACAAGATGTTTTTATTATTCTTTTTTTATTTTTTTTTTTTATAATTTTATAACGTATATAGACGCAATGATGACATAACAGTTTACTATAAGGTTTTATTTGTGATTATTTATATAATATAACCTTTTATTATTAGATGCTTTTGTCTTGTATTATAAGACTCTTTCATAAGTAGATATGAAGGATAGGGATATTCTAACCGAGGGTCATAAAATGTAGTAAAACCCGAGGCTTGCCGAGGGTTTTGCAACATTTTGTGATCCCGAGGGTAGGACATCCCTATCCTTCATATCCACTTATGAAAGAGTATTTTTCTTTCATACCTCGACGTTTCATCCGCGAAACTGCGACTGGAAGTCAATTTTCCATACATGAAAAATTATGTGATACTTTCAACACAAATTCCGTTGTTTGCATCTTTTATAGTAAAACCAGTAATATTTGCGAAACAAAAATTGTTAAAATTTTGCCGAGGAAAAAGAGATTTTGTTGACGCCGTGACGTCACGAGGCTTTATTGCATGGGTAGCCATGCAATACAGCCTCAGGCGACATGAGTTTATTGCCCTAGACCAGCCAGTATATATAGCACCCGTAGGTATAAAGAAATATGTATACATGCCTATGTATCTCCTTTAATACATAGAATACAATATTGCAGTTTATAAAATGTATTTGTACAATTCAGCGCTGTACATGAATAAGTGTTTCAAAGACAGCACGGAAACGCTAAAACAAAACTACCGCTGAAATAAAACAACGCTAAAATAAAACTACCGCTTAAATAAAACAACGCTAAAATAAAACCGCTGAGATAGCCCATAAGGCAAATTACTATAAACGAGGTCATACTTTAACGCAAATTCGAAACACTGTAAAGTATGATTTATAAACACGAATATGAATTAGTGCAATTGGGTAGTTCAATACCGGAAATACCATTTTATAAAATTTAGCGCTGTACATAAATAAGTGCTTCAAAGACAGCACGGAAAACGCTAAAATAAAACTACCGCTGAAATAACACAACGCTAAAATAAAACTACGGCTTAAATAAAATTACGGCTTAAATAAAACAACGCTAAAATAAAACTACGGCTTAAATAAAACAAAGCTAAAATAAAACTACCGCTTAAATAAAACAACGCTAAAATGAAACTACGGCTAAAAGAAAACTACCGCTAAAAAGTACGTTTACAAGATGTTTTTATTATTCTTTTTTTATTTTTTTTTTATAATTTTATAACGTATATAGACGCAATGATGACATAACAGTTTACTATAAGGTTTTATTTGTGATTATTTATATAATATAACCTTTTATTATTAGATGCTTTTGTCTTGTATTATAAGACTCTTTCATAAGTAGATATGAAGGATAGGGATCGATATTCTAACCGAGGGTCATAAAATGTAGTAAAACCCGAGGCTTGCCGAGGGTTTTGCAACATTTTGTGATCCCGAGGGTAGGACATCCCTATCCTTCATATCCACTTATGAAAGAGTATTTTTCTTTCATACCTCGACGTTTCATCCGCGAAACTGCGACTGGAAGTCAATTTTCCATACATGAAAAATTATGTGATACTTTCAACACAAATTCCGTTGTTTGCATCTTTTATAGTAAAACCAGTAATATTTGCGAAACAAAAATTGTTAAAATTTTGCCGAGGAAAAAGAGATTTTGTTGACGCCGTGACGTCACGAGGCTTTATTGCATGGGTAGCCATGCAATACAGCCTCAGGCGACATGAGTTTATTGCCCTAGACCAGCCAGTATATATAGCACCCGTAGGTATGAAAGAAATATGTATACATGCCTATGTATCTCCTTTAATACATAGAATACAATATTGCAGTTTATAAAATGTATTTGTATAATTGAGGCGGTTTTCCGGCTTAATCGTCTCCGTTTTCCGGACCCGTCTAGTTGGTTTATATTACACTTTACTTCATGTACCAGGAACTAAATCAATGTCCGTGTTGTTGACTTTTTGCCATTTAAGAATTGTCTAATCGTTGGTAAATACTGGTAAGTTGAGATAACTATTAATATAACTAAATATTATATCAATGTCATACCAAAATACATCTATATCTTAAACTAACTGTTCATTGGTAACCCAAAATGTATTAATCTTGCCGAAACTTGTTAGAATAACGGCAGAATACTTAATTTTTAACAAGTTTCGGCAGGATTAGCATATGTGCTTTTTTATTCAGTGTTAACCCTTAATATTAGGACTTTTCCTTAGAATTCCAATTCGATCAGAAAAATTAAGTATTCTGCCGTAAAATTAAGTATTTTTCTGTCCGCTGTCGGCGCCGTGACGGCCGACTAACAAACATCAGAGGCTATCAGTTACAAGTATCCACCTTTGTTTACGTGCACGGCTATCTAATGCTACATAGTCGAGGTCAAACTTTTCCGATGCGACGGTGAAATTAACAGATTCGGCGATAGAATTAAGTATTTCGTCGGTTATATTAATACTTTCTGCGCGAAGATTAACAGATTTTCTGACTGACGTTGGTAATTATCGAGCGGACGCGCCGAGCCGTGACGGCCGAGTACACACGGCTTGCACAGGCAAACATTAGGTTTATGGAACGGGTCAAGCTATCCGATTGTAGACTACCCCTGTGATATTTATGTTTACGTCATGCATGCACTAAAACTACTTTATTTTTCTCTAAATATACAGTTACTTGCTTTACTCTCGTCATTCTTGCTACCTGGCGAAACATGCATTATTCAACCTTTTTTCGGGAGAGTTCCGATACGAGCGGTAAAATATGAATTACTGTTTGTACTGATGTGAATTGTGTTGATACTACATTGTAAATGCTGTCCGAGGTTCTCGTTTCAGATACCGTAAGACCAGAAAAGAAGATCGAAGAAAATACCAGGCAGACGGTATGTTGCAAAACTTATCAGCTGAAGAGGATTAATCTTGAAATAAATGAAATTATACGACATAAGTTAACGTGTTAATTTTTATCAATTTCCAATTTGTAAAGCTTGTCTACCCACCTTGTATACATGGCTTCGTTCTGTGATTAAGATGTTTCTGTCTCTTTATCTTAATTAGTTTGTACTAGATTGATATTCTGTTCCTTGATTTCACCTTACTTGATAATTTTTCGATTGGTTATGGCAAGGAAGTATATGATGTGGATAAGTCACACTGAGTTCTACTAAAGACCTGAATGGACCTGAACGGGACCTGAAGGAGGACCTGAACGGGGTTTTAGAGTATTAAATGCATATTTAAATGCAAAATCTCTTTATTTTATGCTAGAATATATATTAATACACATCTTGATGTCTTTTTTTGTGAAATTTTTTTTTTGAAGACTTAATTGTAAGCTCGACAAAAAGGTCGCTTACCGTACCGATAATATGGCGGACCTGAACGGGACCTGAAGGAGGACCTGAACGGGGTTTTAGAGTATTGAATCGATATATATAAGTAACATCTCTTTGTTTTCCGTTTGAATATATATAAATTCACATATGGTTGTAATTTCTTTTTGAAATATTATATATATATTTAAATATAGCTCGCCAATAAGGTCGCTTACCGTAACAATAACATGGCGGACCTGAGCGGGACCTGATACTGATAGGCCTATTATAAGTTACCTGTGTTAGTCTTAGTAGTACATATGTATATGTAATTTCAACAAGAAATATGTAGAACTCTTGGCCATATGTTTCCAGACTCAACGACGGGGACGTGGTTCTACACTGAGTCCATATAATTTTATTTACACAATAGATCTTGGAGACTGAATTAAGACAAACAATTTTTTCTTACTTTTATTTTTCATACACCTGCATATTGTTTTCACTAGTAATGAATTGATAATAATTATTACATCTACATTAAGCCTACTTAACACAATAAAAATAAAGTCCAATGGTAATCAAATACTTTTTTTGCCTTTAATCCATTCACATCCTACCATATCTTCCCAGCAATCTGGTTTTCCACAAGAACAATTAAATTCTATTTTAACAAATTTAATTTTGGAACTACCACAAGTCTTACTTTGAGTTTTTGGAAATGGTGAAAATGATCTTTTTTCTAAACAGCTAACCAAATGAGGTCGAAGATACTGGGGACAGAACTCTATTTTCTTAGACCCTGTGAATGTATTAAAACAAAATTCTACCAAAAATGCTATAGCAAATAGACCACAATCAAAGCTGTTACTTTGTTGTTGAACTTCTGGGATTTTAACTGATAAGTTTTGACCTGGTTTACCATATATGGATGACAATTGGATTTGAAGTGAATCTGAAAGTGGGACAGAGTTTTGTAAACTGTCAAGAACAAAAATTGAATTTTCTGATGTTTGAACTGATGTTACCCAATGATCTTTACCGTTATGATGTATCTGACCAGAAGGAAAAGAAGTTGACTTAAACAAAGAAGTATTTTTCCATGATCCATCATCATGCTTTGTTGGAGCTAGCAATGTGTCTTGAAATCCTTTTATGTTAGGAAACTGTTTGGAAAGAATTGAACTGACACTTGTCATGATATCTGAACATAACCAACCATTATTTTCTATCTTAGATTTATGCATTGTTTTCAAATTCCCTGTCCATGATTTCTTACTCTTTGAATTACCATACTGTCTCTTTTTTACTGGTAAATAATTATTGTTATTTGAATAATCTGGTGTAATGGTTTTGACATTGTCAATTTCACTAAATTGTAATTTTTTCTTAGATTTTGGAGCTACTGGTGTACTTACATTACATTGAACTGGTGTACTTACATTACAGTGAACTGGTGTATTTACATTACATTGAACTGGTGTATCTGAGAGGCTAATATTTTCTAATTTAGCAGCTTTTGAATCAGGAGCAGGAATGATCTCTTGGTCAACATCAAGAACTCTAGGGCGTTTTCTACCTGACTTTTTATCTGATTTCTTATGAGAATTTTTTCTAAGTTGTTTCAAACTAATAACACGTTTTTTATCTGATAATTGTTGTCCTATTGATAGCTTAGCAGCAATAATGTGATAACAATTTGTAGTAGCTGGACATGAACAATGTTCTTTAGGAAATAGAGTAACAGCATACTTTTTATTATCCCTACCATCTACTAAAAAAGTTTCCTTACTTGGCACATGTGTCACACCATTATTATTGATTACAAATTTAGCCAAACTGATCTGTGATGTGTCCCTGGGTGTTTGATCTAGTGTTGGAGCTACCTGTCTGCTAGGTGTTACAAGATCTCATAGAGTACAGACCCGACGTTGTTGTAGTTCAGCTTGGAGGTAACGACATTTCTGCTACTTCATCCCCCAACGAGATCTTTCAGCGACTCCAGACACTTCAGACAGACCTACTTCGAGCCGGCATACAGAAGATTTACTTCACAGAGATTCTCCGACGTGGAAACTTCACCAAGTCCCCAGGCCTGACACAGACATCTTTCAACAAGCAACGGAACAAGATCAACCGATTGACACAGACGAAGCTCAACTTTATCATGATCCATGTTAAGTTCCCCGACCACTACCTCCACGACCTTGTACATCTTAACGACACCGGACTCCAGACACAGTTCCTTTCAGTGCGTAGGCCAATGTGTTTGTGATGTATGTGTACATATTGACATTTTACTTCTGTAATGTACTTTTTGAACATTATCTGTAAATACTGTGCAAAATGTTTTGATGAAGATCTAACATTAGATATGTGAATGTGAAATGTACCATGTAAAATAATTGTGTATTGATAAATAATAAATAAATGATTTTTCACAAAAAAAGACATCAAGATGTGTATTAATATATATTCTAGCGTAAAATAAAGAGATATTCCATATAAATATGCATTTAATACTCTAAAACCCCGTTCAGGTCCCCCTTCAGGTCCCGTTCAGGTCCATTCAGGTCTTTAGTATACTCCAGTCACACTGGGTTTTGGGCAAGTACGGCGCAGGAGCTTTTGTCTTTGTGCACTGACCGTGACGTTGGGCGACGACTTATTTTCCTTTGATATCCGCCGGCGCAGCCTTTGATGTAGCTTGCGGGTGCGAGGGTTACCGTCTTACTTTCTGAAGCGTGCTGTCAATTCATGAGCTGTCGTGTTTTTAACGAAAAATTAAAAAAAAATATCTTCTGAATCTTCCTTCTTTAAAGCAAGTACTAAACGTTGTGAAATTTTCTTTGGTATTTCTTTTGACTTGATAAGAGTTTAATTATCTGTTGAGAAAAAAATGGTTTTTATTCCCGGTTCATAGACATCGCGCGTGGCGTTTAGTAGTGTTTACAAAGGGACAGTGACGAATCCTTTTCACTTAAAAATCCTTGGTCGTGGTTTGGTGGATTTTTCTTCATTTCTATCAGAGATTAAGATAGTAATAATTAAATTATCTATGTCTCTGTTTCTATCTATACAACAATTTTTTATGTATGAAAAGTAATTCTAGTAAAGTTTACTTTCTACGTTTCAGATGTCGTAGGATCAGAGCAGAAGGAAACTTTACGAAATTGCTACAGCCAAAGATTTATATTCGTTTTGAAACCAATAAAAAAGTTCATTATATTATTTGTCGTAAAACTTCATTTCTGTCGACAGGTATCGGATTGGTCATATTCCGCCGGCGAGTACCAAGGTGAGGTGATCGACATCGCAAGTTTCATAGTGCAAAGATATTTTAATTACGAAAACCAAAGACTTATATATAATATATATTACTATAGCTAAGTCTCTGCGAAAACCTCCTGTATAAATAGGCCCTTAGTACTAGTTACATCCGTATTCTTAGGTTAGTATATACACGTCCAAATTTGTCAAGCTAACCAGTCACTTCTAGTTGTGTTAAAATACCTAACACAAATGCGGTCACTCCACGAGCTAGCTTTGGACCATATCAAATCGATATGTTGCATCATCAAGGTCACTATGTCATCGCGAAGTATTAGCTCTAAATCAGTATGAGACAAATCTTCATGGTCGTGTTAGAAGTCCCCTTCAAAATTATGACGATAGACGACTAAGCCCATAGAAAAAACAACCCCCAACTGGGCCCCCAGTCATTAAAGGGCCGCTTGTTACTGAAATCGGGTAGCTGTCAATTCAAGATTCAGCGAGAGAAGTGATGACAAGGGGCGGAGTCAATTAATACCAATCAAGGTACGCTTGTTATGTGATTGGGTAATAGTATTCATGACATAGCCCATGAGGCACGGTGACATTTTTCTTAAAGAATAATGTTCATTTTTCAGACAATTTTAAACATTATAGCCAGTCAGGTGATACGACTTCTTTAACTGACTATTTGTAGACTTCTTTCAATTAATTGTACGGATAAACAAAAGATGTAACGCGTCCACGTGTTTTCAGAGCATGTCATCACTCAACTACTGTACTAAACGATACTGATTTAACGGAGCAGTGATTTTAAAAGTAGTATGCAGTTTTGACAAAAACAATAATGTATTCATGGACTTTATGCAGCAGATTTTGGACCTAGAAGATATGACGAATATGGACTCACACAATTTTTTTTAACCGTGGAAGGAATTTTAGCACGCATGAAGATATTTATGGATTGTATCGATTGATCTACAAAAAAGTACAGCTTAACGATCCTTGTCATCTGTTTTAATTATTCTCATTAATTTGATGTGTTTTGTCGATGTACATGAAACACTAAATGCTTTTGAAACCACTTTTTACCTGATTGTTTATAATCAGCCCGCAGGTTGAATCATTTAGATTGATCAAAGATCGTATAAAACTTGAAATAAAAAAAATGAACTTTGTATATCAAGGATGTATTAAAAGGACCCCCATTCAATCTGAGGACCTCAGTTATGGAACACCAGCGCAAACCCAGTAATGATATATATTATTTTATACTCGGCCGTTATGTCTTTTGGTCAAACTCACTTTACAAATTTATTTACTTTTCATAAAATCCACCGACTTATTGCGTTACGTGTTATATTGTATCGTGTGCATTTATGGAAGTATATTTCTGGTTATATACATATTTTTAGCGTGAATTGCCTGGTTAATTGTATATATATATACATATATATATATAATATAAAAAAATGAAAATCGATATATCACAAAAATGTTATTTAGCAAGAGGGATATTTAATCCAATCTATCACTAAAATTTCTCTTTTAACCTCATGTTTACGGATGATGGACAAAGGTTGGCGACTAGCCGCCAGCGGCAACTCTCTAAATCACACGCGTGGCCATTCCAACGAACCCATAACGAAAATTTGCGAAGTCGTACCCAGAAAGTTACCTGAGAACTAATACGGTTGCGTGGCTTGGCATGTAGATCGCCGCGGGGTTCTAGCGTGACCAAGACAACGGGGTCATACCTCATGAAAACACGTGGAAAGCCCACCTGTCGTGCTTTAACAGACTTGTCTAACCAGTCTACGAGTACTCTAATATGTAATTAATCCATGTCACTGCAACTCAGAGGATAGTTTCAAAGATTTCATTATAGTCTCCCAGACACATTAAAATGTGTTACATGGATTATACAAGTTACATTTTTAACTGCACGTGGCAGGATGGACAATATATATCATTACCAATTACTAAAATATGGAAAATTAATTTGAAAATTAACAATGCTTATACCGTACTACTATCATAGCTTTTTTATTCATTACTATAATAATACTGTGGGATATATTTAATACGTATATTTTTATTTCTTCGTGTTTACATACAAAAAGATAGTGAAATTCATCCCCGATATTTTCATTGCATAAATTGCATATTCTTTCACGTTTCTCAACATTACGCCATCTTCCAGTCTCAATTGGAATTTTTAAATTTGATGTACGGAATTTAATTATGTATACTCTATTCATTTCCGATAATTTTATAAGATAATTTTCAAATTCAAATTGTTTTTTATATATTAGATAAGTCTGCCCTATTGAGGAGTTTTCCACACATGAGAACCATTTTTGTATAAACTGATCTTGAAGGCGCTGATTCATAAAACTTTTATAAAAACTGTTAATCATTTGTATTTCATTGAGAAAGATATTTGACTGATTCGTCAAAAATATTTTTAATGAAAGATATCCATTAAAATGTGTATATTCCTTCGAAATGTAACTTCGAGATTAGTTTGTAAAGTATGCTACTTAATTTATTTTCATTTTGTATGAGTCTATTCCAAAAACACAGCATTCTCAGTTTGATATTTACTTCGAGTGGGAATCTTCCCAGTTCCCCATCAATCTAATTAAAATTAGACTTGTAATTCCGCTCCACTATACGATACTCTACGTTACGCTCCAATACAAGCGTAACGTAAAGTATCGTAGTGGAGCGGAATTACAAGTCTAATTTTAACTAGATTGAGTTCCCCATACACAATAAAATAGTAGTCGAAGAACATGTACCATAAGTACACATGTACCATAAGTACGACTACACAACTGTGTGCTAATATTATACAATGATATTTATTTTATCTAATACTTATCGGAAAACATCGTCGTACCTAAATGAATAGTCAAGGACTCCAAAACCAAAAACTGTAACTAGATAGAAAGTTTCTTTTTAATCTGTTAAAAATCGTTCATATATCTGGGTTTAGTGTAGTAGATAAACAAAGACGTGCGTGTCCTGAAAAGTCGTATATTAGAACGAGAAGCTTTTTTTTTTTTTTTGAAATATTACCATTTAGTCTTTATATAAAATATCTCATAATACGTTGACTTGTATTTTGAAATGAAAAGTTGTTAAATTCTGTTGGTAACTCGATTTGGTCCGCAGTCACTGAAATAAAACACACACATATTACAGTTTACCGTGATGACCAGGTACTGATAAGTTTGACAGGAATAGAAAGGTCGTCATGGTTCACGCTGGGTGGATAGTTATTTCATGACGGGGAGGGGTGTGCGGTCTGTATAAATGGGGCGGTGGCGTTTGTGTGACATGAGTGAGTTGAGGATGCAGTTATTTCTTCGATATTTTTAGAAATTGATACTGATTAATACGTTCATAAAAACCACCAGATAGACAGCACTGATTAGAATATACACTTAATTCATTAATATTAAAATATGATACTTATAGATTATACTTGTATATATGTTATCTGTAATTTGATATATGGATAAGCAGTAATAAAATGCAAATTTTGTACTATTTTAATTACTGATCAAATTAGGAACATAGTCTTAATCAGACTGACAGATGTTGTAATGGATTTGATGATCAGATTGATTTCTTTACGCAATGGCGCGCAAGCGTGATATATGGGTCTGATGAAATCCATTGTTATTCGTTGGAAGTTTCGAGTGGGATTGGCATTAGGGTGTCGAAAGATCGGTGAGGGGTTGAAGGTTACCTGCAAGGACGTATAAACTTATAAATCCTTGGTTACCTGTGACCACATCAAAGGAACTATGTGATTGGTGTTACAAAACGCCATTTATAGGGAAAATATATCAAAGTTTTACAGGGATGTAAAAAAAATCAACACGAACAATTTTATTGTCCTCTTCAGCTTTTCAACAGTTAACACAAGTGATGACGTCAGTTTGGTATTTCCTTCGATCTTCTCTTGTCCTACACTATGATATCTGAAACGAGAACCTCAGGTATACTATATTAATTGAATATCAATGATCTAGAACTACAGAAACGTCTTCAATCGCAGATCGAAGCCATGTATACAAGGTGGGTAGACAAGCTTTACAAATTGGTAAAAATTAACACGTGAACTTATGTCGTATAATTTCATTTATTTCAAAATTAATCCTCTTCATCTGATAAGTTTTGCATCATAACGTCAGCCTGGTATTTTCTTCGATCTTCTTCTCTGGTCTTACGATATCTGAAACGAGAACCTCGGACAGCATTTAGTATCAACACAATTCACATCAGTACAAACAGTAATTCATATTTTACCGCTCGTATCGGAACTCTCCCGAAAAAAGGTTGAAAAATGCATGTTTCGCCAGGTAGCAAGAATGACGAGAGTAAAGCAAGTAACTGTATATTTAGAGAAAAATAAAGTAGTTTTAGTGCATGCATGACGTAAACATAAATATCACAGGGGTAGTCTACAATCGGATAGCTTGACCCGTTCCATAAACCTAATGTTTACCTGTGCAAGCCGTGTGTACTCGGCCGTCACGGCTCGGCGCGTCCGCTCGATAATTACCAACGTCAGTCAGAAAATCTGTTAATCTTCGCGCAGAAAGTATTAATATAACCGACGAAATACTTAATTCTATCGCCGAATCTGTTAATTTCACCGTCGCATCGGAAAAGTTTGACCTCGACTATGTAGCATTAGATAGCCGTGCACGTAAACAAAGGTGGGTACTTGTAACTGATAGCCTCTGATGGTTTGTTAGTCGGCCGTCACGGCGCCGACAGCGGACAGAAAAATACTTAATTTTACGGCAGAATACTTAATTTTTCTGATCGAATTGGAATTCTAAGGAAAAGTCCTAATATTAAGGGTTAACACTGAATAAAAAAGCACATGCTAATCCTGCCGAAACTTGTTAAAATTAAGTATTCTGCCGTTATTCTAAAAAGTTTCGGCAAGATTAATACATT
This sequence comes from Argopecten irradians, assembly GCF_041381155.1. Lineage (NCBI taxonomy): Eukaryota > Metazoa > Mollusca > Bivalvia > Pectinida > Pectinidae > Argopecten > Argopecten irradians. The sequence continues at coordinate 16,028,773 of NC_091147.1, read as the reverse complement.
TTGGGTTACCAATATACTCTACAGAGATATAGATATACTTTCTAAATTGTCTGCTCTCACCAGACAGGTAAAATAATCTCAAAACAGCTACCTGTATTTGTACAGGTATATTGTAGTACGATCTTTGTTCAGAGTGGAGGAGATGTGTACTAATAATTCTTCGTTTTGAAACCAGATATTAATCATTTATCATTAGATGCACAGACAACAAAGAATTTCAATTTTGGATAATGGCACGCCATCAAACAAATTCAATCAAAATTGCAACACAAATAATTGATAGATTCTTGGAAACAGTAATCCACCAATTAAGATAGCCGCCGTTCCATCAATAGACCATAATGGCAAGCCATCAATCAAATAAATTGATTGATTCTGGGAAACCATCCTCAATCAATTAAACAATAAATTCAATCAATCAATCAATCAGATGTCAATAGTGATCAGTGATACTTGGAAACAGATATCAGCTGATTCACGTCAATATAAACAGCATATATAATCAATATGATGGCAATCAATCAATATAAATCATTAATATGTACCGCGAAATCTGCCAAAGGAACGTGCACCAAAAGTAGCACGTTCACAGCCAAACGAAAACCAAATAAGATGGCGACACATTTCACGGTACAATGCTGTGACCAAAAATGCCTTCATCATTCATAGCATAGCTGACTTAATTATTTGGAAAGAATGTATTACTTGTTCTGAAGCTTTCTAATGCAACTTGCAAGGTGTTTATCATTCCTCAAAGCAGAGAGGGGAACTAGCGTTTGGAAACTAATTTTTTGAGTTGGTATTTGTATGTAACTCATGTAAATACTTGATTTCCACCTACCACATTCCATAATAGCTTCAGTAGACATATTAGATAGGGATGTAGCTGTGGTTGCACTAATTCTGAAGGAATGTGCTTTGCAGTACCTACTGTTGAATGCTTTTGTAAGGACACTAGAAAATTGATATATTGTCAAGTCTCTACCACCAAAATGACATACTAATGGAGTCTGAACCCTATGTCGAACTGCCATATATCTGCGAAGATTACCGACTGGACAATAAATGGCATCGTTACTTTGTAGCTCGATGATACTACCTTTGCTATATTGATCAGTTTTTGAAGAAGATAAGTGTAATGTAGCAGCATTTTCTTGAAGTGACACTTCCAAAAATGTTATATCCCTGAAAGGTATGTGATTAATATTGACTGTGATTTCACCTACCGGGAAATACAATGCTAATGAATATACTGAGAGCTACAAATCCTGGGAATTGGGAAAAACCTTAATAATGCTAGCCAAAAAGTCTACTGTTATTGGTAATCTGGTGTCACCACCTTCATCACTATCTCTCTTAATTCCTTCCAACAGTTTTTTAAACAATAAATTGTTGAGTAAGATCATCATGACCACCTAGCTTGCAATTAAAACTCAAACCAATAAAAGTTTGAACTGTAGAGTGCGAATAGCCTTTAACAGACATATATATGCAATATATCGCATTACTTGATGTATCTTTGGTGTTTTGTTATTGAGTATAGTAAACTAGAGTTACTAAGCTAATATTGCCTACATAATAAAAAATTACTTTCTTAAACCTGAACTCATAAGACCAAACTTGGCTGCCAAAAACTATTGGCACCAATTCTAAGAAAGTTATGTCTCTCATGATGGATTTTCCCTGCCAATCACTTAGATACCTGAAAACTATCCAATTACTTCCCCAACAGAAACCACAAACTAATTCACAATTCCCTGCACTACCTGTATACAGACCTAAATCCACATTAATGCGCCAAGAACTCTCCGCAAAGTAACAGGACCCATTAAAATAAATCTTTCAAAAATAGCAACCACATTTTTGAAGTCTGATCTAATTTCCTCAGATATTCTTACTTTATAAAAGGGGTTCCGTATATCTGTCATTGCATTAAACATAGCCGTGCAAAGGTCCTAGCTATTGGTATAGCGTTTGCACAACAAGACATAATCTCAGCCAGACTGTTATTCATGTAGTTTTACTTTCCAACACTTTCACAAGTTCTGACCTGAGAGATACCACTTTCTCCTAAGGTACCCTGACTACCATTTTAATAGTGTCAATTTCAAGACCCAAAAAACACCAAAACTGTAGTTAGACCTTCTGATTTATCCTCAGCTATAAGTATACACATTTCATTGTATGTTTCTCGAAAGAAGACATGAGCCTAGCACATGTATCACATTTTTCTTTTCCAGCAAATATAAAATCGTCCAAATACTGATCTAGACTTTGCTCACTGCACTTCTCCTTAACTACTCATTCAATAAAATTATAAATGTTGAATTTTTTTAAAATAGACTACATGAAATTGAGCACCCCCTGGGCAAACACTTATCAAAGAAATACTTATCTTGAAACTTAAATCCTAGTATCGGAAAATCCGCCGAATGGATTGGGAGGACGGAATGCAGATTTTAATATCAATTTTCCTTAACAAAGTCCCGTTTCCAAACTGCTATAATTTTAAATACTTTATCAAATGACGAGTATTTAACAGAAACTGTATCAGGATCAATATTACTATTTACCTGAAGTCCATGAAAGGTGAGTAATTAACCTCCATTTTGCATCTTTTTGGGAACTAAACCTAGGGGACCCTATATCCACATTGCCATTGATTTTTCTTCAAAGGGGATCCTACTTCTCCACCTAATTCTACTTCCTGCAATATTTTCTGATATGTTTGTGTGTGTTAGATATATGGAGGCCACTTTCAATTTTCTGGATTCTCTCGGGAGCCTTGAGCCTAGATATTGAATTCTAAAACCATTTCAAAAACCCCCAAGAAGCTGTGTCCCTACTGCTACCTGTGGGTACTTGGCCATCCAGTAGCTCAGAGCTGTGATTTTTAGCTCACCTGGTCCGAAGGACCGAGGTGAGCTTATGGGATACCGCAGCGTCCGGCGTCCGTCGTCCGTCGTCCGTCGTGCGGCGTCCGTCAACAATCGACTTCTTCTCCATAACCGCTGGTCGGATTTCAACAAAATTTGACTGGTAGCATCCTTATGGGCTACTAACTGAAAATTGTACAAATGATGGGGCTGATCCCCTGGGGGGCCTGAGGGGTGGGGCACAAAAGGGGTCAATTTGGCTATTTCCATATAAACGACTTCTTCTCTGAAACCAAGCATGGGATAGCACCCATAATGCAATGGTAGCATCCTTATAGGGTGGGGATTCAAAATTGTACAAATGATGGGGCTGACCCCCCGGGGGGCCTGAGGGGCGGGGTCAAATGGGGTCAATTTGGCTATTTCCATAAAAACGACTTCTTCTCTGAAACTAAGCTAGAGATAGCACTATAATGCAATGATAGTATCTTTATAGGTGGGGATTCAAAATTGTACAAATGATGAGGCTGACCCCCGGGGGCCTGAGGGGCGGGGTCAAAAGGGGTCAATTTGGCTATTTCCATAAAACGTCTTCTTCTCTGAAACTAAGCATGGGATAGCACCCATAATGCAATGGTAGCATCCTTTTAGGGTGGGGATTCAAAATTGTACAAATGATGGGGCTGACCCCCCGGGGGCCTGAGGGGCGGGGTCAAAAGGGGTCAATTTGGCTATTTCCATATAAACGACTTCTTCTCTGAAACCAAGCATGGTATAGCACCCATAATGCAATGGTAGCATCCTTATAGGGTGGGGATTCAAAATTGTACAAATGATAGGGCTGACCCCCCGGGGGCCTGAGGGGCGGGGTCAAAAGGGGTCAATTTGGCTTTTTCCATATAAATGACTTCTTCTCTGCAACTAAGCGTGGTACAGCACCCATAATGCAATGGTAGCATCCTTATAGGTTGGGGATTTCAAATTGTGCAAATGATGGGGCTGACCCCCGGGGGGCCTGAGGGGCGGGGTCAAAAGGGGCCAATTTGGCTATTTCCATATAAACGACTTCTTCTCTGAAACTAAGCATGGTATAGCACCCATAATACAATGGTAGCATCCTTATAGTGTGGGGATTCCAAATTGTGCAAATGATAGGGCTGACCCCCCAGGGGCCTGAGGGGCGGGGTCAAAAGGGGTCAATTTGGCTATTTCCATATAAATGACTTCTTCTCTGCAACTAAGCATGGTATAGCACCCATAATGCAATGGTAGCATCCTTATAGGGTGGGGATTCCAAATTGTGCAAATGATAGGGCTGACCCCCAGGGGCCTGAGGAGTGGGGTCAAAAGTGGTCAATTTCCATATAAATGACTTTTTCTCTACAGCTTAACATGGGATTACGCTCATAATGCAATGGTTACATCCTTATAGGGTTTGGATTCAAAATTTTGCAAATGATGGGGCTGACCCCCCGGGGGCCTGAAGGGTGGGGTCAAAAGGGGCTAATTTAGCTACATGTATTTCCATATAAACGACTTCTTCTCTGCAACTAAGAATGGAAGAGCACTTATAATGCAATGGTAGCATCCTTATAGGGTTGGGATTTGAAATTGTACAAATGATAGGGCTGACCCCCGGGGCCTTAGACGGCAATAGATGCGAGGTCAAAAAGGTCAATTAGGCTACTACTTTCATATAAATTACTTTGTCTCTGAACCTGTGTATTGGATAGCATATTTGTATGGTATTAATAGCATCATTGTATGGTTGTGATTCAAAATTAAACTTTGGGAGTCAATTTTGCTTATTTTTCTAATTGTCAGAGTCTTGTGATAATTACTAACAAAAAACCAGGTGAGCGATACAGGCCCTCTGGGCCTCTTGTTTATTTGTGTCTTACCTAATGTCTTTGCTGTTTTGTATTGTTGTTTGTTTTTCGGAAAGAATGAGTTATCTGTATTCATTTTAACACAATTCATACTAGCATGCCCCCACTACACGTAATACATATGTGATAGTAGCTACAGTGTGGGTGTGTACAATTTCCTTTATAATTATAGTCGAAACATTTTAGGGTGTTAGAATTTTGATTTTGTGACTGAGGTAGGGTGACCCGCTGTGGCTGCATATATAACAGGTATAATTCATTATCAACGATGTCCCATGCCCCTTGGGAATTAAGAGCTTTTCTTAACCTATATTGCTCGTCATATTTGATCCAGTCCATGCCACCACATCTCTGAGCCCCAAGGCAAACAACCTGCATGTATTTTAACAACCCATGCAACTGTTCTGGGTGCATTGCTGTATAAATGCTGATATATATAATGACTGCATCTGTCCATTTACTGATGTCAAAAATCTTAGGATATTGATGTTTTGGTTTAATAAGAAGCCCCCATCAACTGGAGATATCCTATGAGCCCGATGGGAATCTCCCATTGAGTTAGACAACAATTGTGAAAGTACAACATACTCTCCATTTGTAATCTTATGCTTCACTGAAACAGATACATTCAAGCCTAACATATCAGTTACACTTGCAAAAGGGGTTGGCATTACACCAAAGGACGTACCCGGGTCTTGTAATACAGGTGTTGCTGCTACCAGTAGCTCAGGTGGCATATAATGGTCAGTTCCACTCCCAGTTGCAAGAGGTCCTGAAATCGTCCCATGACTAGGCCCAACTGTCGACGTCACCGACTCAACTTCTGCAGGCACTGTTGCTGGTCCTGTCCTCTTCCGTCTCTATAGGGGTCTCGCTACGGATGCATTCATGCATGAATAAAAAACGAAATGTGTGATTAGAACACCTTTATAATATTTTAATAATTATAACAAATAATGTATATGGTATACCATTACTAAAATACTGCTTTGTTTATAATTGTGAAATCAAAAACATCTCACATTTCAAAACAAAAATTTACAAGTACTGTTCAATTTAACCATAACAATTTTGTACATGTACAGAGACGGTTCACATTGGTACGCCGATCGACTTGACCGAAATACATAGGTCATGACCGCTAGGTAAACTCGACCCAACAGGGAATCTCGCCCCGAATGGGTAAAGTGAATCAATACGATCGCAATCGTCTCCAAGGAAGTGTTTAACTGTTACAATTAATTGTTTAATATTTAAATGATCGATCACATTCATGCTAGCCTACATTTACAAATGTATGTGCGATCTCGACAACAAAGTAAAACTCGGCCCAAGTACATTCACAATCGTCGAAATTATTCCGAGTTGAATATAATAGGATATATCCTATAGTGAAACAGATTCAAAACAATGAAATATACAAATTATTAATTTCGATGCATTCATTATGTATCACAAAAAGTATGACTTTACTTTTAATACTTTGCCAAACTATCGATCACGCCGGCGCCATGCCGGATTATGAAGTCAATGACGGAAATAAATCCATTCCCATCTAACAGAATGTATTTGAGAAATCAATCCAAAATCAGATTAAAAACATACATTAGATATCAAACAAAAGAAATGCATCAAAATTTTTGAAGAAATTGAGTGTTCAAACCAATTATTTTTTCACATAAACTTAGCCTCTATCAAAGCTGTCTTTGTACCAAGTTGTCTTCATTTAAAAAGGGGGAATAACTCGTCAGCAATTCTGACATAACTTTTTTAGGTATCACGCTACCAAATCAACAGGTGCCCTCCGATAACCGCACTATATGGTTTATTGCCATAAGTGCTATTATAGTATATGTTGTTTTTCTGGTATACGGTAAGTATACGGTATATGCTTCTAATATAGGAAACGTATGCTTCACATATCGAAAGTGAAAGTGCCTTGACAATGTTCTGCGAAACCGTCACATATATTCACCGATTTAAAATTGCCTTCAATATCAAGTAGCAGATATTATATATATATATATCGTTAATGGGTTTACATGATCGTGATGAATATGAGTACGTGTGCTGCATCATGTAATTGAAATAATTTGACGCTATCAACGTATGATTTACAGCTAAAAAATTTAGAATTAATTATATTTAAAGAATCCATTGAATATTACTAATTAAGTCAATGGTTCATCATACGAAGACTTATACAAACTAAACATACCTGTCATATAATGTAAAAATGATGAAATGATAACTGTCATACTGCTCTTTGTTTTTTAGATTCACTATCAGAATAAGATGGCGGAAGGAGGACATCTACAGGAAAACACACCAGGCAATGACAAAGCCTCTTCTTCGCCCTGTCGTCTGCTCGATTGCCCTATTTGTCTGGAGCAGATGTTACAACCGAAGTCTCTTCCTTGTCTACATTCCTTCTGTGAGGACTGTCTCGGTACCTACATCGTCACAGACTTATCAGGTGAGATGGCGGCCGCGACCTCCTTCCCCTGTCCTGTTTGTAGGAAGATCACATCACCAGTCGATCCCTCTGAGAGTAAGGAGACTTGGGCACGGCAGTTTCCGGCCAACAACATTGTGCAGAGTTTGCTTCAAACCTCTACGGATTCTGCAGTGTATTGTGGTCCCTGCAGGAAGATGAAAAATCTTGAAACATCAGCAAAGTTATTTTGTGAAACTAATAACATGTTACTTTGTGAAGCATGTAAAGAAAACTACCATGATGTTATCCACGTAGATTGTGACATTGTCTCTATCAGTGAAGCAAGTCGTGGTCTGTTACAGAAACAACATATACATACATGTTCCACACATAACGAGAACATCGAATGGTATTGTGAAGATCATAGTTTCCTCGGATGTAACAAATGCATCATCACAGATCACAGGCACTGTGAGAAATTGACAATGGCCAAGGAATATTGCGAAAAACAACAGAAAAAAAATCAGTTAAATGGCATGAAAGGGTCTCTTCGACGTGTTCTAAAATACATGGAATCGGCAAGGAAGTACTTAGATGATAAAGATGCTGCAATGAAACATTGTAAGGAAAATGGCTTGAAGAGTATTTCAGATCTGCGACAAAGAATCAACGCCCATCTCGACAGGAAACAAGAGGAGATAACTCAGGAACTGATATCGAAATATAAAGCTGAGAAGACAAATACTGATGTGTTCAGACAAAACATTAGAAGACTGGAGGCTGTCGTTCAGAATACCACGTCAGCGTCTTCGGTGGCAACTCAGAGAGGCGATCATGTCGAAATGATACAACTTTTCAATCGCGGTGAGACAGAGGTTCAAGCATGTAATGATCTGATAGACGAGATATCCTCTTCCAAGTCGGTCACTATAAAACATGATATGGACAGAAACCTCGTCACAATCGACCCATCCAGCCCATTGTCCCTTGGGAAAATCTTTGTGGAGGAGCAGCCATGTACCCTTCCCGGCGGGGTTAGGTGTATACAAAAAAAATTGCTGTGTAATAGTCTCATCTGGAATTTAAGGAAATTTAAAATAAATGTTCCATCCGACGACACGAGGCATTGTTATGTCCATGGAGTTGTATTGATGTCAAATGGTGATATCGTTATAAGCGATAGCTTAAACATGTATCTCAAATTATTTTCACACCAAGGGAAGTGTTTGAACGCTCTGAAGATACGTGGATACCCACATGATGTATGTTTGATTGATAACTGCACAGTGGCAGTTGCTGTATCTTCTGGCAGCAAGGGAATACAAGTCGTGAAAGTACAGAACTCCTTGCTGACGCCTATCACTGTTCTGAAGACGCCAAGATATTACTATGGAATAACGTTTTTAGATCAAAAGTTCATCGTGAGTACAAAAGAAGATATTTACAGATTATCGATGAAAGGTGAAAATGCAGAAAAGATTTGCCAATTACCTAAAGAGTGCACCCAGCTCGCCTCCTGTTCAAATGAAAACTGCATCTTCGCCAGTATGTTTACATCAAGAACGAATGGAATCATGGTTACCAGGCTATCCAGTGGTAAACAGAAGTGTGTCCTGAGGGCTGGATTAGTCAAGGGAGGGAAAGGAATAGACGTGGACCGTGAGAGCAATCTCTATGTCTGTGGATACGAGTCTAACAACGTGGTACAGGTGTCTGCAGACGGGACACAGGTGAGAGAACTTCTGACGTCAAAGGATGGAATCGACCGTCCAGGGGCTATATCTGTTTGTGAGAACAAATTCGTTGTTGTTAATAAAGGACAGAATGAGTTGCATGTTTATCAGCTCTACTGATTTAGAAGTCACAGTGATCCATTTATTAAGACGTGTTTAGATGTAAACTGTCTGTAAAAACAACAGTGTGAAAAAGAACAGACACAGCTTGATTGACGAAATGCATAATTACCTATCTAGTAAATCATTTCATTCAACGAAAGCAGATAGTTGATGGATTTATTTCCATTCTTCATATATACACATACCTATTCACAGTGAATGGATCCTGAAGCTACATAACAAAACTATACTCTTACAATATATCTTGTAGGACAAATTGTGTTACAAATGTATGTAAATATTTTGATGAACTTTTCCGCGGGATGCGACTTTTCAATAGGAGTTTCATTCATAGTCTTGATATCACTTTTTTCTGATGATGTCTTACTATATATAAAGATAACTTACAATCAATTCTTCAAAATACAAGCGATACAAGGTCAAGTAACTGAGGGTCTGTCAATCTTAAAATGTCTGTCCTCGTTTTGATGTCATCTAGGTTTAGAATGGTACATAGCAACCGTTCTATTTCCGCCATCGTACGTTGTCCGTTATCGGTAAACGTTTCCCATTGCAAGTATTTCCTCAAGTTCAGCTGCTGGGATTGAGTTGATACTTATCTTGAATCGTTCTGAGATGTCCCTGGAAAAGTCGTGTTATTTTTTGGAGTCAGTTGTAAACCCATATGGCCCACCAACCGTCATCAAAGTCAAAATCCTTTGTGATCCTTTGTCATGATATTGTAATCAATGCTTTATTGAAACCATTGACGTTTTTAAGTTTTGAATTAGTAGTAGTGTTGATTTTTTCTCCTTGTTTCTTCACCAATGCTGGAAGACAATTTTTCTTTTCGCTGTGGTCCCTTCAGAATTTCTCCGTAGAATTCTGTAAATACATTGAACATCTTTTGTTGTTTTTATGTCAGATTGTTAATTTAGTAGCATGTGGGGTAATAAAACTAGGCTTTAAAATTTGAGATGCTTGTTTACTATTTTGAAATATATTAAGGAGGTTTTTTTAATCCTTGAGGATTTTCACAAAAAGTTTTGATACCTTATTTCTAAATCTCTAAATTTATATTTTTTAAAGAATCTAACTTTTTCTGCTTCAGTATTTATCTTATAAACCTAAACTGAGACATTTAAAGTGACAAGGTTGTTAAAGAATGTATAGATAGGAGACTCAAAATGATTAATCTCCAATCCTATGTAAAAGCTTTGAAAACAACTTGATAACTTTATACCTAACATAAGTAAATCCTGCACAGCCCAATATTCAATTAAATTCAAATATGTATCTTTTAAAACTAATTTAGGTTGTTATCATCATATGATGAGCTATTCAAATCGCCTGTCGTCCGTCCTTCCGTTCGTAAACAATTCTTATTACTGTTATTTCTCAAAAAATACAGAAATGGCCTGTCTCACATCTCGCGGTTGAACATACTGAAGTCTGTTTCAAATCGAGAAGGTTTTACAAAATTGTCAAGAATGTTTGTGTAAAGTCTCCATGCTGTCTAAGATTGTAATGGAAAAGAAAAAAAAAGAGAAAAGCAGAGAAAAAAACTGTGCATTTGATTGATAAAAATCTATCGATGGTGGGCGTCAGGATCCTTAAGGAATATCTTGTTAGGAGACACACATATAGCCAAAAGACCTTATTACATTGGAAGTATTGCGTTAGTACCAACCAAGCTTTTTAACTGCATTAATTTAAGTAAGTCAAACTCGAACAATAGTATAGCACATGGAGTTTTTCTATCTAAAGTCCTCTATACATGTACATATATATTATATTTTTGTTTATATATGTTATATAGGAAAACCATTTAGGATGTACTCCTCTGAGAAGTCAAAATTTTCTTGTTTTAAACTTTTTTTCTCATATAGATTTTGGAAATAGGAGTTATACCATAAAAGAAAATGGAAGAAAAACATATGTCCGTGTGCTCGCTTTTGAGCTATTGTCACTCAAAGACACCTAGTTGACAAAATCTTGGATTTTATTGAAATTTTGCCGTTTTGACCATACACACAAGATATTAGCTATAATTTCCAAATCAGTGTGTGATGTATGTTATATTTTTGTTTATATTTTATATAGGAAAATTATAGCCATTGAAGCTCCATCAGGCGACATTATTCTGTCGCCCTTGAGAGAGATTTTAAGAAGCAATATGTTCGAAATAATGCTATAAACTGTGTAATCATTTTGAATGAAGCCCTCCTATACAGAAGACAGAAGTAAATGATAAACTACTTTCCGTTTTTGTCAAATATGTTTTGACAATCAGGTTTTTCCTGAATTTTAGGTGTAAATAAAATTTAACATATCTAAAATGTGTAAATTGTGATTATCAGTCTGTAGATGTGTATTTATGTGTAAGTAGGATAGTAGTTCTTGAATCCTTGAAACGTGATATGTCATTTATTTAACATATTCCTGAACACTTGTGGATATCAAGATTGTCTTTTTTCATTCGCGGGACGTATCGATATATATATACTCTTTTTGATATAAAATATACCGACATTGCACTTAACAATTTTTCTTTGTAAATAAATATGAATGTTTTTTTAATATCAAATTGTAATTTCCGCTCAACATTAAGCAGGTTGTATGAAGTAACAATTACAGTAAAACCCCGTTATATCACCACCCGTTTTACCGCCAAAAGCACTTATCGCCATGAATTTATTCAGAACGGATTTCCTCCCATACAAATACACCCGTTATACTGCCAAACCCACCTACCGCCATCCACCATCACATTCGCGGAACACATGATCAAAATAACACTATAATGACCTCGTTAATATCGCCAAATTCTGTTAACAGGGAAACATTAGGCCATGGTGTTTTGTAAACCAAATGAAGGTATAACAATAATTCTCTTTTGCATTTCTACATATTTTTTGTTGTTGTTTTTATTGATTGTTAAAAGGTCAAATAACTGATTACGAATGATAGCTTGTTGTTGGGAAACATTATTGCTGCTTCAAGCCAAATATGAAAAAATTGCTGAAAAATTACCATTTTTGCGCTTAAAACCCGTGTTTTTTCATTTTTCTGCGTAGAAATCATAACATATATTGGATTATTTGGTCCTGATATGTATATGTTGTTCTATTGTGGTCATTTTGATACCTGATTTGTCTACTTCAGTTGAAAAATATGTATGTTATATCTATTTTTCACTTATAGTTAAATTTGAGATGGCGGCCATCTTGATGACGTCATAACCGGAACTTATTTAATGTTAACATTGTTTTTTGTTGTTGTTGTTCTTTTTACTGACTATTAAGAGGTCAAATAACTGATTAAAATTATGGTTTGCTGTTGGGAAACATTTTTGCTGCGTCAAACCAAATATGAAAAAATTGCTAAAAAATTTCCATTTTTGAGCTTAAGATCCCATTATTTCTTTTCCTGCGTAGAAATCACTACATATGTTGGCATATTTGGTCCTGGAATGTATTTGTTTTTCTATTGTGGTCATTTTGATACCTCATTTGTCTACTTCGATTGAAAAATGTCAATGTTATGACTATTTTTCAATTTTTAGTGAAAATCGAGATGGCGGCCATCTTGATGACGTCATAACCGGAAGTTCATTCCAACTTATGCAATGTTAACATTTTGATTTGTGATCAGTGGATCATAAGGGTTCAGAAAAAATATTGGTTCGGAGGTTTGGGGGGGGGGGGGTGCATGTGGGACCCTCCTAGCCCATGGCCTAATGGTTATGTGATGACGATTGACTTAAAAACATATTTTAATCTTTTATCTAAAAGTTTATGCTAAAAAGGTGTGACCAAGTCAAATCAGTAGGTCCCTTTGAAGTTAACATTGTTTGCGCAACACCACAAGGAGTCTAATCAATCGAGGCAATTTACCAAGAGTTTTCATTGGCTGTCGTTACAGAATGCTACAACATTTGAGGGAGGAGTCTAATCCGGACGCTTGAACACAGTTCACTGTAACTGCATCGTTTTACAAGAGGTAGTATGTAATGGTTATAAATAAAAACTTTATGTTTTTTTTACATCGATTACGAAACAAGTTACACAACTTATGCAAATCACTCTCGATGGCCCGGATATAAGCACGCGAGGGATCTTAGTGTGGGGAGGAAAACCGGAGTGCCCCAAGAAAAACCCAGGTTATCGGGAAGGTGACATGTAATGGTTATTGCATGACTTTCGAGTAATAAGGGATTTTATACTCCCGAGCGAATCGAGGGGGGTAATAAGTCCTGAGTGACGAGATATCATACAATAACTGACTTACTGCATGCTTCTTAACCTCGAACCATTGTTCTCTGTTTTATTTACCTATACCTATTATGCATGTGAGTACTTTTCGGTACTAGGGGTTCTTGCTCAATGTTAATACATGAATTTGTCATTATCCATCGTACATGTAAGGAGCACAAGGACTTTTGCCATGTGTAGAAAGAAAAAAAACTTTGATCAATTCCAGCTATATAATTCCAATTGTGATTTGTTGTACAAAGGTTCCTAATGAGGTAAAACTTTCCTTACAATACTTTCATGTTGATGTTCAGCTATCATATGATAATTATTGATAAATTAATGGAAACATTAATTATTTAAAGATTTTGGACTCAACTATGGAGCAAGATATTTATTGGCCACACTTTTCCTTTGTTCTCAATTGATCTTAAATAGTTTATTAAAGATGCTCCACCGCTGACAAATGGTATTTTTTTCACTATCAAAAACAGGAGCAGACGATTTAAGTATTTTTCTTCAGTTACAAACGTTACTTACTTTACACCATTATCAGCATTGAAAAGTTTGAGCTTCAAATTTTACTTCAAGCTAAAAATTATGAAAAATTAATTAATTGCATCCCGAAAAAAATCCGTGGCACTATTTCCTATATGGAATGAAGTACTGATTGCGAATGCACAAAGGCTAAATAAATCATTTATATTATTTTTTGTGTTAATTAGGCATATAGATACACAAATAAACACCAATTATTGTTCAAATGATGAATATCATCTATGCTCAGTCGGCGGTGGAGCATCTTTAAGCTTTATAAAAGCGTGTTTCCCTATCTTCTGTGGTCATCAATATTAAATAAAGTAGACCTGGTGCATGGTGGACCTCTCCTTTGTGTGAAGTCATTAGAGTTGCATTATTTCCTACAATTTATTTCAACATTCACTTTTGGGTTACGCTAATCCCATCATTGATTGATGTAGGCACTACTTTAGCACTTTTGAGCGTAACAACGTTAAAGGGCTGAAAATCCCACGTGTGTTGAGTGCGACTGTTTATTAATTTCATAATGAAGCTAAAAGGTAAGGCTATTTGTAACCAACCTTATTATGATGACAACAAAGCAAATTGGAAAGTGAAACCAATGAGAGAAGAAGAACATGTTAAAACGAAATTGTTGTCAATCATGCGTCCATAACAAGAGCAGCACTATTCTAAATGTGTAAAAAATCAATGGGGTTAATGATTTGTTACAGCTTTTTGACATATACATGAATATGTAGTAACTGTAGTCTTCCCTAAACAGGCCTGAGGAATATTGATCACTATGGGACTATAGTTATTAGACATTTCAAAGTAGTAAGCGTGAACGTACAACGCCGCGTGGGACTCAGACAAGTACTAGACGATTTCTGGGGGTCGTCTCAAAAAGGAAAGTTCCATTCAATCTGTATTTGCAATGAACGTAATTTTAAATCAGGGCTCTGTATCCATTAAATATAATAGAATACATTTTCTGTCATTACGTTGTATTTTTGACGTATACAATTGAGAGACCGACTTACAATACATGAAATGGGTTTTGCTTCATATACAATTGCAGACTACAATACATTACGAAAAAATAACGTATTTTCTCTAGGGCGCATGTCACACATGGTGACCCGCCATCTTTCACTCCCGAGGGGCAAAAACCCGCCCCCCCCCCCCTTCCGATTCTTACAAAATGGACGAAGCGTACAACGTTAAACTATCCTGTACTACAAACTTTAGTGTCTGTCCACAGTTACAGTTATGCCTACTTAAACGTATTCTTTACAGTACCATCTACTTGTATATATCATACTATGTACGATGTTAGTCTCTCACTTCTGAAACATTTTATTATCTGATATGTAATAGTATGTACAACAAATCTACATATGTAATAACAAGAATTAATAACCGTCAATTTACTGGATTCTCTATTTACGTTAACTAAGACATTTCCGCCAGCTATTGAATTGTGTATCATTTAAAAAAATTTATAGCCATTTTGCCAGTGACTCTATCAAAAATAGTCCTAATAATTTTGTACTTAATCAAAATTTAGTTAATAAAACCCCAAATTGCCCTAAAGAATATTAACCTTAAATCTGATAAATACTGCAAAAACATACCCAAAATGTGCGATGTGCGATACACCTAATCGCACAACTATGCGGTCTGTACCGCACATCGCATAGTTGGGCGCACGATGCGGTATTTGGACGTTGTTTTTGGTACGTTGTGCGATCACACAAATTATAAGAAGCATCTTGTTTTAGGCGAACCTTTCGCGTTATTACGCGAAAAAATAGTATATAAAATTACATTGTTTGAGCCCTTGGAAGCCATATTTTATATGGACGAGCAAGGACTTTGTCATCTATACACATATGACGTTGTCCGAAACGCCGAAGTTCACTCAACAAATATGTTGAAACATCGTCTAAATCTGAAAACTGTTTCCATCTTGTTAATTCCATGGATTTAAATACCGCTTAACAGCTGATTTGCTTTTAATACCTTTGAGGTTTTAAGCTACAATATACTCCCCGTACTCACGTGCATCCACATACTTTTCATGTTCATTTTAGTATAGGTTCTGATTATCATTTTTTACACACAATTTATAAGAAGCAAATTTTCTCTTTGCTTGTATCTATACTGTTGCTAAAATAACTCTCAATGAGTATCTATACTTC
Source organism: Argopecten irradians (assembly GCF_041381155.1). Lineage (NCBI taxonomy): Eukaryota > Metazoa > Mollusca > Bivalvia > Pectinida > Pectinidae > Argopecten > Argopecten irradians. The sequence continues at coordinate 16,012,760 of NC_091147.1, read as the reverse complement.
CTAACAAATCCATTGATGTACAATGAATTTTATCTAAACGTTCGCATTACTGCTTATGACTTTTTATTGTTGGAAATCCAAATGTATAAGACAAAATTTTCCACTAATCCCATGGTCACGCGGAGGTCGATGTATAGCGTATGGACTCGGATCATTTTTAGAAACATCAGTTTAATATTAGTGTTGTGACGTCATAGTCGCATCGATATTTTGATTTTAAATTCCACTATCCAAGACATTGAGTTCATTAGGGTAGTGTCTTATGGCCATCATTTTTCTTAATACAAAGCACCTCAAATAATCCTATTGACTTTTTTCAGTGAAAATTCTTATCTAATACAAATTAGAGGCCTTTGATTCGCTTAATGTGTATATAGGTGTTATACTGCCTCGGTAAAATATAATATAAAGACTTCCGATTATGTAAATTGGGGTGGTATAACATCTTAAAACAAAACTATTAATTGTTTAAAAGTTTCGAGTAATAACACCAACAATTTCGCTTAACAACACCAAAAGTTTCTCGTAATAACGCGTAAGTTTCAAAATGTTTCGCGAAATAACGTAATTTTTACGCGATTAATACGCGATTTTTTTCCTTCTACAAAAATGAACTTAATCGGCTTTCGTAGGGAAAGGACATGAAAAATTAAATAAGATATTGCTTTTAAGGATCAAAAAGGGAACTCTGTCATACACCTCTACTGGGCAACTTTAATTTGGAAATAGCATAGGCCCCTGGGACCTTTTGATTGTTTTAAAAAACATTTCAATGGTTTGCATCAGTGTTGCTACATATAACATTTAGTTTAAATAAATTGGTTTGTATTTAATGGACAGGAACTCAATATACATTTCCGAATGTACATTTTTTTTACAGTTTTAATTTTGAGACGACCCCCCCAAAAATCACCTAGTACGCGCCGAGTCCGCGCGCGTAGTACGTCCACGCTTACTATTGGAAATGTCTATTAGATGCGATCATTGATCACCTACAGACATGAGTTAACATACATGTTAAACTTTCTAAATGCGATCATTTTCCAAAAAAGTATTTCAGTTGTATTACCAAAGAAAAATGCGTACGTCTAGAACATCTATTTTATTCGCTCAACAATATTTGACTTTTGGACATTGAATGTTTACTGTAATTAAATGTTGTACTTGTTAATATTATTATTTGATTGTACAACTGTAGTGACCATGCTTGTTTTACCTTTGTGTTTGTTAATTTTATCATTTCTTTTTTAATTCTATAACATACATTAATTTTGTTTCAGTACCTTTTGTTTCTACAATGTATGCCTGCCATGTTTTACTGTTGCATATTCTTTTTTATCATACTTAATTTCTGGTTTTCTACATGCATCATATGCATTGTTTACCCTTTCGCAAATTTTATCCATAGCCTTCAATTTGAACATCAATTTTTTTTCATTTTATACATTTTCTTATATTACTTTGGGGCTTTCTCGTGCTGTGCATGTACATCTATAATAGTTCGTGGAGGACCGTTTATCGCCTGGTTCCTCAGTAGAATTCAGCACTCTCCTAGCTATGTATTCATTTGTATATGATGTACGCCGGTCTCAACTTCGCCTGGTTCTTAACAAGCACCAGAAATAATTATTCTTATCAGAATTTTCATGAATTTTCGCTGGTAAGTTTCTTTAACAAGAGTTTAAATTAACTTGTGGGTTCTCCATGCAGCAACTGAGACAGCCCCTAAGGCAAACTACTGTAAACGAAGTCACACTTCAGTGCAAATTCGAAACACTGTAAAGTATAATTTATAAACACGAATATGAATTAGTGCAATTGGGTAGTTCAATACCAAAAATACGCTTTATACAATTCAGCGCTGTACATGAATAAGTGCTTCAAAGACAGCACGGAAAACGCTAAAACAAAACTACCGCTGAAATAAAACAACGCTAAAATAAAACTACCGCTTAAATAAAACAACGCTAAAATAAAACTACCGCTGAGATAGCCCATAAGGCAAATTACTGTAAACGAGGTCATACTTTAACGCAAATTCGAAACACTGTAAAGTATGATTTATAAACACGAATATGAATTAGTGCAATTGAGTAGTTCAATACCAAAAATACACTTTATACAATTCAGCGCTGTACATAAATAAGTGCTTCAAAGACAGCACGGAAAACGCTAAAATAAAACTACCGCTGAAATAAAACAACGCTAAAATAAAACTACCGCTTAAATAAAAAAAACGCTAAAATAAAACTACCGCTTAAATAAAACAGCGCTAAAATAAAACTACCGCTGAGATAGCCCATAAGGCAAATTACTGTAAACGAGGTCATACTTTAACGCAAATTCGAAACACTGTAAAGTATGATTTATAAACACGAATATGAATTAGTGCAATTGGGTAGTTCAATACCGGAAATACCATTTTATAAAATTTAGCGCTGTACATAAATAAGTGTTTCAAAGACAGCACGGAAAACGCTAAAATAAAATTATCGCTGAAATAACACAACGCTAAAATAAAACTACGGCTTAAATAAAACTACGGCTTAAATAAAACAAAGCTAAAATAAAACTACCGCTTAAATAAAACAACGCTAAAATGAAACTACGGCTAAAAGAAAACTACCGCTAAAAAGTACGTTTACAAGATGTTTTTATTATTATTATTATTATTTATATAATTTTATAACGTATATAGACGCAATGATGACATAACAGTTTAGTATTAGAGTTTATTTGTGATTATTTATATAATATAACCTTTTATTATTAGATGCTTTTGTCTTGTATTATAAGACTCTTTCATAAGTGGATATGAAGGATAGGGATATTCTAACCGAGGGTCATAAAATGTAGTAAAACCCGAGGCTTGCCGAGGGTTTTGCAACATTTTGTGATCCCGAGGGTAGGATATCCCTATCCTTCATATCCACTTATGAAAGAGTATTTTTCTTTCATACCTCGACGTTTTATTGCAATTTTACAACTATAATATCCCGCCATTTTGAAATAAATTCGAAGAAATCCGCGACTGGAAGTCAATTTTCCATGCATGAAAAATTACGTGATACTTTCAACACAAATTCCGTTGTTTGCATCTTTTATAGTAAAACCAGTAATATTTGCGAAAAAAAAATGTTAAAATTTTGCCGAGGAAAAAGAGATTTTGTTGACGCCGTGACGTCACGAGGCTTTATTGTATGGGTAGCCATGCAATACAGCCTCAGGCGACATGAGTTTATTGCCCTAGACCAGCCAGTATATATAACACCCGTAGGTATGAAAGAAATATGTATACATGCCTATGTATCTCCTTTAATACATAGAATACAATATTGCAGTTTATAAAATGTGTTTGTGTTCGATCAAACTTGTATAATTGAGGCGGTTTTCCGGCTTAATCGTCTCCGTTTTCCGGACCCGTCTAGTTGGTTTATATTACACTTTACTTCATGTACCAGGAACTAAATCAATGTCCGTGTTGTTGACTTTTTGCCATTTAAGAATTGTCTAATCGTTGGTAAATACTGGTAAGTTGAGATAACTTTTAATATAACTAAATATTATATCAATGTCATACCAAAATACATGTATATCTTAAACTAACTGTTATACTCTACAGAGATATAGATATACTTTCTAAATTGGCTGCTCTCACCATACAGGTAAAATAATCTAAAAACAGCCACCTGTATTTGTACAGGTATATTGTAGTACGATCTTTGTTCAGAGTGGAGGAGATGTGTACTAATAATTCTTCGTTTTGAAACCAGATATTAATCATTTATAGTATATGGTTTTTTTCTGGTATACGGTAAGTATACGATATATGCTTCTAATATCGGAAACGTATGCTTCACATATCGAAAGTGAAAGTGCCTTGACAATGTTCTGCGAAACCGTCACATATATTCACCGATTTAAAATTGCCTTCAATATCAAGTAGCAGATATTATATATATATATTCGTTAATGGGTTTACATGATCGTGATGAATATGCGTACGTGTGCTGCATCATGTAATTGAAATAATTTGACGCTATCAACGTATGATTTACAGCTAAAAAATTAGAATTAATTATATTTAAAGAATCCATTGAATATTACTAATTAAGTCAATGGTTCATCATACGAAGACTTATACAAACTAAACATACCTGTCATATAATGTAAAAATGATGAAATGATAACTGTCATACTGCTCTTTGTTTTTTAGATTCACTATCAGAATAAGATGGCGGAAGGAGGACATCTACAGGAAAACACACCAGGCAATGACAAAGCCCTTCTTCGCCCTGTCGTCTGCTCGACTGTCCTATTTGTCTGGAGCAGATGCTACAACCGAAGTCTCTTCCTTGTCTACATTCCTTCTGTGAGGAATGTCTCGGTACCTACATCGTCACAGACTTATCAGGTGAGATGGCGGCCGCGACCTCCTTCCCCTGTCCTGTTTGTAGGAAGATCACATCACCAGTCGATCCCTCTGAGAGTAAGGAGACTTGGGCACGGCAGTTTCCGGCCAATAACATTGTGCAGGATTTGCTTCAAACCTCTACGGATTCTGCAGTGTATTGTGTGGTCCCTGCAGGAAGATGAAAAATCTTGAAACATCAGCAAAGTTCTTTTGTGAAACTAATAACATGTTACTTTGTGAAGCATGTAAAGAAAACTACCACGATGTTATCCACGTAGATTGTGACATTGTCTCTATCAGTGAAGGAAGTCGTGGCCTGCTACAGAAACAACATATACATACATGTTCCACACATAACGAGAACATCGAATGGTATTGTGAAGATCATAGTTTCCTCGGATGTAACAAATGCATTATCACAGATCACAGGCACTGTGAGAAAGTGTCAATGGCCCAGGAATATTGCGGAAAACAACAGAAAAAGCTTCAGTTAGATAGCATGAAAGAATCCCTTGGACTTGTTCTAAAACGCATGGAATCAGCAGGGAAGTACTTTGATGATAAAGATGTTGCAATGAAACAATGTCAGGAAAATACCTTGAGCGGTATTTCAGATCTTCGACAAAGAATCAACTCCCATCTCGACAGGAAGCAAGAGGAGATAACTCAGGAACTGATATCGAAATGTAAAGCTGAGAAGACAAGTGCTGATATGTTCAGACAAAAACTTAGAAGACTGGGGGTCGCCGTTCAGATTACCACGGCAGCGTTTTTGGTGGCAGCTCAAAGAGACGATAATGTCGAAATGATTCAACTTTCCAATCGCGGTCAGGCAGAGATCCGAGCCTGTAATGATCTGATTGACGAGATATCCTCCTCAAAGTCGGTCACTATAAAACATGACATCGACGCTGTTCTCGTCACAATTGATCCGACGAGTCCACTTTCACTTTGGAAGAATCGTCGTAGAGGAAAACACGTGCATCCTACCTGACGGAGTCGAGTATGTACGATACCACGATACGCTCTCTAATAGCCAAGTTAAGAAACTAAGAACAATTTCAGTTAAGGTTCCATCAGAGAACTCTAATTGTAACATTCATGGAGTTGTATTGATGCCTAACGGAAACATAGTTGTAAGTGATTATCAACATGGTCGCCTGAAATTGTTTTCACCTCAAGGAGAGTGCTTGAATATTTTGGAAATCAACGGATCCCCAAACGATGTTTGTTTAGTAGATAGTTTTAGCGTAGCTGTTGCTGTATCTGAAGACGAAATCGGTATACATGTTGTGGACGTACAGGACGCCACATTGTCTCTATCAACTGTTATACAGACACGAGAAAAGTGCTATGGTGTAACGTTTATCGATGGGAAATTTATGGTGAGTACTTCGAAAGACATTTACCGTGTAGGAATGGAAGGCAAGTCCAAAAAGGTTCATCACATGTCTAAATGTTGCAACCATCTCGCTTCTTATCCAAAGGAAAAACGCACATTCGCCAGTATATTTAGTTCAACAGAGAGTTATACGGTCATTACCGAACTTTGTAGTGGTTACAAAACGTGCATAACGCGGGTCGGAATCGTAAAGGGTGGAAGGGGAATAGACGTAGACTGTGATGGGAATTTGTATATCTGTGGTCAAATCTCCAACAACGTGGTTCAGGTGTCGATGTGCGGCACACAGATAAGAGAACTTCTGACGTCAAACGATGGAATCGACTGTCCAGGGGCAATCTCTGTGCGCGGGGACAAAATCGTTGTTTCTAATAAGAACCAGGACGAAATACATGTCTTCCAGCTCTACTGATTTAGAAGTCAGTGTAATTAATTAAACCATTAGTATAAACGGCAGATCCTTTTAATGCTTTTTATTCATTTCTAAACATTTTGATTGATATTTTAGACTTTAATTATTGAAATATTTAATGAGTTATGTGACTATTTGTAGTTAACTCGGTATATTTCCATTATGTAATATATTCTTACAGTGAGTTCTTACATCAATTTTGAAACCATTTATGTTGAGGTCATAGTCGAGGTACTTACAGTTATACAGTGAAATCATAACAAGTGTCCGGAATTGACTTTCGAATCGTTCAAGCCACAAATCACGTGAACAGTTTCAACCAGTCATATGCGCGTTTATCGGCTTGGGAATTGCGTCAGTCAAACTGTGGGCGGAGTTTAGTTAACAGCGATAATGTAGCTGAGGGCGGAACGTACCTGTTTTGGCTGTTACACATTCAAAAACTTATTAATACTGCAACAGTTTGGTATACAAAATCGTAAAATAAAACCAATCACTACATACATATATATAGTCATGACCTACATGTACATAACCTCAATTCACAGGTTAAAGTGTGTGGAAATTTGCTATTTGGTACCTTAACTTTACGATACTACACGTATTTTATTTGAATCCCAAGAAGCAGTTACTATATATATATATGTACATGATTTGGACCGATATTCGTCAGTCCATGTAATGAAGAGTATTCCAAATGTCAAATTATGTTTTCTTGAACTACAATAGCAGAATATATTACAATTCATACAATTTACAGTGCATGTTAGAGGCGGGATGTACAGCTAAAACTGTGTATGTTTATAGTGCGTTATCTTTCGATGGTTATGTGATGACGATTGACTTCAAAACATATTTTATTTTTTTGTATGCTAACAATCTTTGGTACAAATGTGTGACCAAGTCAATTCAGTAGGACCCTTTGAAATCAACATTGTTTGCGCAACACCACAAGGAGTCTAATCAATCGAGGCAATTTACCAGAGTTTTCATTGCTGTCGTTACAGAATGCTACAAAATTTGAGGGAGGAGTCTAATCCGGACGCTTGAACACAGTTCACTCAGTGTAAATGCATATTATACCAGAGATAGTGTGTAAATGGTTATAAATATAAACTTTATTTTTTTACATCGATTACGAAACCAGTACTATACAACTTATGCAAATCACTCTCGATGCCCGAATATAAGCACGCGAGGGATCTTAGTGTGGGAGGAAAACCGGAGTGCCCGGAAGAAAACCCGTTATCGGGAAGGTGACATGTAATGGTTATTGCATGACTTTCGAGTAATAAGGGATTTATTACTCCCGAGCGAATCCAGAGGGTAATAAGTCCCGAGTGACGAGAAATCATACAATAACTGACTTACTGCATGCTTCTTAACCTCGAACAAAAATACAGATTGATTGAAAATACACACCTTTCCATCCCTATACCCGTGACTCTCCCATGGTTCTCTGTTTTATTTACCTGTACCTATTATGTTTGTGAGGACTTTTCGGTACTAGGGTTCTTGCTCAATGTTAATACATCAGTTTGTCATTATCCATCGTAAGGAGCACAAGGACTTTTGCCATGTGTAGAAATAAAAACTTTGATTTTGCAAAAATGTTGCACCAAAATATTTAGGGGATATGTACAGTGAAACAATTATATTATTATCAAGCTCTTTTAAACAATTGGTCAGAAACTTTAAATGAGAATACATTGTGTTTAAAATCAATTTCAGCTAAATAATTCCAATTGTCATTTGTTGTACAAAGGTTCCTAATGAGGTAAAAATTTCCTTACAATACTTTGAAGTTGATGTTCAGCTATCATATGATAATTATTGATAAATTAATGGAAACATTAATTATTTAAAGATTTTGGACTCAACTATGGTAGCAAGATATTTATTGGCCACACTTTTCCTTTGTTCTCAGTTGATCTTAAGTAGTTTATTAAGCTTAACAAAGCGTGTTCCCTATCTTCTTTGGTCATCAATATTAAATAAAGTAGACCTGGTGCATGGTTACCTCTACTTTGTGTGAAGTCATTAGAGTTGCATTATTTCCTACATTTTATTTCAACATTCACTTTTGGATCACGCTAATCCATCATTGATTAATGTAGGCACTACTTAGCACTTTTGAGCGTAACAACGTTAAAGGGCTGAAATCCCACGTGTGTTGAGTGCGACTGTTTATTAATTTCATAATGAAGCTTAAAGGTAAGGCTATTTGTAACCAACCTTATAATAATGACAACAAAGCAAATTGGAAAGTGAAACCAATGAGAGAAGAACATGTAAAACTAATGGTTTTGTCAATCATGCGTCCATTACAAGAGCAGCACTATTCTTAATGTGTAAAATCAATGGGGTTAATGTTTGTTACAGCTTTTGACATATACATAATATGTAGTAACTGAAGTCTTCCCTAACAGGCCTGAGGAACTTGATCGCTAGGGGACTATAGTTATTAGATGTGATCATTGATCACCTACAGACATGAGTTAACATACATGTTAAACTTTCTAAATGCGATCATTTTCCAAAAAAGTATTTCAGTTGTATTACCAAAGAAAAATTCGTACGTAAAGAACATCTATTAGATTTGCTCAACAATCTATGACTTTTGGACAGTGAAAGTTTACTATAATTAAATGTTGTACTTGTTTATATTATTATTTGATTGTACAACTGTAGTGGCCATGCTTGTTTTACCTTTGTGTTTGTTAATTTTATCATTTCTTTTTTCAATTCTATAACAGGCCACATGCTATAGTCTGCATACATACATTAATTTTGTTTCAGTACCATTTTCTGTCTACAATGTATTCCTGCCATAATTTTTATTGTTGCATGCACACAAATTTCCATTTTTAAATAGATTATTCTAATCTTGAACACAAACTTTCACCGCTTTCACATTATTTACAGATATATTCATTTATTCATCATTACCTCTCAATCATTCATATCCATTCAAAATAAATTGATATTTGTAATTTCAAATAATTAATTTACATTGTGTAAATATGTCTGGTAAGGGGAGATAACTCTAATATAAAAAAAATCGGTAAAAGGGAGACTACTCCGTATCACCTAGTCTAACATTCTATTACAAATTGAGATAAATGCTTTCTTACTTTTACTAATTTCAGTGGTACACATATTATGTAATGTTTTTTGTTAATATGTACTTTTTTACATTTTTAAATTTAACTTCTAATCAATCCATAATTAGTTTTAAGGAGTGTGAAAAATACATTAGTATTACAATTGATATCAACAACAAGGGGAGCTAACTCTCACATATACTTGAATGATAAAAGAGTATCACATTTTTTGTAATAAACTTCGGTATTTTGAAACTATCAATTCCTTTTTCCCATTTTGTTTGGTTTTTATGTATAATGACAGATTATCTTTAAGTAATTCTTTTAAAATTTGAAATGCTGATGTAGGAGAAGTTGATTTGTTTTGGTATTTTTTTATATTCCTGATCTTCCATATAACCAATTTAGTTGTAATTATGATTTTGTTAGATATTGTATTTTTCAGTGCAGTCTCCGAGCATCATTTTCTCCTCATCAATATTCCATGTCATATTTTCAGTGTCAAAACTTTCATTATTGTAAAGATTAGCATGTATTATGTCTAACAATTGTTTTGTGAATAAACAGTTAAAAAACAAATGGGTTAAAGTCTCATTTTCAGTTCTACACATATGAAATAGTCCATCGGATCTATTCATTAGACTTAGTTTGTTTTCGGTATATATTACCCTATGTATACTTTTCCATTGAAATTCTTTCATTTTATTTGTAATTGCATAGTCGGTGTTTCCAAAAAAATTCCAAACATTTATCCAATCTATTTCCTTCTGAAATTGAGTATTCCATTTAATTTCTGCTTTTGGACTTATAGTTGGTGTAGTAATAGTATGCAGGGTTTTCAATTTAAGTTCTTTTGGCTTTACAATTTTAAAATGATTTACTTTAAAAACACATATCTCTAATTTATTGTTAATATATATATGCTGTTTGTTTTCAGGTTCTTGTTCATTACCTTTAATAATTTCAATATATTTTCTAGGTATAATTTTCTTTACTTTAGAAAATCTCGGCAATCCAATTATGTTTAAATATAAGTTTTCTTAAAAGTTCTTGGTTGTTGATAAAGTTTTTCCTGTTCTCATCCCATATGTCAGACACTTTAGTGATTCCACTTTTCGAAAAAGAAGATAAAAATAACGGTTGATTATTATGTTGTATGTTTTTGTGTCCGAATAATGGTTGTGACAAAATTTGTGATATTCCATTAGATACTATTTTAGATTTCATATTTGACCATGCTTTCAAAATAGTGTAATAGAATTTAGGAATTTGATTGCTAATATTTAATCCATTCAAGTCAGAACATATAGCTAGAAAATTGGTTTGCATATATGTATTATCAAGTTTTTTTAAGTAGTGTTTTCCAATAGCATTCCATGCCTCGGGTTTTGTGTGCATAATTCTGTAAACTGTTTTTGATTGTATATTTTCTACAATGTCTGTCAGATTTATCATTTCAATTCCTCCATTTAATTTACTATTACAACAAACTTTTCTTTCTATCAGATTGACTTTACCACAGCCTTCATTATAATTTGGACATTTATGTTTTGCATTTTATACATTTACTTATATTACTTTGGGGCTTTCTCGTGCTGTGCATGTATCTATTCTACCTTCTGTCCCAAATCATACATCTATAATACTTCGTGCAGGACCGTTTATCGCCTTGTTCTTCATTAGAATTTAGCACTCTCCTAACTATGTATTCATTTGTATATGATGTACGCCGGTCTCAACTTCGCCTGGTTCTTAACAAGCACCAGACATTATTATTCTTATCACAATTTTCATGAATTTTCGCTGGTAAGTATCTTTAACAAGAGTGTAGAATAACTTGTGGGTTCTCCATGCAGCAACTGAGACAGCCCCTAAGGCAAATTACTGTAAACGAAGTCACACTTCAGTGCAAATTCGAAACACTGCAAAGTATGATTTATAAACACGGATATGAATTAGTGCAAATGGGTAGTTCAATACCAAAAATACACTTTATACAATTCAGCGCTGTACATAAATAAGTGCTTCAAAGACAGCACGGAAAACGCTCAAATAAAACTACCGCTTAAATAAAACAACGCTAAAATAAAACTACGGCCAAAAGAAAACTCCCACTAAAAAGTTAGTTTACAAGATGTTTCTATTTTTTTGTTTTATAATTTTATAATGTATATAGACGTAATGATGGCATAACACTTATTATTCATGATTACTTTGGTAATATAACCTTTCATTATTAGATGTTTTTGTCATGTATATATGCCTATGTATCTCCTTTAATACATAGAATACAATGTTGCAGTTTATAAAATTTGTTTGTGTTCGATTAAACTTGTATTATTGAGGTGGTTTTCCGGCTTAATCGTCACCGTTTTCCAGACCCGTCTAGTTGGTTTATATTACACTTTACTTCATGTACCAGGAACTAAATCAATGTCCGTGTTTTGCCATTTAAGAATTGTCTAATCGTTGGTAAACACTGGTAAGTTGAGATAACTAGTCTTTTTAAAGAGAATTATCAATATTGAGTGAATTAATCGGTTCAAAGTGTTGTTTTTTTTTTTTCGAAAAATTACCACTTTAAAAACCCATTAAAATCATCAAAAAGCATTGAAACACTTATCTCAGCCATTCTAATAAAGTCGTTTTTTGAAAACATGTACATTTTTTGCAATACTATCGGGTACTTTCACTATCAATATAGATGCACACTTAGCCGAAATATTACCTTACATTGAATAAATACAAATTTGTTTTATACAGAAAGGCAATCTGTAGTAACAATTATTGTCATTCGAACAAGAAAATCCTGATGTTTGAAATAAAAGTTGTGTTCATAAGAGAAAATTAATTTCCTAGTGCATAATTGAGGCGGTTTTCCGGCTTTAACCGCCTCCGTTTTCGGATCCTTCCAGTTGGTTTATAATTACACTTCACTACCAGGAACTAAATCTAGTCCGTGTTGCTGGTTTTTTGTCAATCAAGAGTTGTCAAAATCGTTGGTAAGTTTTGATTATTAGTCTTTTTAAAGAGAACACTCAATATCGTATCAAAGTGATATCAAAATATATATCAAACTAACTGTTATACTCATCAGATATATAGATCAACTATCTTAATTCTCTGTGCTCACCACACGGGTAAAAATATAACAGATACCTATACCGGTATATTGTACAGTGGTCATCGTTTCGTAGTTTGAGATGTGTGTTCGACATATTCGTCCTTTCGAAACCTAATATTAATCATTTATATTATATGTTCTTCTGGTTATATACGGTGTATTCTTTACAGAAGGAAAATGTGCGTTTCACAAATCGAAAGTGAAAGTACCCTGACAATATTCTGCGAAACCGTCATACATATATTCACCGATTTAAACTTGCTTTCAATATAATATTACCAATACGGATGTATACATTCGTTAATGCTCAACCATCAATATTGGCTAAATGTATTAGCTGACAAGAAATAAAAATTGATATATATGTAGGTAACTGAAACTGTCCTATAACCTCAACAATCTACATAGAGTAATGTAAATCATTACAACCTGTACATGACCGGCAAGTAATAAATTGGGATTTTTTCTCTTTTTTTTTCACGTCCAATTTTTATTTACATATTGAACATAACGAGTTCAGCAACGTTAAAAGTCACCATTTGCTTAATAATATGGATTTATATAAAGACTATTCTAGTGTTCATTTCAAATGAGATTTTATGAAACGCATCTAAGAAGTTGTTTTTTTTTGTGAGCAAAAAGAAAATCTCGAGACGAGTTTCATAAAATCCTATATGAAATGAACACGAACAAGATGCTTTTTACATCACTACTTATACCTACATAACAAAGAATTTCACGTCTAAATGTATTCCAAAAATCCAGTAGAGGCCGCCATTTGTCCCGCCGTCCTCGTAATCCTGACGTCACGTCATATTTCCTGACGTCATTTTATTGTTTCTGTCTGATATGACAATGAATTTCCAACCAATGAAAATCGCTCTAGGTCATATTACACTAGTGACAAACGCAAAAATATTACATGTGCGAAATAACTGGAAATCAGGCGGATTATGTTACAAAAAATCATTGAAAGTAATAATGAAATATCGTCTGCTCAAAACTTTAAGGAATAGGTTTTTATTTTGTTGAGGTTATGAGGGTATAATGATAATGGAGCACGTGTAAATTATGTAACCCCGTCAAAGCCGGGTTACATAAAATTTACACGGGTTCCATTATTAGTATACCTTCATAACCTCAGCAAAAACAAAATCTATACCTTATATGAACTGTTTCCCACGTAAATGAATATTATTTATTCTCGCGACAGTTGCATAATTTTTATTAGAACAGGCGCGGATCCAAGGGGAGCGGACCCGGCGTACGCCCCCTCCTAAAATATGAGAGAGAAAAAAAAGGGAAAAAGAAGGGAAAAAGAAAGAGGGGAAAGAAGGAAAAGAAGGAAGAAAGAAAAAATAGAGGGAGAAAGGAAAAAGGGAAAAAATAAGGAATTAGATAAAGAGTGAGAATTAGACAGAAAGCTCCATTTCCTACCTTTACCGTTTGATGTTATCATTTTAAAATCTAAATGTATTCGACTTTGTGGTACATACATGCATGAACATACTTGTATCCAGGCGCAATGGAATAATTATATTGTTGTTCGTGTAAGTTAAGGTTTTATCTCCATCGCTTAAAAGGTACAATGTAAATCCCGTCAAGTATTTACTTTTTCCTGAAAAAACGATAAAATCCCAATATATTAGATAATTTATTGCCATTAATTTTCAATATTGACAGGTTATATCTCGATATCCTTAGCAATAAAAGAAAAGGGGGAGGGAGTGAGTGGAAGGAATTGTAGCTGTCCATGAGTCTTCGCTGGTTGACTATATGTCATGCCCTTCGTTCTTCAGTCTGTAAATGATATATTACACATTTTTGAATCAGCATTAAAGTCCTGTATTAAATCCGACTATCAATTCACAAATGTGTGCGTACTTTCAAAACGCCAGTTACAAGATCACTACTGACGTCGAATGCTTCTAGAAACCTTTTATTTGTCCTCAGAAAATGTGTGTAAAGAAAAAAGTGGAAAATCAAACCAAATGGAGAACCAAATGCAACAGAAAACGAGAACTTCTAGGGGTCTGGGTGCACCACATGGCCAGATGCCTTCCTTTTCTGTTTCAACAAAAACATATCTTAACGATAATGTTATAAGATAGGACAAACGATGTTAAAAAGTTAATGCACGTGACAAAAGGCTCCCTATTAGAAAACAGGATGATAGTAATAATTCCAGGCAGCGTCTGGCCATAGACAGACCACTAGCCTTCTTTTCTTTCACTGTCTAATACATGAATTATGAAGATTGTGTATGTTAGTGAAAATACATTATCTAATCTGACAGATAATGTATAAAGGTAAAAGCTTATATCGTTAAAAAAGTTCACATACATTTTTATTAGTCCCATAAAAACCTTCAATAGGCGACCCCTAGCTGCAATATTGTAGCTCAAAAGTATTTTAGACTGAAAATGGTGTCTTCTTTAGAGCAACAATTGTTCCCTGTTACTGCTAATGGAGCAAAGTGATGATTATATGCAAACCATTATAAAACGTCTGTTTGCATTATATCGTACTTATTTGATAAAGCTTACCTACTAGGCAATAAAACCGAACCACATAAAATATCAAATTCTCATCGAGGCATTATTTTTTACATTTTATATATATACGACAAGTTCACAAAATGTGATTTTGACGTCTTGTGAGCGGTGCGGTAGATAGTAAGCATGGTATTTATGTTTGTTTTGGACAAAAATAATATGTAAATGCATTTATATGCGTAAAATAATCGGAAACCTTCAAAAAAGTATGAAAAACTATGCCCGAGTGATTTTCGGAGGCAGTGCTCCACCACGATAGATAGGGACCAATACGTATTCGGCCTACTATGCCTTTAGGCCGGGTACGAATTGGTCCCTATGTATTCGTACCCGGCCTAAAGGCATAGTAGGCCGGGTACGTATATTCGTTCTAGGCGGCCCCCAGACCCCCATCCTTTTCTTTGCTTCGTGCCTCTATAAATATTCAGATTTTAGACAGTGCAATTCTGTAACTTTATATTCAAAATATGATATTAGACGTCAAAAATGATAAACGAACATTTTTACATGGCTTCTATTATTTTTTGGAAAAAGTGTACATGAAGTCCTCAGACCCCCACCCTTCTTTTATGTCCATATAAATATTTAAGATTTTGATATTGCAATTCTGTAAGTAAAACAATTAAATCAAAACTTCAAATAAAAAATATGACACTTGACACGAAAACCATGAATAAACATCCTGAAATGGCTTCAATTATTTCCTGGAAAATGTGTTCATGAAATCCTCAGAATGCAGGATTTTGCACCATTTATTCTAGAGCTTCTGGGGGCCTCAGCCCCCAGACCCCTCGCCTGATTTGCTTGGTCCCACGCCCCCTCTAACCTCAAAACCTGAATCCGCCCCTGTAGAATACCCATATTTTTTACTTTCCCGTCATCGTCAATGAATTCGATAGACCAGCTGATTGGAATTGAGTCATTCATATATATGTTCCAACCAAAAGTGGGGTCATGACCCAACGTTGCTACGCCAGCGGCGACTATTCACGTAACAATGGAATCGCCGCACGTGCTGTACTATCATTACACACTGATAATGATAATGCTAGAAAGCAATGTTATTAAGTCCATGTCAGTACAAACTGTAAATATGTATCTTTACAGTATATTATAGGATTTTGGTGATAATATCTAAATCAATGAAAAATTTTCCTGATAATTCAAATTTCTGTCTCAAAGTATTAATAAAAGGACCTCTTTCACGAACAATGGAAATTTGCCCACGAATCAATTTTATTAAAACTAAATGTTACATGTAGCAACATTAATGCAAACCCTTGAAATACGTTTAAAAAGTTCAAGAGGTCCCAGGGGCCTGTGCTGTGGCCAAATTAATGTTGCACAGTAGAGGTGTATGACAGGGTTCCCTTTTTGATCCAAAAAGGTATCAAAATAATATTTTATGTCATAAAACTGTATTATTTTCTGAAGAGTATAAAAAATGACATATCATGATCACAAATATGTAGGCAAAATGTGACAAATACAACTTTGGCTACATTTTTAAAGACAGAAAATATCGAAATATTGGGTGTTATTTTCGGTCATGTCAATTATTAACAATGGTGATTCACCCACTTCCAGTTTGAGTGCACCAAAAATATTTTCCAAAAAGTTGGCTCAAAACCTGAAGTAAATATTGTGAAAATTTCAGAAAAATTGTGGACCGGTAAATTTATCGTTTAAAGGTTATAATACAGCAAGGTATATTTTTAGTAACGTTACATAATGCTATGAATATGATTATTTTGGATCCTTAATCACGAATCTAACGGTGTCAACATTAATGTATATTCCAATACTCATCTGTAACGCTTGATATGATTTCAAATTGATTTATTTAGTAATACTTTGTAGAAAAATTATAAGTTTTACATAATCAAAATTACAAAACATTTGGGTGTTTATGACCACAATAAGCTATTTTGCATTTGAAGTAGCTTCACTAATATGTCCTGTTCTAATGATTTTTGTAAGTATAGAGCAAATTTAAAAATTACAGTGAAGAGAGTGATTAAAATGGGATTCTGTAACTGTGTGGTTTTAGAGCAAAGAGATATCAGGTTACATGTGTCATTTGTTACAAACTTAGAGTAGTTCAATTATTTGCAGGGCTAACACTTTAGATTAACATTTATGTTGATTAATGCTAAAAAATGTAAATCTCATCACTTTTACACATTACATCGTTTTAGATTTTAAGTTTAATTTGGTCGGAAAACTCATTTATGTATCATTTCAGATTTAGATACATTAATGGCAAATACTTCTTTTATCTTGCAAAATTACTATCTGAATGTAGCAGTTTTAATAATGAAAATAGACGTTATCTGTAATAGGTAGATCATCAAAACTTGACTGTATCTTTATTGTCAATAATCATATTTTGATATTCCTTGGATAGTATTATTATATTAATTTAGGAAAATTAAACAGACTTAAACTGAAGTAATAGTCCACAAAAACGAAAGTGCATGTCGATCACCACAGGTGACATTAACTATGGTGTAATCCCCGTGGTTAAAATTGTGTGTGCGATTAAACGGCGTTTTATCGCCACAATATATGAAACTGACTTTGAGTTTAGAGAATATACTTAGTCTTTTATAAGTAATTCCTGTAAAGTAAGTCCGTATGGAACCAAAAACATCTCTAACAATCTTAATTGGGCGGATATGGTGATTAATCCATACATGAAGATAAGTTCGAGAGAACACCATGTCATAACATGGATAAATGAGAGTGTCATGAGTGCAAACTGAGAAATCTATTATAATGGGCACGTGTATTGAGCATATAGCTTGTAATGTTACTCTAGCTTATAGTGACTATTCACAGTATAATTTCTAATTATTATTGGATCCCCAACAGACATGTAAATAATTCCATGTTTTGATGAACACCGAGTTAATTTTCTTTATAAAAATCATTTTTTTTTTTACCTGATTATGATACAACGCTTATGCCATTTTGAATTTGATCTAAGTAATTGAGTGATTTACGATAAACACTGCAAAAAGCTAATTATGAAAATAAAATACAGTGGACCTCAAAAACTTTTGACTGTTTCATTAACCATAAAAGATGCATGTGTTTTTTTAAACTTCAGTTGAGTGATCACAAAATGTTCTGAACAATCTAAATATTAAACTGCTAAGAAATACTTAATATAGTAAAATTAATATAATTTTGAACGAAAAAAAAATCTTATATCAATTTGTCTATGTTTTTAAACAAGTAATGGTATGATTTGATGCCATTGCCAACACTTTGAAAGCACAATAATTTTTGAAAAAACAACATTATATACATATATGCACATAAACTGATTACGGGATTGATGTGTAAAATTGGTTAAAAACCTTTACCATTCTTCATTTACAAATAATAATCATACTCTCCAGCACCCTCTAATTTTTTTCTAGAATTTAGTTATTATATTAACTTTAATAGTTAGCTTATCAAGCTGCAAATATAATAAAAATAATATTTCTAGATGAATCGCCGTATGGCAATCATCATCTAGGGCACTGAAAAGTGAAGTGTATTTGAATATGCCCTAAAACATAGATCGCGAAATACTTTGTGATTCAGGGAGTCATTCTGTTCAGATAATATTTCTACAATAATATAGTGTACGACAATCATCTATTCAATTTGTAGGACGATTTTAATGTATACTATATGATGTTATTAAATAAGAGTATTAAGTAAATTAGTCTCGGTTTGTTTCGTCAATTTTTATGACTGAAAGTTCGGGCAGTGGTGCATACCGACGGATTGGTTTAATACATGCTAGTGGCTAAAATTAAAGACCTATGCCTATTAGATGCACCTACTTTTAAAACGTACAAAATTCTAAAACGCGTTCCACAATTTTTTCTCATGAAAGTGTATTCACACTATATCTTGACTTCAGGGGTAATGAAACCAAACTTTAGTTATAGAAAATATTTTTGTGCACTCAAACTGGAAGTGTGAGTTGAAATACACCATTTGTTACGATAATTAGCGACTGATACTTCCAATCCTTTATAGGCCGAAAATCATTACCAGCAAAATTTCGACTTTTCAATCTTTAAAAAATTTAGAATATTAACCAAAATGTTAGCCATTTGTCTCATTTTGCCTCATATTTGTGATCATCATATGTCATTATATATACTCTTCAGAAAATAATACAGTTTCATGATATAAAACATTATTTTGATACCTTTTTGGATCAAAAAGGGAACCCTGTCATACACCTCTACTGTGCAACATTAATTTTTGGCCACGGCACAGGCCCTGGGACCTTTTAAATTTTTTAAACGTATTTCAAGGGTTTGCATTAATGTTGCTACATGTAACATTTAGTTTTAATAAAATTGCTTCGTGGGGCAAATTTCCATTGTTCGTAAAAGAGGTCCTTTATCTTCTACTGACTCGAAATAACAAGAGAGAATAAAAAAAAAGATGGCAGAATGTCAAAGTACGTTTTACTGAGAAGAAATGGCAGTAGGAAGTATTTTTATATTTAGGATCGTATGGTATTCATACAAAACGTGCAGAACATGCGTACGTTTGCTACATCATATAATAAAATGATTTGACGTTCTCAATATCTGGTTTACTGCTTAAGTTCAAGGAATTAATTATATTTAAAGAATCTTATGCCTATTAATGATTACAGTCAATGGTTCATTGTCTGAAAAAGTTATTCAACCTAAGAACACATGTCATATAATGTAAAAAAAAAATGATGAAATGATCACTGTAACACTGCACTTTGTTTTTCAGATTCACTATCAGACCAAGATGGCGGAAGGTGGACATCTACAGGAAAATAAACCAGGTAATGGCAAAGCCTCTATATCGCCCTGTCGTCTGCTCGACTGTCCTATTTGTCTGGAGCAGATGCTACAACCGAAGTCTCTTCCTTGTCTACATTCCTTCTGTGAGGAATGTCTCGGTACCTACATCGTCACAGACTTATCAGGTGAGATGGCGGCCGCGACCTCCTTCCCCTGTCCTGTTTGTAGGAAGATCACATCGCCAGTCGATCCCTCTGAGAGTAAGGAGACTTGGGCACGGCAGTTTCCCGCCTATAACATTGTGCAGAAATTTTCCTCAAACCTCTACGGATTCTGCAGTGCATTGTGGTCCCTGCAGGAAGATGAAAAAATCATGAAACATCAGCAAAGTTCTTTTGTGAAACTAATAACATGTTACTTTGTGAGGATTGTAAAGAAAGTTTCCATGATGTCATCCATGAAATGTGTGACATTGTGTATATCACGGAAGATAACCATGGCGTACTACAGAGACGATCAACCCATACAAACATGTCAAACACACAACGAGAAGATGGAATTTACTGTGAAGATCATAAATTCATCGGATGCAACAAATGTATCGTCACAGCTCATCGAAGCTGTGACGCAGTGACGACAACAAGAGAATACTTCGAAAAAGCAAAGACCACTTATTTTGATCAGATGGAGGGTTCCCTTGAGAAAGCTTTTAACTGTATGGAACTGATTGGCAAATCATTTGATGATCGCGACGATTTTATGAAGCAATGCCAGGAAAATGATTTAAGCAATATTTCAGATCTGCGACTAAGATTCAATGCCTATCTCGACAAAAAACAAGAGGAGATAACTCAGGAACTGGTATCAAAATATAAAGCTGAGAAAGCGGAGATTGATGTATCAAGACAAAAGTGTAGGCGTCTAAAGGTTTCCATTCAAAGTACAAGAGAAGCGACAAGGACAGCAGTTCAGAGAGAAGATCATGTCTATACGATACAACTGTTCCATCGCGGTCAGACAGAGATCCGAGCCTGTAATGATCTGATTGAAGAGATACCCTCCTCCAAGTCGGTCACTATTAAACATGATATCGATGCAAGCCTTGTTACAATTGATCAGACCAGTCCATTGTCCATGGGAAGAATCCTTGCGAAGGAACAACCTTGTACTCTACCTGACGGGGTTGATTTCATACAGAGTCAAGGAACATTCTCTTGTAGTCGTGTTAAGGAACTTAGGAGGAACATACAAATAAAGGTTCAATCAGATAACGAAGAATGTAATATTAACGGAGTTGTGTTGATGTCCAACGGAAATATAGTTGTAAGTGATTATAATAATAAATGTCTGAAATTGTTTTCGTCCCAAGGAAAAAATTTGAGTGTGCTAAAAATCAATGGCTACCCATATGATGTATGTTTAATGGATGATAGCACAGTGACGGTCGCTGTGTGTAACAACCAAACCGGTATACATATCGTGAAAGTACAGGACTCGATGCTGAGACTATCGTCTGTTATAAAGACGCCAGAATCTTGTCGTGGTTTAACGTATGTAGATGGGACGTTCATGGTGAGTACACCAATATATATCTACAGAGTAGGAATGGACGGTAAATCAGAAATGTTTCACCAGCTACCTAACAACTGTTACTACCTCGTCTCCTGTCCAAACCAAAAAGGAACATTCGCAAGTCTGTCAACGTCTAAAGCGAATAACGTGGTCGTTACCAAACTGTCGACAGACGTACAAACGTGTATCTTGCGCGTCGGATTGGTCAAGAATGGGATGGGA
This sequence comes from Argopecten irradians, assembly GCF_041381155.1. NCBI lineage: Eukaryota > Metazoa > Mollusca > Bivalvia > Pectinida > Pectinidae > Argopecten > Argopecten irradians. The sequence continues at coordinate 15,991,159 of NC_091147.1, read as the reverse complement.
ATAGACATGGACCGTGACGGGAATCTGTATGTCTGTGGTCAAGGGTCAAACAACGTGGTACAGGTGTCTCAGGACGGCACACGGATCAGAGAACTGCTAACATCAAAGGATGAGATTAATAGTCCAAGAGCTATATCTGTATGTGGTAACAAATTCGTAGTAACAAATGAATCAAAGAGAAACTGTATAGATGTGTACCAGCTCTTCTGATGTAAATTCAACGTCTCCTGGTGAACAGTTCTCCCCATTATGACATCCACGTTCCGTTTAATACAATCTACGTATTTTCGGTTTTAAATTCCGCATTAAGATCATGTTTTATGATAAAGTTAAAACTGTCAAGACCAGTCAGAGACGGAGTAAAATGGTCTCTATAGCCAGATAGTATGAACCAGTCAAGGGACAGAGTAAATTATTCTCTATAGCCAGATAGTTCTCTATAGCCAGATAGTATGAACCAGTCAAGGGACGGAGTAAATTGGTCTCTATCGCCAGATAGTATGAACCAGTCAAGGGACGGAGTAAATTGGTCTCTATCGTCAGATAGTATGAACCAGTTAAGGGACGGAGTAAATTGGTCTCTATAGCCAGATAGTATGAACCAGTCAAGGGACGGAGTAAATTGGTCTCTATCGTCAGATAGTATGAACCAGTTAAGGGAAGGAGTAAATTGGTATCTATAACCAGATAGTATATGAACCAGTTAAGGGACGGAGTAAATTGGTCTCTATCGTCAGATAGTATGAACCAGTCAAGGGAAGGAGTAAATTGGTCTCTTTCGCCAGATAGTCCTTACAAAATACACAGGTTGAATTGTACTAATATCGGTCATTTGGGACCTTCGAAAAGTTGTGTCGTATTAGGCAGATGGTCTTTATACAGAGGTGGTCGCTAAGACAGGTTTTTCAAATCTCATCTTTTTATCTGATAAAATATCTTGCAACTAGCATCAATCCGTGATTAACAACGTTGATATTTAACATACTTTGTAATCATTATTTGGCAGAAAAAATAATAACTCGAGTATCATGATGAAGGTTTTGTCTAAACGTTCACAAATTATTCCAATAAAAAGACAGCATTCAAGATACAGCTTGAGATGTCCATACATCATATACCAGGACGAATATACGTTCCCAGCTTACTACGACGGCATTGTGAAGTCTTTAGTGATACAATATTGGAACTTAAAATGTACTTTAGAATTATATAATTTTACATGAGTTACTATGAAATTTATTCAGTTCGTTATACAATTTGAGATGCCGGTCGCCGGTGACGCCAAAATACTGTTATTGCACATAATCCATATGATATCGACCAATGAATGTTTCTGTGATATAACTTTGAAATAATACCATTTTGAACTATCTGATGATATCAGCCCGGGAAGAATCTCGATAAGTTCAGATATGTGAATTATGACTCTGGTATTCACCTATAGTTACTGATTTTTTTTATTATTTTTATTTTTTATTTTTTTATTTTTTTTTTTTTACACAAGCAGAAACATTTCTAATTGAAATTACCCCAGACATGTTACACATCTAAAGGCCGCCAAGGTTGAGTCTTTGGGGTTAGCCTTCAAAAATATACACAAATGTCCCCACACAGGAGGGTTCTCACTCACCACACCACTTATATACGTGTACTAGATAACTCATCACATTCATTCCCATCCTCGATACCCCAGGGGTTCCGATCACGATACATTTTTTATATGTATGTTTTCAATGCAGTTATGTTTAAGTTCATCTTCTTTTTTGACATCAAAAACAGTTAATTGGAATACATTTATCTTTCATTTTTACATCTGCAAGGCCAAATAATACGTTTTTTTATGTCTAAATTCAAAGTTATATGTAATTTATAAAACCCCACTGTGAAATATATCCCATATATAAGTATAAATTTGTTGGACGTTATCTGTTTTATAATCTGTATTGGAACCAATGTATATTTGCGTCTTTAGTAGCTAGAACCGGAATCTTGTAATGAGGTTGACAAACTTTCTGTGTATAGTTTGTTGGAAGTTATCTGTTTTATAATCTGTATTGGAACCAATGTATATTTGCGTCTTTTGTAGCTAGAACCGGAATCTTGTAATGAGGTTGACAAACTTTCTGTGTATAGTTTGTTGGAAGTTATCTGTTTTATAATCTGTATTGGAACCAATGTATATTTGCGTCTTTAGTAGCTAGAACCGGAATCTTGCAAAGAGGTTGACAAACTTTCTGTGTATAGTTTGTTGGAAGTTATCTGTTTTATAATCTGTATTGGAACCAATATATTTGCGTCTTTAGTAGCTAGAAACGGAATCTTGTAATGAGGTTGACAAACTTTCTGTGTATAGTTTGTTGCAGTTAATATTACTGATTTTTGCCATAAAACTGTTTCATCATTTCGAGATGTTAATAGTTCAAAGTCCTTTTTAATATTCGATGAACAACGGAGATCCCGATGACCCGGACATTTTAAGATATTCGTCTTTTTCCATTTACTAAGGCATTTCTAGACCGCTACCTAGACGCTTACAGGTTTCCACGTACTAGTCATAGTTTAGTTGGGTTTTTTTTTAGTTTAGAGTCGATTTTTTTTACTTTCAATTACAAAAACTATTTTAAAGTTATTTATGGAAAGGGACTAAATATTAATATATTAAACACAACTGCTAAACTGACTGAATCAGTTATATCATTTCAATGGCCATCAATATGTTTTGTTCTTAATTTTATTATTTTGTAAATACGTAAGTCTTGTAGTGGGATATTTGGCTTGTAATCGATAAGTCGCTAATGTGATTCCTGACACAGACACTTTTTAAGATAGTTCAATACCTTTTATTCAAGATGAATCACCTGTTAGAAAACTACTGTATACTATTTTGAAATCGCATGTAACCTGTTTTGTACCGTAATGTCTGAGGTTTCGGAGGATCTGGATGAGCATTTCACGATTTTCCTTTGGAATGGGGTATTTCCTTTTTTAATTCTTCGAATTTGTTCAGTTCATACGACTACGCGAGTGAAACAACATTATCACTGTGTAAATGTCCGACTTAACGATATCGTTATTTAGTGATAGGGTTTTCATTACTCCTTTTATGACTACAAAACCTGCACTATTGCATTTTATCATAACATCAGTGTCTGTGTGGTTTGGTTTCGAAGACTTTTATTTAACTCATTATGATAATAATTTCATCAAAAACGTTTAGGTTTGAACATAAATCATGATTGTATATGTAGTTTTTACATAAAATGCTTAAAATGATTAACTGTGTATGATTTGTTTGTTATACATGTATTGATTTATTATCTTCCATGCATACATGAGGCATGTTAATTTATGGAGCATATCTATTTTGTAAAATTTTATAATCGTAAATGTAAAGGATTTGTGTGAGCATTTCTAGATTTTCCTTTGGGGTGGAATATTTCCTTTTATAATAATTTCAATTTGATGTCTAACATATCACAATTATACGACTAGGCTAGTGATTTGGAAACAACATTATCACAGTGAAAATCACCGAATTTGCGGAATCGTTATTTTTGGTGATTCGTTTGTCGTTACTGTTTTAATTGCCACAAAAAATTGTACATGTACTACTATTTTTGTCATAACATTAAGGTGTTTCGGCTTCAAGGAATTCAAAGTATCCCCATTATAATAATAATTTCTATAGGTTTGAAAAGAAAATCCTTATTTGATGGTTGTGTTGTTTTTAAATAAAATGTTTTAGTGGTACGTGTTTTGTTTTGATATATTTAGTTAACGACGCATCGAAGCAGTAACAGTGATAAATTTTCTCCCTGCGTACATTTGGAATGGTGTCTGAATGACACTTCGGACACAACAATCTATGGAACATGTCCACTTCATGGTTAACGTTATGCTACAGTAGTCACAGATATTAACCCAGTCACCCCAGACGCATTGTTCATAGTTTGTTCACTTAATGCTAACTTACTGAAGAGGCAAAAAACAAAATATGACAATACATGTTTTTTATGAGGAATAAAATCTTGAAAAACCTGACACAAAAAGCATCTGTTGCCGTTTATTGATAATAAATTATAGAGACCGATAATTACGACAAGAATAAACTAAGATGTTACCCTGTTTGCTGCGGGATATGCATTAACCTATTTTATTTCAAAAGAATGAATAGAAGTTTTGCATAACAAGATGAATATCTGTGTTGTGTAGATGATGTTTTTGGTTGTAAGACTAACAAAAAGAACTCGCCAATTAAAGTTTATATGAATAAGAACATCTTGTATGAGTTGTTTTTATCATCCGATGTGTGTAGAGCTGTATAACACCACGTTATGATGTAAACAAGAGGAAAGGAATCTTCATCAAGAGACTTAAAAATGAAGCTTTTCGCGCGCAGTTTTTCAGTTTTTTTTGGGAAACAGTTAATAATAATATGCATTGATTGGCTATTAATATTGCTCAATTCTTACATAAGTAGCTGGGATATCTGCAATGTGAAATACTAGCATCGAGTATAAATAATATTTCCTGTTTCATTTGCTCATGAACTTGTAGTATGTTGTAAGGCATGTGTTAATGTTTGCTTCTAGTGGATTCAGTCTGCGCTGAATTCTCCGTTTCACAAGCATAGATCAAAACACAGTTATGAGATATTCAGAATACGATTTATCAATTATCTGTAGGCATGTGGGTCTCATAGCAAATTTTGTCAAAAGTAATTACATTTCTACTTTTTAAGTAGATTTTTTTACACAGCGATTTTAAAAAATGACCAACATTTTGTAGCGGTGCAAGGTTTGATATATTGTGTATTTTTTGGCTTTGAGTAGAGCCACACCGTTTTCCCATTTTTTACTTAAATTGTTTTTACTTAAATCATCACCGCGTCAGCATTTCAGCTGTATCGAGTTAATTTTTGCTGTAAATCTTCACTGGGTTCAAGTTATTTAAAATATTAAACATTAATGTGTGAAATGAAACACTTTTGTCACTTTATTTCTACATTTAATGGTAATTTGAGCACTTTTATTTTTTAGTCAAAAATATTGAAAAATAACAAATATTTAAATGGGGCAAAAAAGTAAGCACACGGACCCCCCATTTTTCTGGCTGATTTAGAAAGAACAACCCTTTCCCTATTGATATGCAAACTATTGACAAAAATTTTTAATACCATAATTTTTTCTGTAAAGGGTTAAATTTGACAAAAATGACTGAAAATGGTGCATTTTGGAGCTCAAAATTAAGGGGTAGGGGTAGCATATGTTGTTATTTTGAGAAAAAATATTACTCTTATTAATCATAACTGATATATTTTTAATGAAGACTACTTGAAAATAAATTCTATAAACATCCATACATATCAAACACCTCATTAGGGAATTATGGCTTTAAATTCTAGTGTATGAGGTCAAATGGCATAATTCCAATAAAATCCACTATTTTGTCATTTTGGTATCTTTGAGTGACAATAGCTCAAAAACGAGCACACGGACATATGTTTTTTCTTCCATTTTCTTTCATGGTATGAACTCCTGTTTCAAAAAATCTATATCAGAAAAAAAGTTTAATACAAGAAAAATTTGACTTCTCAGAGGAGTACATCCTTAACATCGGTCTTCACGCAAGAAAATATTCTAGGCCTACTTTTGCCTAAGTAAGCATAGCTTCCTAATAGAGGCCTAAATCTAAACAGTGGTTTTGTAAAAAAGTACAAATATCACAGGACAGAATTCTACAATTTTAAGAATATTTACACGAACTCTCTTTTTTTGAATTTTTTAGCATTAGTATGTTCACATCCTCACCAAAGGAGAGACGTGTTACATTTTTGGAAGGAAGGTTGGGGGGCTGCAAGCCTTACCATTGGCATAAGGCCTATTCGGAAGAAAACCGGATCACACAGTCCATTATCCTTCCGCAGCCTTGGCGGATGATTTTTGCAATCATTTCTAAATCGATTGTAAATGTTTTAGGTTTAATGTGGACTACAATAACAAGATATTTTTTCGAAATAAATTTATGAGAAAATTGCAACATTTGCGCTATTTATTTTAATTACACGTAGTTGAATTCTAATTACAGGACCATTTTTACGTCTCTCGTTGTAGACTTGCACAAGCATAGGGAGACTCGCAAAACTTTTTATTTAAAAAAAATGATAATTTAATACGATTCAATTGAAAATATAAGGATTGCAGTAAATTCAATTTGTTTCAAGAGGAACTCAATTCGTCATCCCATGAAATCGATCTAAGCAAGATTCAATCCTTAAATATATGATACATTACACTGAAATGGTTGGAGCTTACTGAGGTCCGTACTTTTGATACAGATGTTATCTTAAACTATTTGACTTTAAACGAGGTTAAGTGGGGGCGGCAGATTAAAACAAATATCAAGTACAGTACAGATTATATAAACCGTCATATTACATATGTTCTGATCATACGATACAGCCAATATAATGAAAATGGAAGAAAATATACCTATCAATGAATTTTTGGATGAAATTCTTGATAAGTATGGAGGTTTTGGACGGTTCCAGGTTTTTATCATGGCGGTAGTTTTAGGGAGCATGTGTTCGGTAGTGTTCAGCATGATGATGATGACGTTCGCAGGTTCCACTCCAGATTGGAACTGTATCACAGATGACTACCATGTCCACCATGGCGTTACCGGACCTACATCATTCAATGACACAGCCAACAAGTGTTCTCTTTCTTTTGGCAATCACACAACTGGTTGTCATGACTTTAGGTTCAGTAATAGCATGGATACAATTGTAAATGAGGTACGTATCCAATAAAGAACGCTATGGGAAAATGGTTGCATTTTAAAAACTAAAAGTTATTATCGATATTAATAATTGAAAATAAGATAATTTCCAAAATTGAATTGAGCATATTCGGGAAACGAATTTTTAACATCAGCGACATTTCTTATTTCTTACCGTGCAGGATTATGGACTTATGTAACTAAGTTTGACTAAAAGCATATAATAATACATCCATGAACGCGTCATACTTACACGCAAGGTAAAAGCATGAGAAAGTTTTACTGTATGTGAATAAAGAAAATAATGATTTTCGTCTTTAACAGTGGGACCTAGTTTGTGACAAGGCCTGGATACCATCAACAATAACCACCATACAAATGGCAGGCGTGTTGCTAGGGGGACTATTTTCTGGACATTTGGCGGATAAAATTGGACGTAAACCGACCTACTTCCTGTCGCTTCTATTTTTAATGGTTTTCAACATGATATGTGGATTTTCGATAACATGGGAGATGTTTGCCACATGCAGACTGTTCCTTGGACTAGGAATGGGAGGATATTTAACAATATTCTACCCATATGTGCTAGAGTTCATCCCTAAAGAACGACGTGCAGTCTTGGCTACGATTCCAATGTGGGCGATATGGTCGACAATATTCGCATTCATTGCTATGGGAATACATGACTGGAAAAATCTCCATTTTGTGTCCGCTATTGTTGTCGCTCCGTGGTTTTTCTTTTGGTGGTTTGTATTTTTGTTGTTGTTTTATAATTATTTTTAAAAACTAAATCATGTTTTATAATAAGGAAAGTTAGCTTGACAAATTTTACAATGCATGTGCTTAAAAGCATATTATCTTATTAGCGCCTGCAAAGACAAATCGTCACCATACTCCACAAAAAAAATGTATTAAAGTAGTGGATTTTTTCAGCAAAACAAGGGACCTTTAATAGAGGAGGCGCTCTTAATAGGGAAAATACGGTATATCAAATGATCCTACTGTCATTTTTAAATTTCAGCGAATGAAAAGAACTATTTCACATATCCATATTGTTAAGCTGAATACATTTTAAAAAAAAATCTAGTTACAGAACAAAGCGATTTAAATAGTAACACCTGATATCGTCATATAATTGTTTATTTCGAGTTGATTAGCTGCTGAATTCTTCTTCTTCTTCTTCTTAATATTTATATATATGTGATTGCAGGTCGATGCCCGAGAGTTTTCGTTGGCTAGTATCAAACAACAAGGAGGACGCAGCACTGAAAGTGATACAGAATATGGCAAAGTTTAACCGCAAACCTATACAGGATATGAAAGCTATAGAGATGAGGATAGTAACAGATGTCCGGGATACTGACGTCACCAGGACCTATAGCATAAAAGACATGTTTGTTTCTGCCGAACTTACCAAAATGACAGGTTTACATGTAATATCATGGTATGTTAGTCCACGGTTTCGTCACGAATTGAAAATAACGTTCATGTATTTATGAGTCGCAATGAAAATATAGAATGATATGTTAGTCCTCAATTTCGTCACAAATTAAAAATAACGTTCATGTATTTATGAATCGCAATGAAATAATTGGGGGTGATAACATGTGATCACAGAATACTCTGTAATTTTTTTTATTAACTGACTGACTTTTATCCTGCATACTTATAGGTTGGAACCTCTTGATGATTTTAAAATGTAGTCATGAATTAAGGCAAAACATTTCAAAGGATGGTACTATTTATTGGGGAATTAATGGAATATGAATATATAGTTATTTACCATTTCCATGTGATTTTGACGATTTATAACAGCTTTGAAGTAATTTTGCAATTTATGATCGTCGTATTAACACAAGAAGAGGTCAATAATTATATAATATCCTATCACTGTTTCTATGTTTCAGGTTGGCCTGTGGGTACGGATACTATGGTGTGTCGTTTGAGGTTAAAGGCCTAACAGGGAACCTCTATCTCAATATGGCTTTACTGAGCATAGTAGAGATCCCGACTGTGTTAGCCACATACACTTTGACTAACCGGTAAGTCCAGTATCACCAATATCGTACTAGGTATTCTTGTGGAGTAGACATTTACTAACCGGTAAATCTAGTATTATCAACATTATACTAGTTATTCTTGTGGAGAGGTCATTTAGTAACCGGTAAGTCCGGTATCACCAACATTATACTAGTTATTCTAGTGGAGTAGTCATTTACTAACCGGTAAGTCCGGTATCACCAACATTAATACTAGTTATTCTAGTGGAGTAGACATTTACTAACCGGTAAGTCCGGTATCATCAACATTATACTAGTTATTCTAGTGGAGTAGTCATTTACTAAACGGTAAGTCCAGTATCATCAACATTATACTAGTTATTCTAGTGGAGTAGTCATTTACTAACCGGTAAGTCAATATCATCAACTATACTAGTTATTCTAGTGGAGTAGCATTTACTACCGGTAAGTCCGGTATCACCAATATTATACTAGTTATTCTAGTGGAGTAGACATTTACTAACCGGTAAGTCCGGTATCACCAACATTATACTAGTTATTCTAGTGGAGTAGTCATTTACTAACCGGTAAGTCCGGTATCACCAACATTATACTAGTTATTCTAGTGGAGTAGACATTTACTAACCGGTAAGTCCGGTATCACCAACATTATACTAGTTATTCTAGTGGAGTAGTCATTTACTAACCGGTAAGTCCGGTATCATCAACATTATACTAGTTATTCTAGTGGAGTAGTCATTTACTAACCGGTAAGTCAAGTATCATCAACATTATACTAGTTATTCTAGTGGAGTAGTCATTTACTAACCGGTAAGTCCGGTATCATCAACATTATACTAGTTATTCTAGTGGAGTAGACATTTACTAACCGGTAAGTCCGGTATCATCAACATTATACTAGTTATTCTAGTGGAGTAGTCATTTACTAACCGGTAAGTCCGGTATCACCAACATTATACTAGTTATTCTAGTGGAGTAGACATTTACTAACCGGTAAGTCCGGTATCACCAACATTATACTAGTTATTCTAGTGGAGTAGACATTTACTAATCGGTAAGTCCAGTATCACCAACATTATACTAGTTATTCTAGTGGAGTAGACATTTACTAACCGGTAAGTCCCGGTATCATCAACATTATACTAGTTATTCTAGTGGAGTAGTCATTTACTAACCGGTAAGTCCGGTATCACCAATATTATACTAGTTATTCTTGTGGAGTAGACATTTACTAACCGGTAAGTCCGGTATCATCAACATTATACTAGTTATTCTAGTGGAGTAGTCATTTACTAACCGGTAAGTCCGGTATCACCATTACATTATACTAGTTATTCTAGTGGAGTAGTCATTTACTAACCGGTAAGTCAAGTATCACCAACATTATACTAGGTTATTCTAGTGTGGAGTAGTCATTTACTAACCGGTAAGTCCGTATCATCAACATTTATACTAGTTATTCTAGTGGAGTAGTCATTTACTAACCGGTACGTCAAGTATCATCAACATTATACTAGTTATTCTAGTGGAGTAGTCATTTACTAACCGGTAAGTCCGGTATCACAACATTATACTAGTTATTCTAGTGGAGTAGACATTTACTAACCGGTAAGTCCAGTATCACCAACATTATACTAGTTATTCTAGTGGAGTAGACATTTACTAACCGGTAAGTCCAGTATCACCAAATATTATACTAGTTATTCTAGTGGAGTAGTGACATTTACTAACCGGTAAGTCCGGTAATCAACAACATTATACTAGTTATTCTAGTGGAGTAGACATTTACTAACCGGTAAGTCAAGTATCATCAACATTATACTAGTTATTCTAGTGGAGTAGTCATTTACTAACCGGTAAGTCCGGTATCACCAACGTTATACTAGTTATTCTAGTGGAGTAGTCATTTACTAACCGGTAAGTCCGGTATCACCAATATTATACTAGTTATTCTAGTGGAGTAGACATTTACTAACCGGTAAGTCCGGTATCACCAACATTATACTAGTTATTCTAGTGGAGTAGACATTTACTAACCGGTAAGTCCGGTATATCACCAACATTATACTAGTTATTCTAGTGGAGTAGTCATTTACTAACCGGTAAGTCCGGTATCATCAACATTATACTAGTTATTCTAGTGGAGTAGTCATTTACTAACCGGTAAGTCAAGTATCATCAACATTATACTAGTTATTCTAGTGGAGTAGTCATTTACTGACCGGTAAGTCCGGTATCATCAACATTATACTAGTTATTCTAGTGGAGTAGTCATTTACTAACCGGTACGTCAAGTATCATCAACATTATACTAGTTATTCTAGTGGAGTAGTCATTTACTAACCGGTAAGTCCGGTATCACCAACATTATTCTAGTTATTCTAGTGGAGTAGACATTTACCAACCGGTAAGTCCAGTATCACCAATATTATACTAGTTATTCTAGTGGAGTAGTCATTTACCAACCGGTAAGTGCAGTATCACCAACATGATACTAGTTATTCTTGTGGAGTAGACATTTACTAACCGGTAAGTCCGGTATCACCACAACATTATACTAGTTATTCTAGTGGAGTAGACATTTTACTAACCGGTAAGTCCGGTATCACCAACACTATACTAGTTATTCTAGTGGAGTAGACATTTACTAACCGGTAAGTCCGGTAATCACACCAATATTATACTAGGTATTCTAGTGGAGTAGACATTTACTAACCGGTAAGTCCGGTATCACCAATATTATACTAGTTATTCTAGTGGAGTAGACATTTACTAACCGGTAAGTCCAGTATCACCAATATTATACTAGTTATTCTAGTGGAGTAGACATGTCATTTAGTAACCGGTAAGTCCTAGTATCACCAACATTTATATAATGGTATTCCGTTTCTAGGTATTCTAGTGGAGTAGACATTTACTAAGCGGTAAGTCCGGTATCACCAACATTATACTAGTTATTCTAGTGGGAGTAGTCATTTACTAACCGGTAAGTCCAGTATCATCAACATTATACTAGTTATTCTAGTGGAGTAGTCATTTACTAACCGGTAAGTCCGGTATCACCAACATTATACTAGTTATTCTAGTGGAGTAGTCATTTACTAACCGGTAAGTCCGGTATCACCAACATTATACTAGTTATTCTAGTGGAGTAGTCATTTACTAACCGGTAAGTCCGGTATCATCAACATTATACTAGTTATTCTAGTGGAGTAGTCATTTACTAACCGGTAAGTCCAGTATCACCAATATTATACTAGTTATTCTTGTGGAGAGGTCATTTACTAACCGGTAAGTCCAGTATCACCAATATTATACTAGTTATTCTAGTGGAGTAGTCATTTACTAACCGGTAAGTCCGGTATCACCAACATTATACTAGTTATTCTAGTGGAGTAGACATTTACTAACCGGTAAGTCCGGTATCACCAACATTATACTAGTTATTCTAGTGGAGTAGTCATTTACTAACCGGTAAGTCCGGTATCATCAACATTATACTAGTTATTCTTGTGGAGTAGTCATTTACTAACCGGTAAGTCCGGTATCACCAATATTATACTAGTTATTCTTGTGGAGTAGACATTTACTAACCGGTAAGTCCGGTATCACCAATATTATACTAGTTTTCTAGTGGAGTAGGTCCATTTACTAACCGTAAGTCCGGTATCACCAATATATTATTCTAGTTATTCTAGTGGAGTAGACATCATACTAACCGGTAAGTCCAGTATCACCAATATTATACTAGTTATTCTAGTGGAGTAGACATTTACTAACCGGTAAGTCCGGTATCACCAATATTATACTAGTTATTCTAGTGGAGTAGACATTTACTAACCGTAAGTCCGGTATCACCAACATTATACTAGTTATTCTAGTGGAGTAGACATTTACTAACCGGTAAGTCCGGTATCACCAATATTATACTAGTTATTCTAGTGGAGTAGTCATTTACTAACCGGTAAGTCCGGTATCACCAACATTATACTAGTTATTCTAGTGGAGTAGACTTTACTAACGGTAAGTCCAGATCATCCAACATTATACTAGTTATTCTAGTGGAGTAGTCATTTACTAACCGGTAAGTCCGGTATCACCAACATTATACTAGTTATTCTAGTGGAGTAGACATTTTACTAACCGGTAAGTCCGTATCACCAATATTATACTAGTTATTCTAGTGGAGTAGACATTTACTAACCGGTAAGTCCGGTATCATCAACATTTATACTAGTTATTCTAGTGGAGTAGACATTTACTAACCGGTAAGTCCGGTATCATCAACATTATACTAGTTATTCTAGTGGAGTTGACATTTACTAACCGGTAAGTCCGGTATCATCCAACATTATACTAGTTATTCTAGTGGAGTAGTACATTTACTAACCGGGTAAGTCCGGTATCACCAACATTATACTAGTTATTCTAGTGGAGTAGTCATTTACTAACCGGTAAGTCCGGTATCACCAACATTATACTAGTTATTCTAGTGGAGTAGTCATTTACAAACCGGTAAGTCCGGTATCACCAACATTATACTAGTTATTCTAGTGGAAGTAGTCATTTACTAACCGGTAAGTCCGGGTATCACCAACATTATACTAGTTATTCTAGTGGAGTAGTCATTTACTAACCGGTAAGTCCGGTATCACCAACATTATACTAGTTATTCTTGTGGAGTACACATTTACTAACCGGTAAGTCCGGTATCACCAATATTATACTAGTTATTCTAGTGGAGTAGACATTTACTAACCGGTAAGTCCGGTATCACCAACATTATACTAGTTATTCTAGTGGAGTAGACATTTACTAACCGGTAAGTCCGGTATCACCAACATTATACTAGTTATTCTAGTGGAGTAGACATTTACTAACCGGTAAGTCCGGTATCACCAACATTATACTAGTTATTCTAGTGGAGTAGTCATTTACTAACCGGTAAGTCCGGTATCACCAACATTATACTAGTTATTCTAGTGGAGTAGACATTTACTAACCGGTAAGTCCAGTATCACCAACATTATACTAGTTATTCTAGTGGAGTAGTCATTTACTAAACGGTAAGTCCGGTATCACCAACATTATATACTAGTTATTCTAGTGGAGTAGACATTTACTAACCGGTAAGTCCGGTATCACCAACATTATACTAGTTATTCTAGTGGAGTAGTCATTTACTAACCGGTAAGTCCGGTATCACCAATATTATACTAGTTATTCTAGTGGAGTAGTCATTTACTAACCGGTAAGTCCGGTATCAGTATTAACTAGTTATTCAGTAGTTCACATTTACAACCGTTATACTAGTTATTCTAGTGGAGTAGTCATTTACTAACCGGTAAGTCCGGTATCACCAATATTATACTAGTTATTCTAGTGGAGTAGACATTTACCAACCGGTAAGTCCAGTATCACCAACATTATACTAGTTATTCTTGTGGAGATAGACATTTACTAACCGGTAAGTCCGGTATCACAACATTATACTAGTTATTCTAGTGGAGTAGACATTTACTAACCGGTAAGTCCGGTATCACCAACAGTATTACTAGTTATTCTTGTGGAGTAGTCATTTACTAACCGGTAAGTCCAGTGTCACCAACATTATACTAGTTTATTCTAGTGGAGTAGTCATTTAGTAACTGATAAATCCAGTATCACCAACATTATACTAGTTATTCTAGTGGAGTAGTCATTTACTAACCGGTAAGTCCAGTATCACCAACATTATACTAGTTATTCTTGTGGAACAGTCATTTACTACAAACCGGTAAGTCCAGTATCACCAACATTATACTAGTTATTTTCTAGTGGAGTCCAGTAGTCATTTACTAAACCGTAAGTCCGGTTGTATCATCAACATTATACTAGTTATTCTTGTGGAGTAGTCATTTACTAACCGGTAAGTCCAGTATCATCAACATTATACTAGTTATTCTTGTGGAGTAGTCATTTACTAACCGGTAAGTCCAGTATCATCAACATTATACTAGTTATTCTAGTGGAGTAGTCATTTACCAACCGGTAAGTCCAGTATCATCAACATTATACTAGTTATTCTAGTGGAGTAGTCATTTACTAACCGGTAAGTCCAGTATCACCAACATTATACTAGTTATTCTAGTGGAGTAGTCATTTACTAACCGGTAATTCAGTATCACCAACATTATACTAGTTATTCTAGTGGAGTAGTCATTTACCAACCGGTAAGTCCGTATCACCAACATTATACTAGTTATTCTAGTGGAGTAGTCATTTACCAACCGGTAAGTCCAGTATCACCAACATTATACTAGTTATTCTTGTGGAGTAGTCATTTACTAACCGGTAAGTCCGGTATCACCAACATTATACTAGTTATTCTTGTGGAGTAGACATTTACTAACCGGTAAGTCCGGTATCACCAACATTATACTAGTTATTCTAGTGGAGTAGACATTTACTAACCGGTAAGTCCGGTATCACCAACATTATACTAGTTATTCTAGTGGAGTAGACATTTACTAACCGGTAAGTCCAGTATCACCAACATTATACTAGTTATTCTAGTGGAGTAGACATTTACTAACCGGTAAGTCCGGTATCACCAATATTATACTAGGTTATTCTAGTGGAGTAGACATTTACTAACCGGTAAGTCCAGTATCACCAATATTATACTAGTTATTCTAGTGGAGTAGTCATTTACTAACCGGTAAGTCCAGTATCACCAATATTATACTAGTTATTCTAGTGGAGTAGACATTTACTAACCGGTAAGTCCGGTATCACCAACATTATACTAGTTATTCTAGTGGAGTAGACATTTACTAACCGGTAAGTCCAGTATCACCAACATTATACTAGTTATTCTAGTGGAGTAGTCATTTACTAACCGGTAAGTCCGGTATCACCAACATTATACTAGTTATTCTAGTGGAGTAGACATTTACTAACCGGTAAGTCCGGTATCACCAACATTATACTAGTTATTCTAGTGGAGTAGTCATTTACTAACCGGTAAGTCCGGTATCATCAACATTATACTAGTTATTCTAGTGGAGTAGTCATTTACTAACCGGTAAGTCCGGTATCACCAACATTATACTAGTTATTCTAGTGGAGTAGTCATTTACTAACCGGTAAGTCCGGTATCACCAACATTATACTAGTTATTCTAGTGGAGTAGTCATTTACTAACCGGTAAGTCCGGTATCACCAACATTATACTAGTTATTCTAGTGGAGTAGTCATTTACTAACCGGTAAGTCCAGTATCACCAACATTATACTAGTTATTCTAGTGGAGTAGTCATTTACTAACCGGTAAGTCCAGTATCACCAACATTATACTAGTTATTCTAGTGGAGTAGTCATTTACTAACCGGTAAGTCCGGTATCACCAATATTATACTAGTTATTCTAGTGGAGTAGACATTTACTAACCGGTAAGTCCGGTATCACCAACATTATACTAGTTATTCTAGTGGAGTAGTCATTTACTAACCGGTAAGTCCAGTATCACCAACATTATACTAGTTATTCTAGTGGTAGTAGTCATCACAACTAACCGGTAAGTCCGGTATCACCAACATTATACTAGTTATTCTAGTGGAGTAGTCATTTACTAACCGGTAAGTCCGGTATCACCAACATTATACTAGTTATTCTAGTGGAGTAGACATTTACTAACCGGTAAGTCCAGTATCACCAATATTATACTAGTTATTCTAGTGGAGTAGTCATTTACTAACCGGTAAGTCCAGTATCACCAATATTATACTAGTTATTCTGTGGAGTAGTCATTTACTAACCGGTAAGTCCGGTATCACCAATATTATACTAGTTATTCTAGTGGAGTACACATTTACTAACCGGTAAGTCCGGTATCACCAATATTATACTAGTTATTCTAGTGGAGTAGTCATTTACTAACCGGTAAGTCCGGTATCACCAATATTATACTAGTTATTCTAGTGGAGTAGACATTTACTAACCGGTAAGTCCGGTATCACCAACATTATACTAGTTATTCTAGTGGAGTAGACATTTACTAACCGGTAAGTCCGGTATCACCAATATTATACTAGTTATTCTAGTGGAGTAGACATTTACTAACCGGTAAGTCCGGTATCACCAACATTATACTAGTTATTCTTGTGGAGTAGTCATTTACTAACCGGTAAGTCCAGTGTCACCAACATTATACTAGTTATTCTAGTGGAGTAGTCATTTAGTAACTGATAAATCCAGTATCACCAACATTATACTAGTTATTCTAGTGGAGTAGTCATTTACTAACCGGTAAGTCCAGTATCACCAACATTATACTAGTTATTCTTGTGGAACAGTCATTTACCAACCGGTAAGTCCAGTATCACCAACATTATACAGGTTATTCTTGTGGAGTAGTCATTTACTAACCGGTAAGTCCAGTGTCACCAACATTATACTAGTTATTCTTGTGGAACAGTCATTTACCAACCGGTAAGTCCAGTATCACCAACATTATACTAGTTATTCTTGTGGAGAGGTCATTTAGTAACTGATAAATCCAGTATCACCAACATTATACTAGTTATTCTTGTGGAGTAGTCATTTACTAACCGGTAAGTCCAGTATCACCAACATTATACTAGTTATTCTTGTGGAACAGTCATTTACCAACCGGTAAGTCCAGTATCACCAACATTATACTAGTTATTCTTGTGGAGTAGTCATTTAGTAACTGATAAATCCAGTATCACCAACATTATACTAGTTATTCTAGTGGAGTAGTCATTTACTAACCGGTAAGTCCAGTATCACCAACATTATACTAGTTATTCTTGTGGAACAGTCATTTACCAACCGGTAAGTCCAGTATCACCAACATTATACTAGTTATTCTTGTGGAGTAGTCATTTACTAACCGGTAAGTCCAGTGTCACCAACATTATACTAGTTATTCTTGTGAAACAGTCATTTACCAACCGGTAAGTCCAGTATCACCAACATTATACTAGTTATTCTTGTGGAGTAGTCATTTACCAACCGGTAAGTCCAGTGTCACCAACATTATACTAGTTATTCTAGTAGTTTAATAATTTTAGCACTAACTATAATATTGGATATCTTCGTTCATCCTGAAAACGTTCCTACAGATGATTGAGAATTTTATTAAAAAAACTTTCAATATTTTTGCCATTTATTACTGTAGTATACATTTTTTTTGTAAAGCGTTTTCCCCTTTTCTGATTCTATATTTTGATTCCCGCCAGACTTGGAAGGAAGTGGACGGCCCTATTGTTTAGTAGTATAGGCGCATTTGCAGCTGTGGTTATGGCTTTCATTGAAATAACAGGTACGTTCGACCGTTACCCTGTTTAGCATGCAATTCATTAATACTCAAGCATATTGACTAATACATAGTTTTTTCATGTCAAAACACATTGCATTATATAATTTTTTCACACATAACAACATGCAACATTACTTCGCAGAGATAGAAAATTCTTCAACATTCTTCTACCTCAATACTTCAGGGGTTACTATCAATGTCGGCATATCCACCCAAGATTAGTCCATATCAACACTTAAGTTTCTGTGTGCGACTACAGTTGGGAAGGTAGTTTGGTCCATGTAAACATGTAAACAATTGAATAACGGTACATTGTGGATGTCTGTGTTACTCTGAAGTTGGTCGTCGCTGTCTGTGTAACCTTCAAAGGAGGTATCTGCTGGCCTGTAATTGGTCAGGTTTTTTTCTGAACTGACATCAGGTTTGCTATGAAATATTTCAGGGTTGAATTAATCAACAGTGATAGTAACCCGTGAGTATCGATGATTTTCTATGGACATATATCCAACTTTAGGCTATAATTTCAATACCAATGTCGGACAGGTACTAGATACTGAAAATGTTTTCAGATGGCAGGTTATAAAACGACCATGCTGTTAATATGACAAGTAAACACCAAATAAACTAGAAATAAGTTATTATAGAAGGATGTTTGATTACATCAATTTTATTATTAATATTATTCTGAACGTCTTTTTCAGGGTTGCAGAATCATGTATACCGTACAGTGTTTCCGTTAATTTCAAAAATCGGTGTGTCCATGGCATGGCTGTGCATTAAGCTTTTATCTATAGAAATGTTTCCAACTGTGATAAGGTAAACTTATTATTATTATCATAAATCATAATATAATCTTACTGTGTTGAACTTTGAATATCATGTTTTGACTTTGTTACGAACATTGCAATAAATGTACTTGAATTGATCATATTTCGATACGACTTATCAGTGAATGTGTCGCCATATTTTTCTAAACGTCATTCCTTATTAATGTTTATGACAAAACAAAAACTTTTTGGCAAATACTGTAAACGTTGGTATATTCGGGAGTGTTAAATTTCGCGATTTGTTCGTGTAAACCTTTTGCGATTAGTTCGTGCAAACATTTTCCGACGTTGTCACTTCCGTGATATACACACAGTATTACACATGAGGTAGCGGTAGAAAGGTCTCTGCTTAGGTATAGTGTAAAGGTTCACACTTACAGTATGTAGATAATTCTACGTTTAAATAATAAACTTATATTACATGTAACTGTTTAAGGCAGCTAATTTTGAGTTTCAAACTGAATCAATAAATTGTGTTTGCTCTTTCTTTTATAATCACTTTTGACGCGCCTGTTCTCTCTGATTCAGATCTGTAAGCAGTGGCGTATTCAATGCTACAGCAAGGATAGGTTCCCTGATTGCCCCACAATGTGTGTTCCTGGTAAGTTGATATCCTATAAAATGCTGGAATACGTTTGCAATAATTAAAATTAGGCGAGAAGCCATCGTTAAGCCTTATATATTGTGCAATTTAAATATTGATTCGCAATCAAGTTTCAAAATTTCTTTTATTTAGTTTCAGTGCAATAACATATTTGCGCTAGAATGATTATGATACACAACACTATCCAACCATATAGCGATATGTTTGGTCACAGTAAAAACTTTTTAAAATAAGAATGATATTAAATTAGAAAATCACGACAATACGGTTTCCGCTTATATATAACATTTATTGCTTTCTTCGTTTACACGTTAGCTATAAAAACTTTATTTTACCACGACGTAAAATATTTTGATTTCTGAATTTGTTAAATTATTTAACAGAATGACAGTATCCCTGGACTCCTGTACTTTATATGCAGTGGACTACTCATGTCGGCCTTCCTGTGCGTTTGTTTTATGCCGGAGACTAAGAACAAACATCTGCCTGACACCCTGTCTGACTTCAGTTCTAGGGCTAAAAACCAAAAGACCAAACACCATCCACTTAAACTGTTTAATAATACACCAGCTAAGATGGAGAACAACGACATCACGTATATCACTCATTTGTAATTAATGTAAACAGAAGTACCGTACAGCTAACTATTTTTGTGAGGTTGAATTTTTCGCGGTTTCGAGGAATGTTGCTATAGTCGCGAAAATTTGATTAGGGAAAAGTTAAAAACTGTAAAAACTGTATAGCTAAAATATGACATTTAAAATCGCTAAATTTTCTCGGTTTTAAGCCAAATTCCGAAAATATTGACCCGCGAAAATAAGCCGTAATTCAAGTCACAGTGGCTTATTGGTTAAGATGTTATATATTCTTCAATAAGTGACATTCATATATGTGTCACAGTGGCTTAAAGTTAGATGTTCCTTAATTTTCATACTGATGAATGAAAAAGAGATTTTCATATGCTATTCACCGCCAAAAGTTACCAACATTTCGATAACTACAACACTGTACTTACAATAGTTTTTTATTCTTTTAATCATTTTGCAATGTGTTTAGTAATTGTAAAGGGACTTCAGCTATTTTCATTTAAGCTTACATGAAGTATGAAAACAATACAAAGTGTCTGTGTTATAACTGATATTTATAATAAGGCATCATACATGTCTGTCTGTTCATTTGAATGATTTGCGCAACTGAATTCATAAAACCTTATCGCTTTCATTAGATTAACCAAGACAAATATCATGTTAGAATTCTCGCCCAGTTATTTTATACATAACTTAAATGGTTAAGGTTAAAGTATTTTAGCTTTGTATATTACATGAAGTGCTTGTTTTCGTTCCACATCGCGAGTTCGAACTTCGAATAATTGTGCTACAGTAAATGTTGATTTCTATTTGTTTCTCAGATAACTTATCAACACAATCTGGTACCACATTTTACTATTATAACTGTAAGAATAATAACCAGGAAGGCTGAAGTTGGTTGCGAGTTCCTAGTTCCGTTTAAGTTAAACGGAACTAGGGTCTGGTTCCTAGTTCCGTTTATGAAACGGAACTAGGAACTAGGAACTCGCAACCAACTTCAGACCTCCTAATAACCAGGTAGTGCATAATATTCGATACTTAAGGGGTTACTATCACTGACGTTATACCAACCTCTGGACTATTCACAAACTGACCAGTCGCAGGCCTGCAGAGACTCCTTTGACCGACACCCAACTTCATAGCAATACAGTCAACCAGAGTGTGCCGTTATTCGATTCTTCTGATATACATCAAAGGATCAAATTACCTGTGTCGATTCTGTTGCCTCTGGATATAGTATCAGTGTTAGAAACCCCTGGATTATCGAGGATGACAGTGCCTAGACTTTACTTAAAACGGCGTCATAAAAATATCAATTTAATGACGGTGATAGTATTGATATATACAATTTTTTTCTGTCAAATATTATTACATCGTTGTATAAATCTTTTATATAATGTAAAAACAATGTAAATCATACATGTACTATATACTATATGTTTTAACCACAAATTATGTAGTAATTTTGCAATACACTGCGTTTCTGTATGCAGTAATATGTTTAGTTCATAAATAATGTTGGAATATTTTTGACATTTTGGAATTTGTTTAGTTTTATATGATAATATATCTTTTTTTACATTATTACAATTTTCCACCGCTGATATGATTATCACATGATAATAATCAAACTCACCATTAATGATGATGCTGGAAATAAAAGCTGAAATCAACACATCAACTCAGTATGTGATTCTCTCTTATAATTGTAATCGTAATTAGCCTGTATATTAGGAATGAAATTTAAATAGCTGATTAAGTTAATTGTCAATAAATGTTCCGTACGTAAAACATGTTGTATGTTGTTTTATTATTGTATTTGTTTAAAGACTTTTCTAACTTTTGCCATATAGAGAATTAAAATGATGAGAATCCTTTTGCATTAAACAGTACATTGAAATCCTGGGGAAATAAATAATTATTATCCTAAATTGTTAAACAGTTCTTTTCATGACATATTTTAAAATGTGTCATGACAAGTATTGTTAACAATTTAGGATAATAATAAATTTATTCCAGTAATACTATTCATTAAGTTGTTTGTCAACATGTGGAGTTAATTGTGTGTGAAGCAATATCTAGGTACAGACTATAATGTGAACTTTAACCTCCATAGTGTATAATGAACACCTGTTATCTGAATTGCGTGTCTATATACAACCGACAGCAAATGTGTATTGGAAACATTATCAGTACGGGAGGACATCAAATGGTAAGGAAAAGGGGAGGTGATAAAACAAATTACATTATCACAAAACATTTGATCAGAAAAGAAAAAAGACGACTCTAGACAGAGATGCGGATATGTAATACAGATAAATAGAATATTTGTGATGCAATAACAATCGCATTTAATTTTCATAACCATATTTATTTTCATAGTATTTTATTGAAAGAAATAAAATCAAAGTACAGAGGCCGTACATAAATATAATAAAACTTAAAACATGAATAGTTTATACAAAATGATTTTCTGTTAAACATCCATTGCTAGAGGAAAGTTAATGGTATGATAAACAGTTCCCGCCGAATGTGACATATTGATATACTCCAGGGTTATCATTTGATCTGTACCCCTGACTTCTGTGAAATTGTATATGTGACCAATCACAGGAAGACTACAGAGAAGTTAACACCAAAGTAACCACAGTGTACCGTATCTTTTGTACATCATTTACATAGTTTCTGGTGCCTCCAGTTTTTTCAGGGGTGCTTCATGTGAGATACAGTGTTATACATTCCTAATTTCTATTTATATTTACATATGCTAAAGAGTTTTCTTTCCAACATATGTAAAGAGTTATCTCCCTTGTGTAGGTATCTATTGTGACGTCATTGTTTGTGAGTAGTTTCTCTTAAAAGCATGACGTAACGCTCGCGATCACATGATGTCATAATCAAAACCTACCTGCAAGGGCAGATAACTCTATGATATGTTAATACAGAATATTGAGCATCAGTTATTCAGTCGTGTAATATCTCTATTAAATTACTGATTTTAACCTGTGTCATTTTGCATGCAATTATATATGGATGATTCTATACAAAAATGCTACATTGTGATTGACATTTTATCTACATGTTAAAAACCTTCAGTAAACTAATCCCTATAGCTAATGACGTTAATAACCTATATCAGTAAGTAGAAATGAATACCGATAGGACTTGAATATGGCATAGTTTATCAGTTATTTGCCTGCTTTCTAGATAAATCCATACACATACACATTAATGTATATATGATGTAAATATAATGATATGATTTCAAACCTGGTTTAGATTTTCAAATTGTCTTTGTATACTTTGTATATTTTATCACATAATCCACCAGATACAGACAGACAGACAGACAGACATTGACTGAATCGACAAATTCAAGAATTATGGGTCGTTTTCTTAATTTCAACCATAGCATATTTGTATCGTTACATGTTGGGGTATAAGACAATTTTACGTGTCAATATGTTGTTCCTTACATCAAAGGAGAGTCAAATAACGATAAAACAGTTATAATGTTTTGTTGATTGCCTTTATACATAATAGTATGTGTATCTTTTTACTTTACTAATGCCCATTGGGACCGCGGTGGCTGCATGGTTAAGATGGCCTGACGTACTACGACAAGTCCTCCACCTCTGGGTCGCGAGTTCGAATCTCGTGTGGAGCAGTTGTCTGGTTCTAATGGCTAGCACTTCGGCTTTCTTACGCCACCCTGACTGTTAATAGGACGTTAAACTAATAAAATCATACCAATTTTCATAAGACTAATATCTACTTGAGTGTTTCCGTTCAGATGTCAGAATTGTTTTAACAGTTTGTCTACTCCTCCTGTTAGAAATTAGTTTTAGTTTTAAAAATTCTCTTAGAGTTTATCAAACCTCTTCATCCTATTAAAGGTTTATATATGTCCTAGACATTATCCAGCTGTTTGGTCCTTCTATGGTTCCATACTGACGTTCCAAAAGAGGAAGCGAAAACTGCTAACAGTTATCACTTAAGTGGTTTTATCTATATAATTAAACAAATATGATAAGTGAACTCGAACAAAATCGGAATTTATCCACACGAGCCCATATTTACTGAATGCGGGATGAGAGATAACGCTTGTGTTACCACGGGTTTAAAAAGACTCTATATATGATAACTTTGAGGTTGTTATCTGTATTTGTCTTCATTTGCACCCTTCGTGTGTGTGTTGAAGTGTATCTAGATATTTATTTCTAATAACTAAAGAATTACTAGCAATTTCTGGATACAGCCTGAAGATATATGTCCCGGTATGAGAAGGAATCACAAACTACGCCATTGTAAACCTCAAATTATAGCGCTTTTACCCTATTTGTTGTCTATATCAATCAGCGGCCCATCGAATAGGAATAGAACTTTATATACCTTTTTAACATTACTTTTTGCCATTATCATTGGTCCTTTGCAATGATATGAAATTCTTATTTCGAATTTGTTATCAAGCTGGCTAGTGGAACACGATTTCGTAACTTTTGAAAACTTTTTTATTTGAAATTCTTGGTAAATTATTCTGAAAATAATCATGCAATAAAGTGTGTAACATTAAGCTCATGCAATCTAGACGGGGGTTATTTGATCAATTAAGTAAAACTTAATTTGTCTCATTACTAATTCTAATAACATGATGGTAAAGTAAAGTTGTGATTTCCATCCTCATGTTGTGTGGTTCCCTTGGTCATATAAATCTAATTCAAGCTACGTTCGCATATCCTAAATATCATTATCATGTTTTTATGTATAATTATTTTTCAGCCTATGGCAGAAAAGAAATAAAACAAAACAACATTATTAGACGATGTTCTTCCCTCTAAAATGATGGTCAATTACACTGGAAATATTTGAGTATTTAGGCATTTTCTCTTTAAGAAGAATTATCTTATATCGGCTTTCTATCTTATAGCTTCTGATTTTCTCCACTAACTCTGAAAAAATAGATCCCGATAAATTGACAGAATGAGACAGAGAAACAATTTTATTACAATTGTGTTGGTAACTTTTTTTTCAAACTTTTCTACATACAGTCACGCCCATCCATAACGACCACAAAAAAAACAAATATCACATCAATGCGTGAACTTTATACACAGGTCAAAATTTGGATATCCCGGGAAAGTGGTCTTATTCGAGAATTAGTTTTTATACGAAATGGTCGGCAAGGAAGGTTTATCTTCTAGAGGATCTTACATGAGAGGCTATATGATATGAAATTTATCAAACGAGTTTAATAATTTGATATGCCTTTAGGCGTATGGCATATCAAATTATTTAACGAGTTTGATAAATTTCATAACACATAATCACGAGTGTAAGATGATATTTATCATATAACTTTTATTGATATAAATATAGGTAAAACTTTAAATTTCCTCTCTATATAAAACAGTAGAAATCTGGCTCTGATGTGACGTTTCCGTCTTCTGATACAATCATACGACGTCATATATAGATACTGACGTCAAAACTACATGTGACGTCATAATAGTGTTATTACACATATGTCAACGATTTTTACGTATCTGTCTAATTTATGAACACATTCATACTCAAAATCAGAGAAATGTGAAGAATTCAAACGTTTACGTTACAGATCTCTAGTCATCATACAAGTAGACATTTAGGATGACATAAAGACATAATATCTCGTTTGTCATCACCACACTCCACCATTAACATGTCATCCAGATAAGTTCCTTCATGGAGAATGTGATAGGGGAGAGTGGAGGGTTTGGGCGATTCCAGACGCTTATTTTTCTCTTAACCATGCCATCCCAAGCAGCATGGCGTGGAGCATGTTGATGATGTCCATAGCGGGGGCCTGCCTCAATGGTGGTGTACGCATGGGCCCGGAAACAGTACAGTGCAGATATACCAAAATGACAGTAACTTACATCAATGTACATTTGAAGGAACATGAAATTAACAGAGAATGTGAAGAATTCAAACTTGATGACAGCCTCTACACTATTGTCAACGAGGTAATGAAAATATTAGTTTGGATATGTATACAAAATAGATAAAAAAAACTACGCTTAATTATAAGGAAAAATATTTATTTCTAAATATGACTGACATAACTGGCATCAAATGGATATTCATGTAGGAAGCATTTTTATGAATGACTAAATTATCGGTTTTCCTTGAGATATTTGATTATAGTTGTATTATTCAAGTATTTCTTTCAAAGATAAATTATCATTAAGACAAAGGAAGATTGCGTTTAAGCATATATTGATCAAATATTTTGTCAAAGAAAGATTGTTTAATGGCATATGTTAGATATGCTCTGTTTTTCCACTATTTTCATTGGCTAATACATGGTCACGTGACGTTTAATATATAGCATATTGACTTTAATATTTCTTTGCTAACTTCATTGCCCAAACGCGGCACTCTTCAGGGTGGCGTTCTTTGACAAATGTTTTTTAACATTTGTTAGGGGAAGACATATCTAATATATATATCCTTTGTTTCGGTCCATATGGTGTTATATCGGCCTTCTAGAATTTAAAATGCCCTCGGTCATTATTTATTCTACGTGGGCGATATTACACCATATGGACCTTAACAAAGGTCCATAATTGTGTACTGCATAAGTATTTCTTTCTTAGAAGTATTATTAATAAGTAATGTATTGCTGAAACATCCCGACAATGAAAGAATATTATTAAAGCATG